>NC_041392.1:204435023-204448745 GCF_002162155.2 Triticum dicoccoides
AACAGGACCCCCGTTTCGACCGTAGGAGGTCCGTTTCCTCCGTTTTGCGGTACGCCACACCCCTCCCGATCAACAGGACCCCCTTTTCGACCGTAGGAGGTCCGTTTCCTCCGTTTTGCGGTACGCCACACCCCTCCCGATCAACAGGACCCCGTTTCGACCGTAGGAGGTCCGTTTCCTCCGTTGTGCGGTACGCCAGGCCTCGTTTCCATCGCCTCTTCTATCCAAGCCCTCCCGATCAACACGACCACGCATTCCGTTCCGACCCATGAACACGACGACGACACTGTTTCTCCATTCTGACCCAGCCATGTACACGAGCCCTCGCCATACGTATGCGCGAGTAGGCGTTCGAGACCCCGCCCATATGTACACATACGTGGCCATATTTTCTTTCTTGCACCCTGGCCGCTGTACGTACGTGTACATGCTACGTGTGCGCCTCTCATACGACACGTGCGCACCTCTACATCCACCAGTATATATGTACATACACGTTCGCGACCAGAATGACAACGCTACGTACGCTTCGACCAGGTGGGTCCTGACTGTCAGGCATTTCCTTGCGTGCGAAGGTGTAGCTGGTGGGTCCCAGCAGTCAGGGGGGAAACATTTTTTTCGCGAAATATGGTGGCCCGTCCGGTTGGTCCCTGCTGTCAGGTGGAGGAAACATTATTTTCCACGTAATAAGGAGGCACTTCCTTGCTGCGGCCGTGGACCCAGCTGTCAGCCTCTCCACGTACAGTCCACGTCCGATGGAAGTCGTTCCTTGACCACGTTAACCACGCCACGCCGAGAGCACCAGGGCAGTGGACAACAGCGAGGCCTAGGAAGGGGATGACGCGGAGCCGGGGAAGACGCAGCAGTGGAAGCCCGCGCGGAGAGGAGTACGAGGGTTCACTGGTTTGGCTGCGGTGTGAGGGTGCCGTCGCCGCAGAATAACAGGGGGTGTGGGTGAGTAGAGGGATGGCCTGGCCAACGGTGGGAGTAGTACGAGGCGGTGAGGCCTCCGCGGCAGCACAGCCGGCCACGGGAGGCAGGAGCATGCGGCACGACCGGCGCTGCTTTGGGCGGCTGGAGCAAGAAGACTAGAGGTTGAAGAAGCACTACGACCGTTGGATGCACATCATACGGTCACTGGAGCTAGAATCGTTCATATTGACTAAAGTTGACAAAGGCCCCCGTCCCAGTCAACTTAGTAGGCCCACAAGTCATCCTCCCACCATGGTGGGTCCCAGCTAGCTGGGGGAGTATTCATTTTTTGTGCATAATAAGGAGGCACTTCCGGTGGGTCCGAGCTTACAGCGGGGGGAACGTTTTTTTTCGCAAAATACGCTGGCCCGTCCGATGGGTCCGAGCAGTCAGGGGGGCAACGTTATTTTTTCGCGAAATAAGGTGGCCCGTCCGTTGGGTCCCTGCTGTAAGGTGGAGGAATAATTATTTTGCGCGTAATAAGGAGGCACTTCCTTGTGGCCGCCTGGACCCAGCTGTCAGCCTCTCCACGTACAGTACTCTTCCGATGGAAGACGGTCATTGACCACGTTGACCACGCCGCACCGAGAGCACCAGGGCGGTGGTCTGGACGACGGCGAGGCCTAGGAAGGGGACGACGCGGAGCCGGGGAAGACGCAACAGTGGAAGCCCGTGAGGAGAGGAGTACGAGGGTTCACTGGTTCGGTTGCGGTGTGAGGCTGCCGTCGTCGCAGAATAACAGGGGGTGTGGGTGAGTGGAGGGATGGCCTGGCCAACGGTGGGAGTAGTATGGGGGCGGTGAGGCCTCCGCGGCAGCACAGCCGGCCACGGGAGGCAGGAGCAGGCGGCACGACTGGTGCTGTTTTGGGCGGCTGGACCGAGAAGACCAGAGGTTGAGGAAGCACTACGACCGTTGGATGGACATCGTACGGTCACTGAAGCTAGAAACGTTTATTATTGACTAAGTTGACAAAGCCCTTGGTATGCTCCAACTTAGTAGGCCCATAGGTCAGCCTCCGAAATGGTGCACCCCAGATGTCATGGGGAGGAATCATTTTTTGGGCGGCCGAAGCTAAGAATATCCGAAATTGAAGAAGAAGCACGACATCCGTTGGATAGACATCCAACGGCCACTGCTGCTAGAACCATGTGTTGACTATAATAAGTTGGCAAAGCCTTGCATATGCGTCAACTTATTTTTTTTAGGGGACGCGTCACTTAGTAGGCCCACAAGTGTGTGGCAGAGAACTTATAGTCCATTTACGTTTTGTAAGAATGTACAGCCCATTTTGGAATTCTAATGGAATTTACAACAACCCATTTACAGTTTGTTAAAAGTACAGCCCATTTTCTAGCTAGGACAATGATTAATAATTTCAACCAACCGTTGAAGACAGAATTCAATAAAATTTCCCACATTTTGATGGGCTCCGAAATATTTTTATCCCAAAATTTCTAGTCAGATTAAATATAAATTTGTATTACGTAAAAATCTAATGAAACATTGCGCGTGCAACAATGAAAATTTAAGATTTTTAAAATCCATAAATAATATTTTATAAACTAATTTCGTGTTTGGTGCATTTTTTATAGTTACTGCCCAGTTTTTATAATTACATCCCATTTATTATTTTTAAAAGCCCATTTGCCTGTTAAGCCTAATGCATCCCTCCTAGGAAAGATTTGCAGGCCAGTGGGTATTCCTCAAAAAGACGTATAGCTGGGCTAGCCATTTTCATCTTGAAAAAATTAGTATCTGGACTAGATATCTGGCCTGGGCTAGATGGGCCACAGCCCGCCCAGTTATTACCCTGCTCTCCTCAATACTGCTCGAGCTGCTTGGTCCCAGCTGTCGGTCGCACCTTGTGCAATTCTCTTGTTTATATTGACTACATAGGTTGACAATGGTGTGGAACCGTTGTGTCAGGAAACCAGGAGAAATCAAAAAAAATATAGTTGTGGAGGCACTTGCGTACGTACGGCTATGGCCCTAGTGGGTCCCTAGTCTCATCCAGTCAAAATAAAGTCATCACCTGAATCCTCATGTTCGTTGACGATGTTAACAATGCTCGGCGCCACGGCGAGCGCAACAACTCGAAGGACAACGGAGAGGGCCTCGCGGGCCCTACGGATGGTCTGATACAGCGCCCGCTACTCATTCAGGAAGCCAGGATCATCGGACACCTATGAGCACCTTCGAGAAACTGAGACGGCATGAAACGGTAAGGCCGCGCTTGGGAGCTCTGGTTTATTTCAAACATGTATTAACATACAAGTGTAATTTACTCGTCATCAAAAACAACGCGTAAAATACAGGCGTAATGAAACCGAGGGCCCGAGGTCTGTAAGTAAAACCGGCGGGTTACGCTTGTAATTTGAGAGACCAATGTATATTTTACGAGCACTGCTATATGGACGACATTACCAGACGATACATGCATGACGTGCGTATCATGCCATCCATGGGCAAGGCTGAAACAGTAGCTAACGGCTGGATTAGCAATCGTCCGAGTGTCGTTCAGCGTTTTTATCGTGTGTCAAGTACTTCTGATATTTTACTAGTCGAAATCAACCAACCAAGCGCCTTCGCCCGAGACCATCTGCTTTAATTTACAATCGTCAGTTTTACAAGCGGTTTTGGTTGGAAAATGATGATCCAATCACGGCCTAATATCATGAGTTGGTCAGAAGATCATATGGTTTCACGTCTAACCAACCCCGACTTGTCGCATAGGCTATGAATGAAACATCAGACGATGAACTTCTTAAGCATGGAAACAACATACGAGGATGATCTTCTTAACAAGAAAATCACTGGCATTAGATCGACATGCAAAACAATACGAAGCATTATTCTCAGGAGGCACGGTGAACAACTCGTGATGCCGCATGCCACAACATTCCAAGCTCAACTTTGCAATCAAACACAAGGCCTGGCATTACATAGACAATATTCAGAACAAACTCTTAACACAGGAATATCTCAGCAGAGTAACTATCTACTTCTAAACTGAACACACGAATAGGAAAAGAACACTCGACGCTTCTGGCTAACATCAATGAGCAAATTTTGACAAGGTTTTCCAATTCCAATATATTAAACTAACATCTTCTTGCTAACATCAATGATTAAACTTTGACAAGCTTTTCCCATTCAAAATATGTAATGCCTATGATCGTGGAGTCTTGTCCTTCTTGCTAACATCAATGATTAAACTTTGACAAGCTTTTCCCATTCAAAATATGTAATGCCTATGATCGTGGAGTCCTGTCGCTTCTTGCTAACATCAATGATTAAACTTTGAGAAGCTTTTCCCATTCAAAATATGTAATGCCTATGATCATGGAGGCACTCCATGTGTTGTTAAATTGCCAATGGTCTCTGCAGACTAGTCATGTCACCGGTGTCTTATAGTACTCTGTAAAGCTTCTCGGTCATTCCTTCTGTAATGTACCGCAAACAGTGACTGCTTCTTTCTGCAAAGTGGAACGACCAAATGGACCCAGTAATGCAACAGTTTGCCTTGGACACATTGGCTCCTTTTGTGCAGTTGAACTAAAATCGAAGTCGGAATAAAACCGAGCTTTAATTTTGATATCCCTGTAAGCAACAAAAGGTATAAGGGAAACAATTACTGAGAAATAACGGTTGATGACTTGTATTCCCAGCAGAAAAACATCTATTGATCTACCTTATCTTAATGGGAAACAAAGCAGGAGAGTAGCAATTCTCAGTCAGTGTGATTCATTCATATTAACTAAGACATTATCTTAACAATGCCTTGCTTCAAGATGTATAAAGAACGAAAAAGCAGAAAAGTATCATTCCTAAAACAATGCGACTGATTCATTTTAACAAAGACATTATCTTAACAATACCTTGGTTAAACATGTAGAAAGAACTACAAAGCAGGATAGTACCATTTGTAAAACACTGTAAGTCTGTAACTGATATATAATAACAGAGACATTATCTAAACAATACATTTCTTAAACATGTACTCCGGCCGATCCCTAACAGAAATGGTACTCCTGCCGATCCCTAACAAGTGTTTGCAGTTTTGAACTAAGATTCAGTAGTTAATTCAGAGGAAGGTCGGTACTGACCATTCACGACCAAGATTTGAAACAACTCACGAGGAAGATCTCACAGAGATCTCAACACATATATGGAAATCCGGTCTCATTTTGTGCAGTTCCACCAAAATTAAGCGAAGCAAAATGTCGCAATAGCAACAAGTTGAAAAGATATCCCTGTTTTAACAGAGGCAAAAAAGGAATCAATTACTAGCCAATAAAGGAGGATGAAACATGCGGCTACAAAAATGGTAATCCAGCCAATCCCTAACAAGTGTTGCAGTTTTGAAATAAGATTCAGTAGTTAATTCTGAGAGTGGCATCAATTACTGGCTTATAAAGGGCGTGATGTTGAATTTGTTGTAACAAAGCAACAAGCATCATGTCTGGGTTGGTCCCATTTTTGTTCGCTACTTAATGGGAAAAGACAGCAATACAATAGCTTCAATTCAACATTTACTTAAAACAGTACCAATACAAGTAGCACAACATCTCAAAGCACACTGCACAATCATGTGGATGAAGGCCTGTACTGACCTTTCATGAGACCAACAACGATAAAATACGAATCTGCCAACACGAATAGGAAATCCAATCTCGTTTTGTGCAGTTGCACTAAAATCAAGCAAAGTGTTTCGCGTAGCGAAGCAAAATGTCACAATAGCAACAAGTTGAATAGATTTCCCTGTTTAAACAGAGGCAAAAAAGGAATCAATTACTGGCTAATAAAGGAGGATGAAACATGCGGCCACAAAAATGGTAATCCCGCCAATCCCTAACAAGTGTTGCAGTTTTGAATAAGATTCAGTAGTTAATTCTGAGATTGGCATCAATTGCTTGCTTATAAAGGGGGTGATGCTGAATTTGTTGTAACAAAGCAACAAGCATCATGTCTGGGTTGGTCCCATTTTTGTTCACTACTTAATGGGAAAAGACAGCAATACAATAGCTTCAATTCATCATTTATTTAAAATAGTACCAATACAAGTAGCACAACATCTCAAAGCACACTACACAATCATGTGGATGAAGGCCTGTACTGACCTTTCATGAGACGACCAAGATACGAATCCACCAACACGAATAGGAAATCCAATCAAGTTTTGTGCAGTTGCACTGAAATCAAGCAAAGTTGCCGGTGTGACATTTAAGTTTTCTATAGCAACAAGTTGAATAGATATCCCTGTTTTAAGAGGCAAAAAAGAAAACAATTACTGTCCAATAAAGGAGGATGAAACATGCGGCCACAAAAAGAAGCATCTACCTTATCTTGATTGAAAACAAAGTATAGGACAATAGCATTTCTAAAACGGTTGCATTGATTCATATTAACAGAGCAATTCTCTTAAAACAGATCAGTAGTTAATTCTGAGAGTGGCATCAATTACTGGCTTATAAAGGGGGTGATACTGAATTTGTTGTAACAAAGCAACACGCATCATGTCTGGGTTGGTCCCATTTTTGTTCACTACTTAATGGGAAAGGACAACAATACAATAGCTTCAATTCATCATTTATTTAAAACGGTTGCATTGATTCATATTAACAGAGACATTCTCTTGAAACAACATTCGTTAAAAAATGTAATTTACTTTTAACAGTGGCATTGCTTCAATTTTCCGGTGGCATTCTTAGATTAACAACAGCAAAATAGCTGCATGGGACATGCCAACACCATGTGCGTCCACACGTATAAATAGGTGATGCAGAGTATGTAGCCAAGCAGCATATATGCGCTAGTCCCATATTTGTTCTCTTTGAACCTTCTTCCTATGTGAGGGAAGCAAATCTAGTCGTGCACAAACTACCCGACCCCCCAGTTTCTTTCCCTTTTCAACAAAGAGATCGGTTCCTTACAGATGTGTGTACTGGGTTACCCCCTTTTTCCCATTTCGACCTACAAAGCGGCTGGATAGCCAGTCTATAGTACTATCCGCCCCTCCTTTCCTCATTGAACCACGTCCTAGATTCTTGCTCCAGCCCACTGCACCCTTCTTTCCTCTTTGAACCAAGACCTAGATTCGACTACAGATCGAAAAAGATCCACATGCAGCTAGAGCAACGACAGTTTCAAAGAAACTTATACCTTAGGGTCGTCGGGATGTGGCAAGGCGTGCGGCAGGAGGCCGGATCTTCCCACACTACGTACGGCAGCGAGGAAGAAGGGGTCGGTGGACCTCCCGCACAGGCACTGGGTGAAAGAGAACAAGGGCGCGGATCTGCCCACACGACGGCAGCGAACAAGGGCGCGGAGGATCTTCGTCCGCGCCAGCGCCGGCTCCGAGAGGACGGTGCGCATCGGCTTCCTCCGTCGCCGACGGCGACAACGTCAATGCTGCACCTCCTCACCTCCCGCAGTGGACGGGATTCGGCTGGATCTGTGACCACCGGTGAGGAGAGAGATAGAGTGGACACTGTCATCTTGTTTTGATATGGAGAGGGTGAGAGAGCGAGACGCGAGAAACTCTATCAAACAAGAGGCTATAATGGAGTAAAAAAATCTCTCCATTGCAGTGGTTTTAAATAGAATACGTGCGTTCCCGGAAAAAAGAAACGAAAACTGGCGGACAATTTTTTAAGGTCTGTCTAGGACACATCTAGATGTGACATAGTTATGTCACATATAAGTTGATGTCCACTCTGTTTGTGGTCTTTTCCTAGTTTTTTTTGTTTCTTGTTGCTACATTATATACTTGTGGGAGCTTAGATGTGATATCCTTAAATAACATCTAGATGTGAATTAGACAAACTGATTTTCTAACGTACCAAGAAAGAAAACTTGATCAAAAACACGCCCTAGCTTCCAGGTCGCGAGAGTTGTCGCGCACACACACATAGACATAGACATGCATATCCGTGTTTACGTAAAATTCCATTTCCATTTCCATCTCCATCTCCAATCATATTTGTCCAACTAGCACATTATTTACGTTGTTAATTATATACGCAACAATATTAACGTACAACATCTCTTGTTTGCGCACGTCCGGACCGCTGCCACGACCGGTCCTGACCAACCCGAACCCTCTTCATCACCCGCGCGTGCTTCCCGCCCGAAACGGTTAGTGCCGCATTCATGCCCGGCCAGAGCGGACGCGACCTCTCACTGGCGCCGGCATTGAAGCGGCGCGCCTGTCGAGAGAGCATCGCCCGCGCCGCTTCTGGGTGCACGCGGCTGCTCCGCGTTCAAAGGTCGCAATAGCCGGCTACAACATGCATGTAAAAAGTTCTTGGGAGTCCGTGCTACAGCTAGCTGTCCTCCCCTAACTCGTCAATCTCTTCCAGTAGTGCTAGTACTCCATGGCGCGATCCATCGACAAGCAGGCGGGAAAGTTATGGTGTACTACTCGGTTTGCGGTGAGTGGCATGCCGAGCGACCGTGTGAGACACGAATACGACAGACGTGATTTAAACGTTGGTTTTGCTCGATGGCGCGATCCAGCGAAACGAAATGTTGGTTTCTTTCCGTTTCCATTTTTTCTCCGGAAAAATGGAAACTTTTCCACTCCATTTTCATTCCTATTCCAAGGTTTCCCCGTTAAAACATTCCATCAAATACAAAGGAAAACTAACACGCATGTTGATGCATCTCAATGATTCACAGATCATAGCCAATATTTACTTCACAACTAAAGAAAAAAGTTGTGAGAGCGTGTACGAAAGAAAAACTATTGATGGGTTCACTACGACTTAAACCCTAAACCCTAAACATGATTTAATTTCCTGGCCAGGTAGAACCTGTCGAAGGAAAGACGGCTGGCACCCTCGGATCATACGATGCTTTTGTGCAGTTCCACTAAAATCGACCTGAGCATCCCTGATGGCAAAGATATTGAAGAAGTGTGATTAGAATAATAGTATTGGCACTAGTTCATGAGACATAAACTCATCACAAGTATAAGCCGGTAGAAGTAGAGAAAGATCGACATGGAGATGGAGCTACGGCAGTGGAGCAAGCCGGCTCCAAAAGGAAGATGGACTACATGGGACGTCGGGCTGTAGCTAGAAGGGCGGTTGGCAGGAGGCATCGGCCCATACCGCGGTGACCCCCGATTGGGACGCACCGACTGTGGGTTTTCTCCCTCCCTGATGTCGACCGCGTCTACGCAGAACATTGTTCCCTTCCCCCAGCTGCGGGATCAGGCCCATCGTTCTATGCTTGTGAAGAGAGCAACCTAAGCAAGCAGGCTTGTAGCTTAGGCTCCTGCTAGTGTATATATAGTGGTTTTCTTTTTCTCTCCATATCAACCATTTTATATTGCGTACGTGTCGTTCAAGAGTGAAATGATGGTTTCTTCTTCCGACTAACTTACTATGTGATTTGACTGCTCCTTAGTGGCCCCTACACGTACTCCCCCTACGTGTATGCAATAGTCACACATACACATGGATGCAAAAACGCGCGCGACGCCCTAATGCATGCATGTCCGAGAACACGACGGAACACACACGGTGACGCTCAAGTGCTCAACCTACACGTGCATGCACACACATACTGAGTCAGGGTGAGCTAGTGACCGTATGAACACCGGAAAATATATATATTGAGCGCAATGAGCGTATTATGAAGTCCACTGACCGTATTTTTACAAATATTAGTGACAGACAGTGTATTTATCTCGTTTGATATTAAGCCATGTTATCCGGAGAGGAGGCAGCATGGACTAGCATTACTTTGCTGTGTCCTGTCAACTTGCTGAACAAGGAGAAGGTTGCAGGACGGGAGAAGCTTGCGCGCGGTGGCTCGCAGGACAAGGAGAAACTTTTGACTAATGCAAGCTCTCCCTCGCTCAGGCGGTGGACGTGCAACAGTTAATTCGGTGTCAGATTGCCAGAAGCATATTACAGTATACTACTAGGGACCGGATGGAGGAGCGTCTGCACTCTTATTATAATTTTAAAATGTGATAAAGCAATCTTCAACACATTTGGTTCTTTTCGAGGGTTCTCGTGTGTGATAATGGAAGTTGATTGCATGGAACACTCGCCACAATTCTCGCTTAATTCTGGCTCATATCCTGTTACAAATAGTAGCGCTCAGTAATATTTCCTCTTTTTTTGTTATTCAGCACTTAAACAGGTCAGCAAACCTTGCGGCGCATCTTCATGCGAACCGTGCTTGCTGCACTTTGAATGTGGCCGAGAGCTGGCTTGATGAAACACCTCGCTTCCTACTTCTTTTTTTGGCTTCCTAGTGACCAGTGTCTTGGCTGATCGTCCTAAGAATGCTTATATATGAATAAAGCTCTCTCATTTGCCCGCAAAAAAGATTAAGCCATATTAACCGGAAAGGAGGGAGTATGGACTAGCACTACTTTTTAGTGTGTCCCGTCAACTCGCAGAACAAGGAGAAGCTTGCAGGACAAGGTCAAGCTCGCTTACGCCTTTTGACTAATGCAACCTACCCTCGGTGGACATGCATCAGTCCACCCGGTGTCAGATTGTCAGAGGCATACACTGTAGTACCCAACATGCAGAGTACCATCATTGTTTGACTTCACGAAGGGGCGAAGAGCCAAGCGCAGTACTAGTACTAGTACTTGGTTTTGCACCTTCATACTACTCCACCCCCCGTCACAGTTTATAGGGCGCGCTTCATTATGATGCATTTCTCTCAATGCATTTCCACCACCAGAGAGACTTTAGACGCATTTGGTTTAATGCTCAATTAATTAGGGCGTGGTAACCGCAATCAAGTCCACATTTTTCTCTCCATGTACTGTACTACTATGGAGTGCATGCATGTGTGTACCCGGAGTGGAAGCACTGCATGCATGTGTGTAAGCATTACTCCCTCTAGTAATAGACGCCGTGCTATAACTACCAATGCTATTTTTCAGGCCGATCGCTAGTCGCCTTGGTCCCATAGATTTTTTTTCTTTTTTCTGAAGCGCGTTGTATAAACAGTGACGGATGGAGTAGTATGAGCGGATTCAAAGAAGAGCGTATTGATGGTTACTTCTTCAGAGCAACTTACAGTGGGAAAGGTGGGGCTTATGATTTGACTGCTCATTACTCACTATTAATGCGGCGCAATGACCGGGATGAGTCTCCCATGCGGTTGTGCACTACCCCCTCGGTTCTTACTCCAGAGTATTTGTCTTTCTAAAATATGTTGAAATCTATGTTAAGACGAATAGAATATTTAGGAACGGAGGGAGTACACATACGAAGCAAAATGAGTGAATCTACACTCTAAAATATGCCCGTTTGAAATTTGTAAAAAGACAAATATTTAGGAACGAAGGAGTATAATTTCGTGCATGGCACATGGACCCGGATGATGAAGAGGCTTCTGGCAATGCTATCAATCTTCCATCATTTGTTTACATAATTGACGTACTATACAAATAATTTTCTAGCGACATGAAATTGTACAATGGTGTGAGCTTTCAGCTTTTGTTTCACGTGTCTTGCCATCGATGCTCTTTCGGAAACAATAAAAAACTAACTTCCTTGCTAATGCATGTCAATTAGTAGCAGATCAGAGCTAATAATTACATCACAACTGAAGACAAAGTTGTGAGAAGGTGTTAAATTAAAATTGATCCATGCTTTCATTGGCAGCAACGTCCCCCCAGCTCTGTCTAAATCGACAAGGCATGTTGGGAAAAAAAGTAGCTGTCTGGAGCATGCAACATTCCGATCATTTTGTGCAGTTGCACTAAAATAGAGCTGAGCGTCCCTGTTCCAAAGATATCAAGTGTGATTACGATAATAGAGGACTGCTGATGAAACAATAAACACACAAATAGAAGCCGGTCACCTTTGCGGTCTCTCTTAAGACTAACTAGTTGGAGAAGATTAGGCTCGGAGTTGGATGAGGAGGATAGAGCAAAATCAATCTCCCTTTGTGCAGTCGCACTGAAATGTAGGGACGTTGCCCGTGTGACATTTTAGTACAACTGCACAAAACACTCTTAAGAAAAAAGTGATTTGTGCAGTTCACCAAAAGGTCGCAATAGCAACGAGGTGAAATGGATAGCCCTGTTTGCAAAAAAGAGGTAGAAAGGAAACAATTACTGGCCAATAACAGTTGATGACACATGCGACGACAAAAAAGAAGCATATTCCTTGTCCTAAGGGAAGATAACAACATGGTTGTGTTTGTCTAAAACGGTGTGAGGACGAGAATGCAATATGGAAAGTACACCGGACGAGCTACGTTTTGGGCAAAGAACTATGGAAGATCCACATGCAGCAACGTGGGAAAACGGGCAGTGGAGCAAGGCCGGAGGGGATACCTGGAGGTCGTCGGGATGTAACTAGGTGAGCGGCGGCGGGCGGAATCTGCGAGCAGGTGGCGTAGGCCCTGCCGCGCCGGAGCTTGGTCAGAGAGAACGGCGTGTACCACAGATCGGGACATGCTGCCTCGGCGCCATCGAATGGAGAAACGATACACTTCCTTTGTTTCCTCGGCGGACGGGATGCGGCCGAATCAGTGACCAACGGTGAGAGAGAGAGGGAGAGAGGCCACCGCACTCCCTTTCCTCCGGCGGACGGGATGCGGCCGGATCAGTGACCAACGGTGAGAGAGAGAGGCCACCGCACTCCCTTTCCCCTGGTGGACAGGATGCGGC
Organism: Triticum dicoccoides; assembly: GCF_002162155.2. Taxonomy (NCBI): domain Eukaryota; kingdom Viridiplantae; phylum Streptophyta; class Magnoliopsida; order Poales; family Poaceae; genus Triticum; species Triticum dicoccoides. The sequence goes on from NC_041392.1 coordinate 204,447,653, forward strand.
CGGATTAGTGACCAACGGTGAGAGAGAGAGAGAGGCCACCGGAGCCTTGTGTGAGATACTCTGAAGAGCGGACTACCTTTTCCTCCATAAAAATCGTTTTATATTCTGTGTACATGCCATTGAGCGCGATAACTTTATTTAAAAATAACGCGGCAACGCGTCAAGTCGAACTTTGTTTCGTGCACGCGTGGTACACGACCTCCCTAGGTAAACAACCGCTACAGGCATTCAAATTAGCACGTGGGCTGCCATTTCGTAAAGAAATGAGCTCCACCGTGTACCCGCGCGGGTGTGCTTGGGCACGAAGCGTGAGTACGTGCACGGTGCACCTATTCTCTTCTTGTATACGTACACCACCTACGTGGGGTTGTGTGAGAGAGATACAAACCTAGAGAGATATAGTGTGTGGGTTCATGAGAGTTTTTTTGGGGGGGGGGGTTAGTCAAAAAATTTAAAATATGCAATGTGTGTGAAATAGAGTCCTGGATATAACATATATATAGAGGGGGCAATCCACGAGAAGAGAGTGGAGGTATCATTAGCTTGAGGTGTCTATAGAATCAAAGAGAGTGATGATGTGTGTGTGTGTGTGCACGCGCGATCGATAAAGAGTGCCATCGAATTTGTGTGTGCCCACGTCAAAGATATAGAGTGGCTGGCCTACTGGAATATGAGATGGGACATGTGCAGTTTGTCTCTGTGGCATGGATACCTACCTGCAGCGCTCGACTATCGGTGTGTGGTGGGGGAAGAGGGAGGCCCAATTAACTATAGAGGTACAATGGCTGGTATATGTGTGGAGGAGGAGAGAGGCCTACCTCATGTATTAAGGAGATCGATCTGCCTCATGTATTAAGGGAGATCGATCGGCATCCATGCATATGTGCAGGAGATGAATAAGGTTGGGAGAGAGACAGAGCTAGAGTGTTGGAGGGGGTGGTAGTGGAGTTGCTTCTAACAAATGGTGGGATAGGCTTGCTAGACAAACGGAGGGCACACCCGCAATATCAATAAGAGAGGAGATGGCTGCTTGTTGTCTGTGCACGTGCGTGTGAGAGACGGGTCAGGAGGCATGCACGAATGATGAGGGGGA
>NC_041392.1:204448781-204639750 GCF_002162155.2 Triticum dicoccoides
GGGGGGGTAGTTAAAGTCGATCTAGGTATATGTTGGGAGATCGATCGGTATACATGCATGTGTGTGTTAGAAGCAAATGAGGCATGAGGAGAAGGATAGAGAGAGAGGGATGCATATAGGAGGTGGTACGAGAGGCATACTATATTGAGGGGGAGGAGTGTGCGAGTACGAGAACGATGAAAAGAGTGGTGGCAGTGAGGCATGGACGGTGACAAGAGAAGAGGGGAAGCTTGTGTTTGTGCTAGGCACACCTGGCTAGAGAGGCATATCAATCGATGTGTGCCGTAAAGGAGCTGGGGGGCCTACACACACCGTGGGTGAACGACCTAAAGTGAAAACACGAATTTGCACGATGGAGCTAGAGAATGCTGAGGGAGGGTGAGAGGGATGCGGGCGTGTGCATGCACAAGAGAAAGTTAGCGCTAGCTACAAAGATAAGAGGGTTGTGTGGGTGTAAAAGACGAATAGAGATCATATATACTTCATTATAAAAAGTGAATTCAGATATTTGAAGAATTTATCATAGTGTTTAAAACCGACGGATGTGTGAATATATATAACGGTGATAAACATGGTGTGGTTATGAACATGGTATACTACATTTAATATATTTTACCTCTACTCTTATAAAAAAAGAGTTGTTGATGATGGTGTGCCTGCCATCCTGCATTATAGGTCGTCTGATTTATATCTGGCGGATAGCAAGGAAACTTTGATGGTTGAAGTTTGCAACAATCATGATTGTAGATTCTTATTGAAATAGATAAACGAATTCAAATTTAGTTCGAATTGCAGCGGTAGTATAGACATTTGAAATGCACTAAAATGTTGGTATGAGTAGCTTACATGCATTATACAGCAAGCGAAAAAAATTAATCGGACATAACATGGATTCATACTCCCTCCTTCCATCTACATAGGGCCTAATGAGATTTTTAAGACCGCCTTTGACTATTGACAAGATTAATAGTACATGACATGCACAATGTGAAAATTATATCATTGAAAGAACCTTTCACAGACGAATTTAACGGTGTGCTTTGTGTAAGTTGCTTGTTATATATCATTGCTCTAATATTTGGTCAAAGTTAGCATCGAAAAACGCATTAGGCCCTATATAGATGGAAGGAGGGAGTAGCTTTGAATAGCATTTGTATAGTAAAATGGGGGCAAGACTCTCTTTGTGTGGTGTGAATAGTTTTATTTTTTTCGTTTTCTTTTTGGTTGAGGGAAGTGCGAATTGATTTGGTACGTACAAGTGCAATATTACGAAACGTTAGGCTTGTCCTTGAAATTCAACCCGCGTCTTGTTATATACCGAAAATTCAGATATCGTGCTCCCAAAACTGGCGCCTTCACAACCCGCGCCTTGCTATCCCGAAATTACAATGCGCGCAAAAACTCCCTCCAGTTGCCAAATCCCGACACGCGAAATCCCCCTTCTATCCCTGAGCCGAAAGCGCCGCTAGTTCAAATCGTTGGGGGGTACTTTTGTAACACACCCTACATTTTGGACAAGCGCGTTCCTGAGTCATGCTTCACCCTCTCCCATCAACCCCTTTTCGCCATTCGAAATCCCAGGCCGCCATAACCTCTCTGCTCCAGCCGTGAAACCCCACCCTCCTCCGTCCGCCACGTCACCGCTGCCCAGCCGGAGCCTCTTCCCCGATGACGTCGTCCACCGCAACAGCTCGACGTCCCTCGTCCACCTCCCCAGATGAGGATCCGTCGTCCATCTCGCCGTCCTGCCAGTTTAGCCACCCCGTCCTCCACCTCCAAGGAGCTGCTCCGACGATCACCTCATCTATCGCGGCTGCTCCATCCCCACAGCGCCGCCTTAACCTGCTCCACCAGAACCGCAGCATCCTCACTGACTCCTCGGACGAAGCCAAGGCCTACTCGGCGCCACCAAAGAGGTTGTACACTCATCGCATCACACCTTCTCCTTAACTCGACCTCCCGGCGTCGACGGTGCTCCATCCCGCACCCCTATGGAGCAGCTACCTTGAAGCCGGCGCCGCAGGCGACATCTCCATGGCGGCTCTCCCCCAGTGCGAGGCCCCTTTGGCGGCAGCGTCCATACCAGCCGGATCTGCTGCTGCTCCGGCTCTCGCTCGATCGCTCGCTCGCCCAGCTGCTGCTGCTGCTCTCCCCCTCGCTCATGCTGCTACTCTGCTCCAATTAAGCCACACTTCAGTCGACTGAATCGACTTTTGGGTCAGTCGATTTTCAGGGGTTGGGGGGGGGGGGCTCGCCGGAGTTAAGGAAGAATCACCCGCAGCGGGGATGGGGGCTCGCCAGAGAGGTACCCCACTATCTATCTTAGGGTTTAGGGTGGGGGCGCCTAGAGGGCTGGTCGGGGCAGCGGTGGCGAGTTGTTTCGGGGCGGTGAGACGGTGCTGGGGCCGGCGGTTCGGCCGGTGGTGGCTGGCGGCTCAGGGGAGTGCAGGTTGAAGATGAACTGCAGGCCCTCCCTAAAATACATGTCAAGTTCCTCTCTGCTACCATTGCATTCAGTTTCGACAGTAGCATTCAGATTCCATAGTAAATTTCAGTTTCGACAGTTAAGTTCAGAGTCAACAGTTTTTACCTCATCTGTTGTAGTCAGGTGGTTTTTGGTGATGTTAATTTTACATCCATTTTACATCATCTATTGGAGATGCTATTAGAATCCCACTTGAGATTGACGATGTCTGTCTTGTGCTGCTTCAGCCTTGATGTCTTACGGCTCACCGGAGCTGCTCCAACGACAGAACGATCCATCACAACAGAGCAGGGCCCTGGACGCCGTCTACAGATTCCTCAGATCTTCCTCCACACCTCCGACAGCCACCTTTGCCTCAACTGCTTCAGCGACCAACCCAATGATGCTGAGGTCGACACGGCTACGGCAAAGAGGTTGTACACTTGTTGCATCACTTATTACTATACATTCACGTCGATCCATTAGGGCTATTTTGGTTCAACGGAAAAACATCAATCCACTGGTTGTTACCATCACTCTAAATTTCTGCATGCTCTCCTTACATAATCTCACCATATTTTTTTCATATGCATGTCAGATATTGTGCACAGTCATGCTGAACATGTAGAGAAAAAGAGAAGAGTTTTGCGTGGCAATACAATGACATGCAGACATCGCTCCATGGTGGGTTCAATGGCAAACCCTCCCCACCCCTCTCCAGATTGTAATCCAGAGGAAGATATCTGTTCTGAGGCGGATTCGGACGCCGCTGACCACTCATATTTACCCCCCAAGGTGTTTGCTCTACATTGGCATGATGATGTTAGTCATATCATGCATATGTTGCCTCGCAGTGCCTACTTTTGACATCATATATGTCATCTGCTTAGTTTAGACATGTTCTGTAATGCCACCTGTTTAGTTTCTATATCATATATGGGAATTAATGCAGTCTCATGTCTTTTAGCCGGCCATAATATATGTGAAATGTGCAATGCCATCCTGTTTAACCAGGCATCATATATTTGAATGATATCTTGCCCTTCCTTTTCTTCATTACATTTCCATTTGTCGACAATGTTTGTACATTAAACTACTCTTCCTGTGAATCAGCCATTTGGGTGGGAGATGGAAAAATCTGGAGTGAAAACAAGGCCTTCAAAGCAGACAGTGCTACCTATCAAAGCAGATCTCTTGTTGGGTCCCAATAGCTCCTCAGAGATGGATTCAGAGACAGATGACCAGTCATATTCCCCCATTGAGGTGTATGCTCTAACTTGGCACGGTTATACTGTTCATATCATGCATACAGTGTCTTGCGTTGCATAGTTTAGACATCATATACACAATATTCAACACCATGTTCTTAGTTCAGACATCATATCGAATGCCCTCTATTTAGCATATAAATCACATACGTGAATTAAATGATGCGATCCTGATTACTTAGATAACATGTAGGTGAACTATGTCATGTGATCCAGTTTAGTTATTCATCATATCTTTGAATTATGTTATGCTATGCTATCCAGTTTAGATAGACATCATATATGTGAAATTATGTCATGCTATCCATTTTAGTTAAACAATATACATGTCAACTATTTCATGCCCTCTTTTTTCCACACTATCTATTGCATCTATCTCTCATACAATGTCTGCACATTCAACTATGTTTCCTGTTTACCAGCCATTTGAATTGGAGCGGGTGATGCCAGTATCTAGCGGACTAAAAACACGGTCTTCAAATAAAACAGTGCTACCTCTTGGTGGAGATAGCACCCCGGTTGTACATGCACAAGAACCAGCCCTACCACACATAACCCAAACTCTCGCAGATTGTACCCCCTACTACGATGGACAGAGAACCAGCTTCACGCAATCTAACCCCAACCCCAGCCGATAGTAACCCAGTTCCTGTTGACACAGCACCATCTCCACCACAGAGCTCCCAAACAAGAGCAGTTAGTAAGGCAGCTCCAGTGCCCAAAGGGCCAGTACTATCACCACGAACCCCAACTCCACCAGTTAGTACGCCTATTCCTGTGGAGGAAGCACAACCAGCTAGTCGTAGTTTAGCATCTATCGCATTTGATGTTGTTAAATCGTATGTGCGTATCTTCCCATCTTGGAAATATTATATTGAAGATGAAGGAAAATGCCAGTTCCAGGTGTTTGTCCAGGAGTTATGTGTAAGTAATCTTATTCATGGCAATTACTTGCTTCGTCCCATACATCCTACCTACATGATGTTTTAATACAACAAATTTTCCCATTTTTCTCTATAGAGAAGGACCGATTTGGAAACTCAGGATGAGGTAACCTGTGCTAATACCTCTGCTATCTTCAAGAATGCTTGGTGGCAATATCGGAATTACCTGAAGAAAACGTACTTCACCGGCAAAGAAACTCATCAAATTCCCTTACGTTCTCCTGAGACACATTTACTGGACGATGACTGGAACGCCTTGTTCTGTACTGGTCCCGAACCAAGAATGTGGTAAGGTCTATGAGCTCATTTTCTATTTTTAAGTATTATATTCTTGCATTTTATTGTACTCTGTTCATGTAGAACAAGTGCCTAAACCGGAAGAACAACTGTTCTAATTTAAGATTCCATTGCTACCATAGGACATACATATATGTTTGTTTGATGCTTTTATTACGTACTAGTACTTGGCAATAGAATACTTGGTAGTTTAATCCTGTCCACCTTACTAATGAACTGGTTCACCGAAATGAGTTTCATATAGTAGTACATGCTAAACTTGTTATGTGTCTGCTTGTTTCTTCTTTTAGAATGTTGACAGAATATTGGGGAAGAGTGCCTTATTAAGCAACGGTAAAGGAAGTAATGCAGATAAGGTTCAGGATAGTGACACATCCTGTCTTGGTTTATTGTTGGAGTTACTGGCCACTACCGCTTGCACAAGCTATTCAAACTCACTGTCTGAATCGGTTCGGTTTCTTGAGTCTCAACTACAAGCTGAAAGACATCGATCAGCTGTGCTGCGACAAGAAGTGGAAGGACTGCGGAAGTCCCTGGAGCATTCAGATGCATACTTTCTGGTGCAACAACAAGCGTTGGAGGATTTTAGCGCCAAACAGGACAAAGCTAATCAGCTTGCTAAGCTTATTGCCAGCATGGTGGATACCCAGGATAACGTTTCTTGAGCTCTTATGAAGTTGTTTCGGTTATGCTCTTGTTTTGCTACCACGTTTATTTGCACTGGTGGCCAATTTTGACGGCTAGTGTATATGATATGCTGCTTTGTTCCCTATATTTGCACTGGTGGCGAACTTTGATGCCCAGTGGATGTAATATGTGTAATAGCCGTGATAGCCTAGCGTTAGTTGCTTGCTTATTTATTTCCTTGTTGTCCTGTTTATTTGTTTGCCTGTAGTCATTGCAGTTCTTTTTCCGCGGTTAACTAGTGGCTGCAATAACCTATTTTTTAAAGCTAGGCCGCAATAACCATGGGCTAATATTTACTGTAGTGACACTGGGCCTCCTACGGGCCGTAGAAACAGTGTGCCTTTTATGGACCATAGAAACAGTAGGCCTTCTACGGGCCGTATCATCAATGGGCCTTATACGGGTCATATGATCGATTGGCTAAACATGGGCAAATAACATGCCGCATTATGGCCGTAAACGGTCTAGAGTTGGAATCGTCCGTTCATGGGCCGACTGTAACGGGCCATCGTTAATAGGCCGTATTTGATGACGCTATGAAAACGGCCCAACATATTGACGGACCACAAACGGGCCGACTGTAACCACGGGCTGAATTTGGCCCACAAGCAGAAAATGATAGTAACGGGCCATAAGTAAACGAATGTTGGAAATGAGCCCAAGAATAAATGGGCTCTGAGAAGGCCGAAAGATAACATGGGATGGAAACGGCCCAACGGAATAACGGGCCGTTAATGGGTATAAAGTGATACACTGTTCATTACGGGCCAGTTTCACCACGGGCCGTTAATGGGTGTAAAGTGATACACTGTTCATTACGGGCCAGTTTCACCACGGGCCTCATATGGGCCGAAAGACGTCATGGGCCATACATGGGCCAGAAGTGAAAATGGGTTGGAATCATATTGGATGGCCTAGATGACGCTACTGGGCCTAATTCGGATAGGGCGTAATGGGCCTTGGGTTAGCGGGCTGTAAATGGGCTATATGCGAACAGGCCGTTAACAGGCTTTCCATGGGCCGGCCCGCCAGCTTTTGACCAAGTCAAACGGGCCGGCCTTTTCACAGGAATGGGCCTCTGTTGGGCCGTGCCACGTGTCGACGTATCATAGGCGCCTATCTGACCCACTGACGAGCTGACACGTGTTTCTACCAGCCAATAAGAATTTTACATGTGGAAATTTCCCATTGGTCGGGGCTATTAACGGGTTATCGGATCCAAAACCCGACCCGATAGCTTAACGGCGTTCCGTTACGGTGGATGCCACGTGTCGGTCACCCTTGACGAAAGCATTTCTGTGACGCGCGATTTATCGTCATGGAAGTGGACACTTTCGTGATGATAATTTTGGTAATGTCATGGAACACTTCTACGGCAGCACAGGTATGACTATCTTGATTTTGTCATAAATTTGTCATGGATGTACATGCATGACAAAAAAAGCGACCTACTGTGACAAACACATATCATCACGGAAGTGTATTTTTTTGTAGTGCATTACTCTGAGTTTCTCTTGTTGTAACAAGATGCATCGAATTGCTCTCCGACTTTTAAGAATCCCTTGTACTACTATCTTCTAGTTCCTTGCCGCAGAAATACCCCTACGAATACTTTCTTGCACTTACCGAGTATCGACCCGTCCCCAGTTGTTCATGTGTTTCATAGAAGTCTTCGAAATACCATTCGATCTTCTGATCCTCAGCAACCTATTGCTTTGGAATTTCTTGCTTGCTTTCACTATGATTAATCCCATAAGTGTGGTAATCTTATTAGCATCCTTTGTCATCATCATTTGAGTCTGCTGATTCAATATGTTGCGAATGCTCGCAATCCTCAATCAGACCTTAGAATTTTTCGGCCTCAGACGTCACCCCGAACATGAGTTGGTTCTCGGTAATTCAAACCATGATTGATTGTCGATCTATGACTATTCAACTCATTTATCTTTTGATCAGAGCCTATGCTTATGATCCCTTGATTTGGAAATCTTAATTCTTTTGCATTTGAGCTTTGAGTTAGTTAGTTGTTTCTATAATCTGACCTTGTTGCATTCTTTCTTCCTCTGGTGGAGTACTGATGCTCACATCAGATCCCTTCTGGACCACCAGACCCTTTGTCAGATTTTATCTGACAATGTCCTTCATATTGAATAACCTTGTGAGCCTTTCCATGGGTATATAATGCCTTTGGTAAATTGTATCCTCTGCTTTGTGAACCATGCTCTATTTTCGAGCTGGTAGTATTTACTATTGAAGCTTGTGGTATATGTTTCCATGATACCCTGACGGGTTGAACCTATGCCTTCCTTAATATGTGTGAACTCGAAAGTTTTCATGAGTCATACTCGTTTGGTATTTTGCCAGATAATTCAACACTACAACTTCTTCGAAAAAGAGAAGTGAATGAAAGGTTATGCATTGGAGAAGCGGGAGTCGACCTTGAACTTTTTGTTCATGCCCATGGACCTGATGTGGAACTTATCATGGAAGCTTCTTGAAAAACTTTTAATTAGTTGGATAATTCTTCCGGTGTCTTTGAATTGGATCCCTTGCAACTATGGTTTCGGCCATGTTGATATTCCTTGATTCCTTTTCTCGGACAAGTTAAAGTACTTGTATTTTGCAGATCAATACCCTTGTCAACCCTCTATTTTGCTCTACCTCCGAGTGTCACCCTCTGGTATCTTGATAATATCATCAAACCATGTTTCTTATTATGAGCTTTCATCGAGTATTAATCCTCACCGTTTCCAATGTTTCCTGGTTCCGAGTTGTTAGTCACTCGAGGACACCGATAACTAAATCGGGTCCGCACCACGATTAAACAACTCTTAGTAATCTCCTTTACTCACGAGTTTGTACTCGAGCATGTCAATCCTAGCCTGATCGGCTATCAGCTTGTGCTAAAGTTTCAACTGTGCCACCCGATCCTTATTCCCAAAGCACTGCTTTCGATGATGAGCTAAGCTTACGTCAATCTTCCTTGTCATATCATCTCACATTGAACAACAAGTTTGATTTCAAGTTTGTGTCATACTCGTGGTTCCAATGACCTTGCGCTTCATCATTCCTTTGGCTTGATGTCATCGCCAATCGATTAAATCTTCATGAAATCTCTCGACACATGTGTCGTGATCATCATGAGCATTCTGAGGCCTTCCAAGATATCTATTGAATTCTTGATGAGAAATACCATGCTTTGCCCTCGATGATTTGTGTTATCATCGACCACTTTTTCCTTCCATTCAACACAAACTTGTCCGTGTTTTGTGTTATACTTTGAGTTCCATGCTATCCAGCTTATGTTATGTTCTACCTTGGAGTATTACCATCCCTTATGTCAAGAATGTTGTTAGAATTTCACCACCTCTTAAGAATTCTTGATACAGGTGATACTTCTTGCCATATCCATTCATCCCTTGGTCCCCGTGTTGTTTCTAACCAGAAAACCGACAATTGAACTATGATGCGCCACTTCAAAAGTTCTAGCAACCTTATTGCTTTGAAGTTAATGGTTGATATTTCATTCTTAGACCATTGGTTATCAAATCACCATTCTAACATTAATCATGCTACCTCTGCCCATATTTCGGGCTCAACTTTCAACCAATGTTTAATTGTGTGTGTTTTCATCGAGCATACATCATTATATCATTTGATCTGAGTAATGTTATCTCCTTGTTCACATGATTGTGGAAATCCATCTTTTGGAAATCCCAATGAATTGTTGCTGAGTTCATCAGCTACCTCCTTATCCCTTCATTGGTTTAATGATGAGCTCTTGTTTCAGAACTCGCTTTCATAGTACATTTCCGAGAATCTTACAATGTCGTCTCGTCAATTTCCCGAGGTATCCCGACACCGATCAGATCTGAATCTCAGTCAAATATAATGGTTGGGACATATTTCCAAGAGTTCTAACATTTGTCCTTATATACCGGTAAGGTGATGTCATGCCTAGCACAACTAGCCGGAGTACCTATTGTTAGAGTTTCCATTTTAGCAAGGTTAACCATTCTTCCCTAAGGAAATTGTAAGACTTATTCTATAAGTTGTTCCTGATGAATCCTTTGTATATCCAAATCCAACCTTTGCTTCAAGACCATGTCAATGCTATCTCGAAGCATGTTTGTGGTACTCCGATTTTCAACAAGAACATTTGAAGCCCAATGCTAAATGTTTCCTGCTCAATTATCCAAACACCGCTGTATGGGTAATGTCTTGAAAATTTCTCTCCCCGTACCTAAAGAGTTTTCTACATTATATCCTATCATGGATATCATGCTCTACTTGACCTTGGGAAGGATATATCCCTGCAATATGTGTTTAAACGCATTTTCCTTTCCATTGTACTGTTTAATCTGATAATCATATCTTCCTTTCCATTGGTTGGTTTAACATTTATTGTGATCTATAAGATCTAAGCAGTAATATTCTCCTGCTTATGTAAACATCTCTGACGGTGTCCTGGACTAGGGGGTACTCAACACGTCATCTCCCGATCTGTTAGATTGGGCCGAGGACCCCCATGGCCGTATACTCATGGGACAGTTCGGACACCTGTCGCATATAAGGAAGATTCCACAAGACTTGGTGGTCAATACAAGGACTCCTCCCCCACCGGCGTATTCGGCTAGGACTCTTGTTATCCTAGGCCTTTGGTGCATTATATAAACCGAGGCCAGGCTAGTCGATAGATAACATATACAACAATCATACCATAGGCTAGCTTCTAGGGTTTGGCCTCTCAGATCTCGTGGTAGATCAACTCTTGTAATACTCATATCATCAAGAATAAATCAAGCAGGACGTAGGGTTTTACCTCCATCAAGAGGGCTCGAACCTGGGTAAAACATTGTGTACCCTGCCTCCTGTTACCATCCGCCTTGGACGCACAGTTCGGGAGAACCTACCTGAGATCCGCCGGTTTTGACACCGACATTGATGCTTTCATTGAGAGTTCCGCTGTGTGTTCGGCAAAAGGTCGATGGCTCGCCTGCAGATCAACTGCAACTTCGTCATCTTGGTGACCAGCTCGACTGGTCACCTTGGTTCGACCAAGGACTGCGCCCTACCTCCGATCATCATGTTCGGATGAGGGTCTTCATCAACATCAACTCCGATCTCTATCAAGATCATGGAGGAATCATCCAGGGAGCCCGGGGCTCAACGTCAACATTGCCCTCGGACGACCGTGCTGTTTTTCTGGACAGCGAACTTGTGCCCGCCGCCACCGCCTCCTCAAGTGTCGCTTTAACGATTGCTTCGGTGGGACTGTGCAGGATTAAGTCTACAACAACCCTGGAAAATTTCGTCGAGTTCCGTTGGAGGAATCTCTGGCAATCCGCGATATACCGAAGCCCTGTCAAATCTGGACGAGTTTAGGGCATGGTGTCCAGCTTCTAGCTCGGACGTCCTTTGGAAGATCCAACCGTTGATCGGTTGTGTAATTCCTATATCTAGCACCTCTCCAAATTTCAGCTCGATCCGACCGTCCAAACTCGGGGACCCTTCCGATTATTGCGTCACTTTTCGGATCTGTTTCCTGCGCGAGAACGATTCCGACCCAAGCTCATCTTTTTTATGAACGGGATTTCGGACATCCTTTTTGAAGGAGGTTTTGTATTGGGTATTGTGTTTTGTTCCCAAACACATGCTACTAATTTTGAAGTCTTTTCCAATAAGATCTTCACCATCGCGCTGCTGTCAAACCAGCCCGACAACGTTGCTCTACGGCTGCCAACCTGCGCTATACACGTTGTCACTTTATTGAGCCGAACTCAACTTCTTCGGATCATCATCTCGGCAAGCCGAAAAAGAGTTCGGCATCACGAAGGATAAATCATTACCAACATCGCCGCCCCACAGATTACACGGAGCGGGCACACCGGCATCGCCGCACGGTCACTTCATCAAGCCGGCATTGACCACGTCACGACCGGCATCGCCAAGGCCACACTATTGCTTCTTCAAGCCGATGTCCACCACGCCGAACTAATTCGACTCATCGGCTGGCATCCAGGCTTCGACATCTTGGCTGGACCGGGGGCTTCGCCATCTCTTCATCAACCTACTCCAGAGATTTCAGCGTCACTATCCGACCAGCTTCGTCACGTTAGCTGGACCGAGGGCTTTACCTCGGTAAGCCAACTTTTGCCAGCATCGCCATGCCGTCGCTTTATCGCCCATCTGACAATGGGTGTGTGGATTGAGTCCCAATTTTGGGAATCACCTTTCTTCGGATCGTTACAACAAATAAACCAGGTGCTATTAATCCTAGCATTTTTTGCTTGTTTGGGTTCATTCTTCCCAAGGAATTATTACTCTGGTTTGTCCATCATATGTACACAGGTCTATCAAATGGTGGCTGCATTAATGATAGTCGCATGGTGGTTCGGTCAGTTTCCATACATAGTCCGACGAACGCCGCATCCGGAACTTGGACCGACCTGAGAATTCAGACTTTGCCATGCCTTTACCGCATCACGCCGACGCCCTGCATCGGCATTGAATTCGACGCCAGGCCATATTTGTTTTATTATTCACTTTGCATAAATTATTTATTATGCAATAATTTTTATTATTTTTATTATTATTATCTCCGGTTTGCACTGTTTTTTGTGCATAGGAAAATGATTCGGGTTGGGAAGTATCGACAACTCGGCGTACTGACATACCACATCATCTCGGCTGGACGGGGGGCTTCGTCAACACTTCATTACCCCATGCCGGAGACTTCGGTATCACTCTGCCGGCCTGCATTGGCCGTGCTTTATCACCACTTCGGTGTGCCGAGCTCTTTGCTCCGCCACCTCGGGACCGGCTTGGGGGATGGAACCTTGTCCCCCATCAAGCTCGGACCGCGTCATCAATACCGAACACATTAACCAGCTAAGTTGCCTTCATGCTCCAAGTTTTAAATTTTTAACTTGTGTTCGGTTCGACCAAGCATTATACTTTTTTGGAAAAAAGTTGCTTGTAAAAAATGTCCTTGTCCAAACTTTGTTTGTGATGGACAAATTCAATTACCCCGTTCACTTGGGGGCTTCCTTCATTAAGCCTTTTCTCTTGCATATGATTATACTTGTACGGCTTCGTTCCTTGTTCATGTATTATGCCACAATATGCACCATATTGACTTTAGCGATTTGCAAGATGGGTTGCCTAGCTCCTGTGCTTACCCCTACATTCCCGATTGTTCAGCTAGGGAGTAAAGGGAGCACCTCTGCGATTGTCATGAACGGGTCATCCGAGCTCTGACCTCAGACTGGGTGAAGCCGAAAGCTAGCGTTGTTATTGTTTTCAATCATGGTCGGCACACAACGGAACTCATGAGTACAAAAAATCTATTGCACAAGTCTCATAGTAACAATGAGCACCGAAGAAAGGTATCGGTGGGGGTACTATTTTCTTCGAAGATGCTTCTTACACTTCGTCGGTAATATAGCATAAGTTCCCTGAGCGCGCTTTGTCTGTTACAGCCTTATGGCCTGATTGCCTGGTTATCGGAAGCACCATCGATATTCTCGACAGGTAGAGTACATAACACTTTTCGGCCCTTGACCGAAGAAGGAGAAGCCGACGGTCGGTTAAGACGCATATAAAGTTCGGGTGAACACAGACATGATATAAGTACTTTGGTACATACAATCATTATACATTAAAGTCTTTTACCGAAGTCACTTGGGGGCTCTTAAATTTATATGAGCCGTTTTATAATAGTAAGTGTTCTTCTTCTTAGTCGTTGCAAAGTTTTTACTATTATTATTCATCACTCCTTTTTTCGACACGAGTGTGTGGTCACAAGCCGGGGAGCCTAATTTCTCTCTCAAAGCCGCTAGACTTTAGTTTGCTAAACTGGCCTAATGAGAAGTACTCCGCCTTCGGGATAGGAGGTTGAAGCCGTAGGCTGACCCGCTTGAAGTCTTGAGAAAGGATGTGTCATGTTAAAGCACGACAGAAGCACTCTTTTTTAAGGCCAATTTTCGGATTGGCACCGAACACTTGATCTTGTTCGGACGTCAAGTTTTTACTGACGTTTTTTGGTTTTCCAAGCTTTTTGGCACTTTTAAACTATTTGTGTGTTTCCAGCACAAGTCTCACAGTGCAATGCCGGACACCTTTATAGATTCGGCGAAAACATTCTCGGATCTCACTATATATGCATTGGTTTCGAATTGTGTCTTCGGTCAATAGTTGGGTTGCCCGGCTCTTGCGCTTGCCTCCTACGTTCCGCTTTGTTCGGCTAGGTGTGCAAAGGGAGAACCACTGCGATTGTGCTTCCAGCTCACATGGTTAAGCACCTCAGTGGAGAAAGCCGAAAACTGACTATTACAATAAGCGTAAACTGGTCAGCGATCCGATGACGGTGTTAAATGACGGGCCATTCATAACAATGGCCGAAGTGTTTACGGCTTGACCTCGACTGTCGCCGAACACTACCGGGGGCTATTAACTGGCCTCCCAAACTAAATCCTCGATATTTTGCTCTTACATTAGAGCTGAGGTTTCATGATCATGCTTAGCATGACAACCCAAAGAAAGGAACCGATAGCGGGACTATTTTCTTTGGAAGACATTTCTTATGTTAAACAGTAATATAACATGTCTCTCTGCGTACCTTTCTTTATAAAACCGTATGGCCAGATTGCCTTATTTGTCTTGCCCTCATAAAGGCTTTATAAAGTAGGACAGACACTCCTCGGCTACTGGCCGAGGAGGTGAAAGCCGATGGTCGGTCAACAAAGTTTTGTACAATGCAGATCTGAGCATTAATGACGTAAAGTACTTGGATACATAGAGGCATTACACATATTTTGTGATTTTACTATGGATATCGATCCTTAATTCGGCCACCCGTGCCCGCATTAAGACTCAGGGGCTATTGGGCTTCGGGCTTATTATTTACAAATATTAAAGGGGCACATCGATCCCCTGATTTGGTGTTGCCACCCGACCAGTGTCTCGGGGGCTACTGCATTGCCTATCCAATGTAGAAAATTTTAAGTGCAACACAGTTTCTGAGGAGATTATGATCCTCAGGTTGGTCGGCCGCACCCAACCTGAGTCTCGAGAACTGAGCATGCCGCTTTTTGTGTCCCGAAGTATTCTGCCGAGCTAGGACTTGATCCTCAGGCCGATTTTGCAAATCAACCTAAGTCTCAGCGGCTACTGGGATCAGCGGTCTTACGGCATCCTTCAGGTGCATCTCGGGTTTTAGACCGATACACACCTTGAGGGCTACTGGCTATATATCTCGGCAGAAATAAATTGCACCAATAAAGAATGTTGACAAAAAATCGACCCACAGTCGGGGTGGTGCACCACCTCGGAAGCAGTCCGGCATAAAGCTCGGGCACTAGTGGCTAGCTCCATAGAGGGCATTTCCGGCATTAAGCTCGGCTAAACTCCTTCAACTTTTTTGAACCAAGGTGATTTATGACAGTCCGGCGTTGGAGCTTGGACATAGTCCGGCGTTGGAGCTCGGATACAGTCCGGCGTTGGAGCTCGGATACATTCCGGCGTTGGAGCTCGGAAGCGGTCCAGCGTTGGTGCTCATCTGCAAAAGAAACCTCGAATACAGTCCGGCATTGGAGCTCGGACGCAAGAGGACACTGCCTCCCGGGAACAACATCAAACCCGAGGTGTGGCATAAAAATAACAAGGCATTTATAAAGGCCGGAAACTTAAAAGGGCTCCTCGGATACCCGACGTATAAACTCGTTGAATGCATTTCGGAGATCCTCAAGATCGAAGATGAGAAGATTTGTTGAACCAGTTTTGAAGACCAACAACCGAAGATGAAGAACGGTTCGGAATAATTGAGGAGCGTCCCTAACTTGAAGACCGGTTCAGGGGGCTACTGACGGTGTCCTGGACTAGGGGGTACTGAACATGTCATCTCCCGATTTGTTAGATTGGGCCGATGACCCCCATGGCCGTATACTCATGGGCCAGTTCGGACAGCTGCCGCATATAAGGAAGATTCCACAACACTTGGTGGTCAAGACAAGGACTCCTCCCCCACCCGCTTATTCGGCTAGGACTCTTGTTATCCTAGGCCTTTGGTGCATTATATAAACCAAGCCAGGCTAGTCGATAGATAACTTATACAACAATCATACCATAGGCTAGCTTCTAGGGTTTAGCCTCTTAGATCTCGTGGTAGATCAACTCTTGTAATACTCATATCATCAAGAATAAATCAAGGAGGATGTAGGGTTTTACCTCCATCAAGAGGGCCCGAACCTAGGTAAAACATCATGTCCCCTGCCTCCTGTTACCATCCGCCTTAGACGCACAGTTCGGGACCCTCTACCCAAGATCCGCCGGTTTTGACACGGACAATGTCGGTGTACAATCCTGTCAGCAAGACCCTGTTACTATTGTTGATGACATTCTGGTTGCCACCGATGGACGA
Source organism: Triticum dicoccoides (assembly GCF_002162155.2). Classification (NCBI taxonomy): domain Eukaryota; kingdom Viridiplantae; phylum Streptophyta; class Magnoliopsida; order Poales; family Poaceae; genus Triticum; species Triticum dicoccoides. The sequence goes on from NC_041392.1 coordinate 204,464,862, forward strand.
GAACTTTGCCTATTGGTCCGCCTCGTTCAATGAGCAGGAAAATGGTTATGTTCGTCCCTCGCCCTTGGTACCGACGTTGTTGCCGACATAACTGACACGCTACCCTCTGACATGCCTGGCTATCTTGACCATGCAAGATGTCACTGCTCCTCCTACTTTTAACCCACATGGTGGGCCCATAACCCAAGGTTCAACAGGATCGAAACCTGACTCTCCTATACACCCCCTGTTCTTAAGGTTATTCCTCGCGCGTGGCCTCGTACATAATTCATGGGCCACCTTCCGAAAGATCACCAATTCTGGTATCAGACAAAATACTTATTCCCATTGCGATGAACCCTATCACGTTTTGTTTCAGGCTATGAATGATTGCCTATCCTCTCGAAACTTCTTATTGCACCTTCTTACTTGCTCTCGGTGTTTTCTTAAGTTCCAATTCGAGAGTTACTTTCTGCCACCTTCCCCGATGTTATCGACCAGATAGTCAACCTTGTGGAGGTCCACTCTCCTGGAATACCCACCCCTTTATTCTTTCGTAAGTACGATAGAGTTCCCAAAGAAAGGATGCCGACTTCATCATGTTGACCTGAAATAGAGAAATGAAGACATCAATGTAATGGATCGACCTCTTCGAGAAGAGCAACCAAGACCGAGGACACTCGTCAAAATTTCGTAACCAAATCCATTCCCCTTTACATTCGCTCCTAAATCTCGGGACGAGATTTCTTGTAGTGGAGGAGATTTGTGACGCCCGGATAATTATGCTACAGTAATCCCGTGTTAATGATGCCTCATCACCTCGGTTACTCCTGATAATCTCGCGTTAGTTTGAAACGGTTTCAAATTCAAAATTTGAATTAAAGTTAAAACAATTAAAGTTTTCAAAAGTCAAAACTAAAATGTTCGATGTGTTGAAAATAATCCCTAACTATTTGTCATGTAGAAACCATGTTTTTATATAAGGTCTAAATATTTAAAATGAGCAAAAAACAGAAAAGAAAAATAAATAAAAAGATAAAGGAAAAAGAAGATGGAGGAAACCCCCCTGCTGGGCCATGGCCCAACTGGCCACCGGGCCAACCAGGCTGGCCTAGCCGCGCCCCACCCCACTCTCCATAACCTCCCCCACTCTGGTCAAACCCTAGCGCACCCCACCCCACTTTCCCCACTTTCCCCACTCCTCCCTCTGGTTCCCCCCGATCCCAATCGCATCGGGCGCTCGAAGGCGTCCCTCACCGCGCCGATCGCGTCGCCATTGCCCCTGGACATTGACGACCGTCCCGACGCCGCTGGACAGCGCCGTCACCCGGAGCTCCACGGGCCTCGCCGGAGCCACCCCATCGCCCCCGACCTCATCGACGGCCACCTCACCGGACTGCCCCTCGACGCCATCGTCTCCGTCCTCCTCCTCATGCCCCGCTGCCCCGAACCCTACACTCCCCGTGAGCGCACTCCCCCTTCCTTCTCTCTGCTCATTGTACGCCGCCGTCCATGCAGCGCCCCCTGGCCGCGCACCGGCGCCCTTCGACCGCGCTCACCGCGAGCCCCCGCGTGCGCCCGCATGCGTCACGCTCGCCTGTTGCTCTGCTACCACTGCAAACTGTTGCAGCTGCCGCTGCCACTCGCCAGTGCTTGCCCTGCAGCCCCGCCACGCCTCCCTGCTCCGCCGCTCGCCCCACTTGCTCCGCCATGCTGCTGCTGCCCCGCCGTGCGCGCGCGCACGACGCCGCCCCTGCCTATGGCTGCTACTGCCACCCCCCGCATCGACGACCGTCGCCCAGATCCCTTTGATCCGCCCCAGCATCCACTCGCCGCGCCGCTCTCTCCCTGCGCCGTCCGCCGCCCCCACCGCGGCTGCGCTCTGCCTCGTTGGCGTCGCGCCGCTGGCCCTGCCTGAGGCCAGCTCCCGGGTTCCCCCAATCGGGCGCCCAGCGCCCGTTGCCCGTCTCCGCTCGTAGTGCCCGCCCGTTAAGCCCCTCTGAGCCACAGACAAGTGGGGCACAGCCCCCAAAACGTTTTTTATAAAATAAAAGAAAATGAATTAATAAAATTAATAATAATTAATTAATTAATTAATGAATTAATTAAGGTAATTAATCATGTTTAACTTAATCTAATTAATTAGTTAATTTAATTAAATAGTAATTAATTAGCTAAACCCTAACTAAACTAAGCAGTGTATGACATACGGGACCCACACGTAGTTGACCCAGTCAACTGCACAGTTGACTGCTGACGTCAGCATGATGTCATGCTGATGTCATCATTTACTATTCTAGATAATGTTGATTTAAATAATTAAATAAATCCTAAAAATGATTTAAATTTTTTAAAATTAATATAAAATAATCCGTAGCTTGGATGAAAAACTTTGTACATGAAAGTTGCTCAGAACGACGAGACGAATCCGTATCCGCAGCCCGTTCGTCCGCCATGCATCCCTAGCATAGCGAACATGCAACTTCCCCCCTCCGGTTCATCTGTCCGAAAACGCAAAACACCGGGGATACTTTCCTGGATGTTTCCCCCCTTCACCGGTACCACCTCTTACCGTGTTAGGGCACCCCTAGCACTGCTACTTGTCATGTCATGCATCGCTATGCATCTGTTTGCTTAATATTTATTGTTTCCTGCCCCTCTTCTCTCGCTAGACACGGAGACCAACGCCGCTGCAACCCAGTACGACTACGGTGTTGACGACCCCTCTCTCTTGCCAGAGCAACCAGGCAAGCCCCCCCCCCCCTTTGATCAACCCGATATCGCCTATTCTTCTCTCTACTGCTTTCATTAGAGTAGTGTAGCATGTTACTGCTTTCCGTTAATCCTATCCTGATGCATAGCCTGTCATTGTTGCTACAATTGTTGACACTTTACCTGCAATCCTACATGATTAGTATAGGCTGCTAGTACTTCATCAGTGGCCCTACATTCTAGGCCGTCTGCCATGCTATACTATCGGGCCGTGATCACTCGGGAGGTGATCACGGGTATATACATACATATATACATACTATAATTGTTATGACTAAAGTCGGGTCGGCTCGTTGAGTACCCGCAAGTGATTCCGATGAGGGGGCTGAAAGGACAGGTGGCTCCATCCCGGTAGAGGTGGGCCTAGGTTCCCGACGGTCCCCAACTGTTACTTTGAGGCAGAGCGACAGGGCAGGCGGAGACTACCTAGGAGAGAGGTGGGTGTCAGTGTCAAAACCGGCGGATCTTGGGTAGGGGGTCCCGAACTGTGCGTCTAGGCCGGATGGTAACAGGAGGCAGGGAACACGATGTTTTACCCAGGTTCGGGCCCTCTTGATGGAGGTAAAACCCTACGTCCTGCTTGATTAATATTGATGATATGGGTAGTACAAGAGTAGATCTACCACGAGATCAAGGACGCTAAACCCTAGAAGCTAGCCTATGGTATGATAGTTGTATATGGAGTTGATTGCCTACGGACTACAACCCTCCAGTTTATATAGACACCGGATAGGGTTAGGGTTACATAGAGTCGGTTACAATGGTAGGAGATCTTGAATATCCGCATCGCCAAGCTTGCCCTCCACGCCAAGGAAAGTCCCATCCGGACACGGGACAAATTGTCTTCGGCATTGCAAGGCGGGTTCCTCCTCCAAGTCCTTCATAGAAGATTGTGAACACCAAGAGTAGTGTCCGGCTCTGCAAAATAAGCTTCCACATATTACCATAGAGAGAATGATATAAACACAAATCAAATCTGCCGACGTATTCCGCAGTGCGCCATCACACTACAGCCAGGTCCTGTACTCGAATCATTTTTACTTTTCCACCTCAGCATGTTTTGCGAGGCGGTTTCCTTGGCACGTCTTGTCAAAGCAGAGATCGTGTACCCTATTTACGGGATTCTCCTCAATACGGACGTGGGTAACCCAACCGCGCCATTTATCATGGTGCTTGGGAGGCAAGCGAGTTTTACTAGGCTGGTGGGGACGCATAGTCGCATCCGCCCATATAAGGGGATAAGGATCCACCTTTTTACTTATGCCTTCTTCCTCCTTTGCCTATCCATCTTCCGCACACCCGAGCTCCAGCGCCCAAGCCCACACTTCCTACCTCAACCTTCTCCAACAATGTCCGGAGCGGGAGGCAAGTGGATGGCCTCCTCCGTCACGGAGGGCCATGTCAAAAAGCTAAGGAAGGCCGGATACTTGTCCAAAGACATCGCGCACCGGCTTCCCGAGGAGGGGCAGCTTCTCCCCACCCCAAGGCCCCATGAGAGGGTAGTATTTCTTCCCCACTTCTTCCGCGGACTGGGTTTTCCTCTCCACCCATTTGTCCGTGGGCTCATGTTCTACTATGGCCTAGATTTCCACGATCTGGCCCCGAACTTCATCCTTAATATCTCGCCGTTTATCGTCGTGTGCGAGGCTTTCCTCTGCATCCGCCCCCATTTCGGCCTCTGGCTCAAGACCTTCAACGTCAAGCCAAAGGTGGTGCCCGGCAACCAGGCGGAGTGCGGAGGGGCCATGGCGGGCAAAAATAGCCAACGTCCTATGGGTCGAGGGCTCCTTTGTGGAGACCTTGAAGGGGTGGCAGTCAGGGTGGTTTTACATTACCGAGCCATGCAGTCCGAAGTGCATCACAACCCCTGAATTCCGATCCGGACCCCCTACACGGCTCACGTCCTGGATGGAGACGGGCTTGTCGTGGGGCGACGAAGAAGAGGTGACCGGACTACAAAAATGCATCCAGTCCCTGGTGAACAAGCAGCTTAAGCTTGTCAACATAGTCCAGGTCATGCTCGTCCGTCGGATCCTTCCGTGTCAAGAACGGGAATTCAATTTGTGGGAGTTCAACCCGGCGCAGCACCAAACTCTGAGCAGGCTCTTCAACACGACATACGAAGATGCCTGGAATGGGCTAACCAAAGGCGCCGAGGCTCCCGCATCCGCCTCCGAAGACCGTGGATTCAGCTCGCAGCGTCCTGCTGGCGAGGTAAGATATTTTCATCTTTTACAGGATGTTATGTTTTTCCATAGTTTGACTCTATGCGGGATCTAAACTCCCTCACCTTTGACAGGATTGGCGGGCGAAGTCCGGACTGATTAACTGTCTGTCTCCCTTGCCCGAAGACCCAGCACCTGCTCTCCTAGTGAAGCTGCTGGTTCCGGCACCTTATGTGGTGCCGGAGAAGAAGGCCAAGAAGAAGAAGGCCACGGGGACTCGAAAGAGTTCCCGGCATATGGTGGTGTCGGACTCGTCGTCCGACAAGTCCGAGACGCACTCCTCCCGTGAAGACGAGGAGGAGGAAGAAGAAACCTCTCCCCCTCCAGCGGGGGGAGGAAAGAAGAGGAAGGCCGCCCCAGCAGGGGAGGCCGAAGGGTCCAAGAAGAGGAAAACCCCTCCGCCGGACTACGCCCCCGACGCGGACGAGGACGAAGAGGAGTGGCCGGACAGGGCCAGGCGTTCGGCGAAATCGTAAGTGTTCGGATACCAGAGTAACTCATGATATTCATTTTGTTGCACAGCTTTCCCTAATGTCAAATGTAAACATGCAGCCCGCCCCGGGCCGAATTCGACGAATCGTTGGGCGGCTCCCTGGACTCATCGGACGTGAACTCAGTTCCGCCCGCTGTCTCCCCCCGCATTGCAGACGACGCCGAAGTGGCGTCGCGACAAGCTCCGGGGCAGGAGGAGGTGGTCCCGGAGGAGCCGCAAGGCAACCTCCCGAACTCCAGGAGTGAAGGGGATAAGGCCCCCCAGGGCTCCAAGTCCGGCTTTGTGCCGGACACCGCACCGGAATCTTACACAGTTCCGGACCGCGGTAGGCGAACTCCTTCCAAGAGGAGCAAGCCTTCTGAGCCGGCGGCCTCCGTCCAACCGGAGGTACCGGACAATCTGTTGGAGGTGCTTGATGGCGCCTCCATCGACGAGGGGCACCGTACTATTATGAGTACGGTGATCCAGAAGCTTCGGTCCGCCAAGAGCGGACTGACTGAAGCTTGCGCTAGCCTTCTAACAGGCTTCGAGGTAAGTAAAAATATTACCGCATAGACAGTAGCCCCTGATGCTCTATTTGGCGTTCAGAAAGAAAAGCCGAATAGAGGATCTATTAAATATCGCAGGAGTCTAACAAAAAAGAGTCAATATGCGTATGCAGGCTTCGCTGCTATCCACCGCCGCACTGACTGTGGAGGTGGGTGTCCTGAAGCAGGACCTCGAGCGGACCGAGCGAGAGCTCGGCCTTGCCAAGCAGCGGCTCGAGGAGAGAGAACGTAAGAAATACCTTACAGAAAAAGTGCCTATAAAAAGGCGTGATTGCAAAAAAATAACAGGATTGTACTGCTTATTGTAGGGGCCATGACTGAGGTGGCGACCCTCAAGCAGGCGCTGTCTGAGGCCGAAAAGAAAACGGCCGCGGAGTGCACCGAGCGAGACAGACTTGGGGCTCAGGTCGGCGAGGTGCAGCAAGAGCTTCAGGCTCTCATGAAAAAACATGAGAGTTTGGAGCTTGAGTCAAAGGCGCAAGCATCCGAGCTCGCGACGGCCCTTGAGACTGCCAAGTCTGCCAAGGCCGAAGCCCAAAAGGCCCTCCAAGAGTTGGAGGAGATGAGGAAGATAGCAGCGGGTAAGGCATTCTTCATGCAAAGCAGAAATATAAAAGTAAACTACTTGTTACTTACCCGAATCCGGAGCTCTCCAGGGGCATTCGCAGATCTTCCCCGCAGTGTATCCGCTGCCGCCGCATTCTACCGAGCTGAAGAGGGCAGCTCGACGGAGAAGGTGTTCTGGTCTCAGTATTCTGAGGCCGGACACCCTGTGCCTTTGAGCGACCAGCTGAAATAGCTGGTCGAGCTCCACAAGGCGGCCGAACAGGCCATGAAGGGCTTCATAGTTCGGCTGTGGCCTGGAGAGGCCCTGCCTGGGAGCTATTTCGGGCTGGTGCGGCGGCTGGTGGATGCCTGTCCGAGGCTCGAGGTCATCAAGCGCTCCGTCTGCATCGAAGGTGCCCGTCGGGCCCTTGCCCATGCAAAGGTGCACTGGGGTAAGCTGGACGGTGAGAAGCTTGTGAAGCACGGGCCGCCGCCGGGGAAGGAGCATTGCAAGCCCAAGAACTACTACAAGGATGTTCTTGCAGGTGCCCGCCTTGTGGCGGATGAATATACCAAGGATGTGATATTTGAATGAACTCGCTCGTGTTTATCCTGTGCACTGAAAACTTGTTCATATGCGCTAAGCAATGCTTATTGAATTTAAAATATTACTTTCTATGCGGCCGTTTATCAAAAAATTGAGAGATGGCCAGTCGTCGGCTTCTGCCCCCATGCCACTAGTGCTGGGGTGTTCGGGATAAACCTGAGCGCTCCTTTTCCCATAGTTGGGTCCTTCGAGGGAGGCGCTCAGCACGACGAACCAGGCAATCAGACTATAATGCTTGAACACTCTCACTTAGCCATAGAACTCTATAATTTTAAATTTCGGCAAAGCCCCTAGTTCGGAAGACCGTGTTCGGGGCGCTATCCACGCCTTGGCCGGACAAAGCCAGCTCCTCGCTCGAAGCGGCATAAGTCTTTAGGGACTCGAAAAACCTCTCGAACAGCGACTAGTCTCTCACCTCATCATGACAGTCAGTTTTAGCTTTCTCCACTAAGGTGCTTAACCCAGCTGAACCGGGGCACAATCGCAGTGGTTCTCCTAGTGCTACCTTAGCCAATATAGCGGAACGTAAGGCACCAAAACATAGGAGCCGGGCAAACCCAACTATTGACCCAAATCATGATTCGGAGCCGATGCATATAGTGCTATAAGTTCGGGGTGCCGCACTTGTGAAAGTGTACGGACTTCTCAGACCATAATGAGGGGTACGGAAGCCCCTGGCGTGTTTGCCGTACCACGGTGGACGGGTGCAATCATGTCATAAACATATATGTGAAAATAGGATAATGCAAAAAATAGACAAAAAGCTATGCATTGTTTATAGAGAGGCTATTTATCAAAGCCGAACGATGCAAATAGTGCGGTAAGCAAAAGATATTAGACTATTCAGTATGTCCTGACCAGGGGTAGGCCGCGGAATTGTATTTAAAACAGGTATACTGCTCGTAACAGAGACCACCTGGGAGTTCGGAATGCGGCATGGCTTGTCTGCCTCCCTGGATCTTGCATCGTTTGTGCGGCAGTCGAATTGCCGAACAGGTCGTCCGAAGTATGGAGTCCTGAAAGTAAGAAAGAATCCGGCAGCCCCTAGTATGTTTTAAGCCGTATTTTGGGCGTGCCGTTATTGTGCCCCCTTCCCCTGTGCCCATGGTATTTCAAGGGCGTAGTTATGTACTCGAGGTACTGGTTTCGCTATGTCGCGAAAGCTGGGGTTAGGGCCGCATTGCTACGCTTGCTCAGAGTGTGCCAGGCGGTCCTGCTGTGGGTTACTCCGGGCGCGCTTGGCAGTGTCTGGCTTTTTAATGGCCGGACTGGAGAATTGCCTGAGAAGGCTACTTTGTACCTCCGCTGCGAGAGCCGCCGTATGCTCCTCCGTACGGAGGGAGCGTTCGATGTTTCCGTTGACCGTAATTACTCCTCAAGGGGCTGGCATCTTGAGCTTGAGATATGCGTAGTGCGGCACCGCATTGAACTTTGCGAATGCGGTTCGTCCGAGCAGGGCGTGATAGCCACTGCGAAACGGGACTATATCGAAGATTAACTCTTCGCTTCGGAAATTGTCCGGGGATCCGAAGACCACGTCAAGTGTTACTGAGCCTGTACAGTTGGCTTCTACACCTGGTATAACGCCTTTAAAGGTCGTTCTTGTGGGCTTAATCCTTGAGGAATCTATGCCCATTTTCTGCACTATATCCTGATAAAGAAGGTTCAGGCTACTGCCGCCGTCCATGAGGACTCTTGTGAGATGAAATCCGTCGATGATTGGGTCGAGAACCAATGCGGCGAAGCCGCCATGACAGATGCTAGTGGGATGGTCCCTTCGATCAAAAGTGATCGGGCAGGAGGACCATGGGTTGAACTTTGGGGCGACTGGCTCCATCGCATATACGTTCCGTAGCGCACGCTTCCGTTCCCGCTTGGGAATGTGGGTTGCGTATATCATGTTCACCGTCCGCACTTGTGGGGGAAACCCCTTCTGTCCATTGTTGTTCGGCGGCTTGGGCTCCTCGTCGTCGCTGTGCAGACCCTTGTCTCTGTTTTCGGCCCTTAACTTGCTTGCCTGCTTGAACACCCAACAATCCCTGTTAGTGTGATTGGCTGGCCTTTCGGGGGTGCCATGTATCTGGCACAAGTGATCGAGCATTCGGTCCAAACTGGACGGGCCCTGAGTATTCTTTTTGAATGGCTTTTTCCGCTGACCGGATTTATAGCCTTTGAATCCGGCATTGACTGTCATGTCTTCATTACTGTCGCCGTTAACGCGGCGTTTTTGCTTATTCCGACGTGTCCTGCCACTTTTGTCCTTGTTATCCGAATTACCAGGGTTCTTTGATAAGTTGTTACTGCGAGCTAGCCAGCTGTCTTCTCCCGCGCAAAAGCGGGTGGTTTTTCTTTGTTAGGAATCGTGTCCAGAATTGTCTGGCCGATTCCTCTGGCTGCTGAATTATGTGGCTTAAGTCGTCGGCATCCGGCGGTCGCACGTAAGTGCCCTGGAAGTTGTCGAGGAATGCGGCTTCCAGGTCCTCCCAAGAACCGATTGAGTCTGCTGGCAAGCTGTTAAGCCAATGCCGGGCCGGTCCTTTAAGTTTGAGTGGGAGGTATTTGATGGCATGTGGATCATCGCCGTGTGCCATGTGGATGTGAAGGAGATAATCCTCGATCCATACCGCCGGATATGTTGTGCCATCGTATGATTCAATTTTTACGGGTTTGAAACCCTCTGGGATTTTATGATCCATTACTTCATTCGTGAAGCATAGCGGGTGTGCGGCGCCTCTGTACTGGGCTATATCACGACGCAGCTCGGAAGAGCTATTTCTGTTGTGTTTGGCCCGGCCGGATTTGTTGTATCCGGCGTGAAGATCATTGTCACATGCCGTAGGGCTCCTGCGCGATCCGTAGATCGATCTTGTTTGTCTTGCCTTATCCTTCAGTATGTTTTGCAGGTCGGGCGCATTTTCCCGTGCCTTAGTTGAGCGGCGTCGGGGCATGGCTTGGGTGGAGGGCCGAGAGGCCTCTATATCGCGGCCGCGAGGTGGCAGGTCTGCCATGTCATGCGCTGGTGATGTAGGTGCTTCCTCCTCTGATCGGGGTAGTGGCCTGTGCTTCGGTAACTCTTGGAGGGGCGTTCGAGTTCAAACTCTTCGGCCGCAAGGACTTCAGTCCATCTGTCAGCTAGCAAATCTTGGGCAGCTCTAAGCTGTTGCTGCTTTTTCTTGAGGCTGCTTGCCGTGGCTAAAAGCCTGCGTTTAAAACGCTCTTGTTCAGCGGGGTCTGATGGTATGACGAATTCGTCATCATCGAGGCTTGCCTCGTCTTCGGAGGGAGGCGTATAGTTATCATCCTCGACCTCTCGATCTTCCGCTCTCTCATGAGGGTTGGCTTCTCCATCTTCCTGTGCCGAATCTTGCTGAGGTGGGTGTTCTTCGGCGCTATCCGGGGTAGTATTATCTCCCGTGCCGGAATCACCGATTTTGCTTTGGCGGGATTTAGAGCGGCGCCGCTGACGCCAGCGCTTTGGCTGTTTCTTGGGGGCGTCATCCCCCACTGTTCCATTGCCATCTCCATCTTTTGGAGTATCCACCATATATATGTCATATGACGAGGTGGCCTTCCAGCGCCCTACAGGTGCTGGTTCCTGTTCGTCTCCTACATCGTCATCCATGCCGTCGATGTCTTCGGAGCTGAAGTCAAGCATGTCGGTTAGATTGTCGACAGTGGCTACAAAGTGGGTGGTGGGTGAGCTTTGAATTTCCTCATCGTCCGTATCCCACCCTCGCTGACCATAGTCCGGCCAGGGCTCTCCTGATAAAGAGAGAGACTTAAGAGAATTCAGGATGTCGCCAAAAGGCGAATGCTGAAAGATGTCTGCGGCGGTGAACTCCATTATCGGCGCCCAATCGGATTCGATTGGCTGGGGCGTGGGGGGTTCGGAGTCCGGGGAGGAGTCCGGATCCTCGGAGTCACGGGTCATGCAGAGTGCGGGGCTAGTGTTCGGCTCGATCGCTTTCGGGATCGCAGCCCCCGAGGTGACGTCCAACCGCTCATCCTCGATTGGCATAATAGGCTCCGAGTTAGGGGTCGGAACCGATGCGTGTGCGGCCTCCAGGACACTGTCCGGGGGCAGAGCTAGATCATGCCCCTCGAGATAGTGCGGCGCGCTTGGCCGTGGTTCGAGCCTGTCGAAGATCAAGTCTCCGCGGATGTCAACCGTGTAGTTTAAGCTTCCAAACCTGACTTGATGGCCAGGGGCGTAGCTTTCGATCTGCTCCAGGTGGCCGAGCGAATTGGCCCGCAGAGCGAAGCCGCCGAAAACGAAGATCTGTCCGGGGATAAAAGTCTCAACCTGGACCGTATCGTTGTTGATGATCAAAGGAGCCATCGGGCCTAAAGGCGACGACACAGAGGAACTCTCAATGAAAGCACCAATGTCGGTGCCAAAACCGGCGGATCTCGGGTAGGGGGTCCCGAACTGTGCGTCTAGGCCGGATGGTAACAGGAGGCAGGGAACACGATGTTTTACCCAGGTTTGGGCCCTCTTGATGGAGGTAAAACCCTATGTCCTGCTTGATTAATATTGATGATATGGGTAGTACAAGAGTAGATCTACCACAAGATCAAGGAGGCTAAACCCTAGAAGCTAGCCTATGGTATGATAGTTGTATATGGAGTTGATTGCCTACGGACTACAACCCTCCGGTTTATATAGACACCGGATAGGGTTAGGGTTACATAGAGTCGGTTACAATGGTAGGAGATCTTGAATATCCGCATCGCCAAGCTTGCCCTCCACGCCAAGAAAGTCCCATCCGGACACGAGACGAAGTCTTCAATCTTGTATCTTCATAGTCCAGGAGTCTGGCTGAAGGTATAGTCTGGCTACCCGAACACCCCCTAATCCAGGACTCCCTCAGTGGGCCTGGCCCTGGTCGGTGTTCGCGGTTACTTCAAAATAACACGCTTAACGAGATCTGGGTATTTGATCAGAGTCTGCCTACTGGCCTATACGCACTAACCAACTACGCGGGAACAGTTATGGGCACTCGACGTCGTGGTATCAGCTGAAGCCTTCGTGATGTCTGCGACTGAGCAGCGCGCGTCGGGTTGGACTGGAACGCCCCCTCTTGTATAAGGAGGCTAGGTCTGCTCATCAGCCGCATACGCAACGTGCAGCTGTGCAATGGGCGATGGGCCTAGACCCCTGTGCCATAGGATTTAGACCAGCATGCTGACCTCTCTATTATGCCTAGGTGGGGCTGCGACGTGTTGATCTTCCGAAGCTGGGCGTGACCTAGGAAAGTGTGTCCGGCCAAAGGGGATTGAGCATGTTGGGAAATGTGGTGCACCCCTGCAGGGAAGTTAATCTATTCGAATAGCTGTGATCTTCGGTAACAGGACGACTTGGAGTTGTACCATGACCTTATGACAACTAGAACCGGTTACTTAATAAAATACACCCTTCCAAGTGCCAGATACAACCGGTGATCGCTCTCTCACAGGGCGACGAGGGGAGGATCGTTGGTTAGGATTATGCTATGCGGTGCTACTTGGTGAACTTACCATCTACTATCTTCTTCTGCTGCAAGATGGAGGTTACCAGAAGCGTAGTCTTTAAAAGGACTAGCTATCCCCCACATATTCTGGCATTCTGCAATTCAGTCCACATATGCTACCCCTTTTCCATTTGATACCAATGCATGCATATGTAGTGTAGCTCCTTGCTTGCGAGTACTTTCGATGAGTACTCACGGTTGCCTTGTTCCCGTTTCCCCCCTTCCTTACCCGATTGCTGCGACCAGACGATGGAGTCCAGGAGCCAGACGACACCGTCGACGACGACTCCTACTACACTGGAGGGCCCTACTACTACGTGCAGGCCACTGACGACGACCGGGAGTAGTTTAGGAGGATCCCAGGCAGGAGGCATGCGCCTCTTTTGATCTGTATCCCAGTTTGTGCTAGCCTTCTTAAGGCAGACTTGTTTAACTTATGTCTGTACTCGGATATTGTTGCTTCCGCTGACTCGTCTATGATCAAGCTCTTGTATTCGAGCCTTCGAGGCCCCTGGCTTGTAATATGATGCTTGTATGACTTATTTTATTTGTAGAGTTGTGTTGTGATATCTTCCCGTGAGTCCCTGATCTTGATCATACATGTTTAGGTGTATGATTACTTGATTAGTGTATGATTGAATCGGGGGCGTCATATCTATGTGCTTCACTTATATCTTTTGAGTTATATAGTTTTGCTCTAGTGCTTCACTTATATCTTTTAGGGCATGGTGGTGGATCTGTTTTATAGAAACTATTGTTCTCTCATGCTTCACTTAGATTATTTTGAGAGTCCTACAAAACAGCATGGTAATTTGCTTTAATTATATTAGGCATTCAAGATTAGTAAAAAAGTTTTCTTATGAGTGTGTTGAATACTATGAGAAGTTTGATACTTGATAATTGTTTCGAGATATGGATATGGTGATATTAGAGTCGTGCTAGTTGAGTAGTTGTGAATTTGAGAAATACTTGTGTTAAAGTTTGTGATTCCCGTAGCATGCATGTATGGTGAACCGTTATGTGATGAAGTCGGAGCATGAATTATTTATTGATTGTCTTCCTTATGAGTGGCCGTCGGGGACGAGCGATGGTCTTTTCCTACCAATCTATCCCCCTAGGAGCAAGCGCGTAATACTTTGCTTCGATAACTAATAGATTTTTGCAATAAGTATGTGAGTTCTTTATGACTAATGTTGAGTCCATGGAATATACGCACTTTCTTCCTTCCACCATTGCTAGCCTCTCTAATACCGCGCACCTTTCATCGGTATTATACACCCACCATATACCTTCCTCAAACAGCCACCATACCTACCTATAATGGCATTTCCATAGCCATTCCGAGATATATTGCCATGCAACTTTCCACTGTTCCATTTACTATGACACGCTTCATCATTGTCATATTGCTTTGCATGATCATGTAGTTGACATTGTATTTGTGGCAAAGCCACCATTCATAATTCTTTCATACATGTCACTCTTGATTCATTGCACATCCCCGTACACCGCCGGAGGCATTCACATAGAGTCATATTTTGTTCTAAGTATTGAGTTGTAATTGTTGAGTTGTAAGTAAATAAAGTGTGATGATCATCATTATTAGAGCATTGTCCCAAGTGAGGAAAGGATGATGGAGACTATGATTCCCCCACAAGTCGGGATGAGACTACGGACTAAAAAAAGGCCATAAAAAAGAGAAAAGGCCCAAATAAAAAAATGAGAGAAAAAGAGAGAAGGGACAATGCTACTATCCTTTTACCACACTTGTGCTTCAAAGTAGCACCATGATCTTCATGATAGAGAGTCTCCTATGTTATCACTTTCATACTAGTGGGAATTTTTCATTATAGAACTTGGCTTGTATATTCCAATGATGGGCTTCCTCAAAATGCCCTAGGTCTTCGTGACCAAGCGAGTTGGATGCACACCCGCTTAGTTCCTTTTGTTGAGCTTTCATACACTTATAGCTCTAGTGCATACGTTGCATGGCAATCCCTACTCACTCACATTGATATCTATTCATGGGCATCTCCATAGCCCATTGATACGCCTAGTTGATGTGAGACTATCTTCTCCCTTTTTGTCTTCTCCACAACCACCATTCTATTCCACATATAGTGCTATGTCCATGGCTCATGCTCATGTATTGAGTGAAGATTGAAAAAGTTTGAGAACACCAAAAGTATGAAACAATTGCTTGGCTTGTCATCGGGGTTGTGCATGATTTAAATACTTTGTGTGGTGAAGATAGAGCATAGCCAGACTATATGATTTTGTAGGGATAACTTTCTTTGACCATGTTATTTTGAAGAAACATAATTGCTTAGTTAGTATGCTTGAAGTATTATTATTTCTATGTCAATATTGAACTTTTGTCTTGAATCTTTTGGATCTGAATATTCTACAATTAAAAGAATTACATTGAAATTATGCCAAGTAGCATTCCACATCAAAAATTCTGTTTTTATCATTTACCTACTCGAGGACGAGCATGAATTAAGCTTGGGGATGCTTGATACATCTCCAACGTATCTATAATTTTTGATTGTTCCATGCTATATTATATCCTGTTTTGGACATTGTTGGGATTTATTATACACTTTTATATTATTTTCGGGACTAACCTATTAACCGGAGGCCCAACCCAGAATTGCTGTTTTTTTGCCTATTTTAGAGTTTCGCAGAAAAAGAATATCAAATGGAGTCCAAACAGAATGAAACCTTCGGGAACATGATTTTCGCAACGAACATGACCCAGAGGACTTGAGCCCTACGTCAAGCAATCAACCAAGAAGGCACGAGGTAGGGGGGCGTGCCTACCCTCCTCCACCCTCGTGGGGCCCACGTTGCTCCACCGACGTACTTCTTCCTCCTATATATACCTACGTACCCCAAACTACCAGATACGGAGCCAAAACCCTAATTCCACCGTCGTAACTTTCTCTATCCACGAGATCCCATCTTGGGGCCTTTTCTGGACCTTCGCCGGAGGGGGCATCGATCACGGAGGGCTTCTACATCAACACCATAGCCTCTCCGATGAAGTGTGAGTAGTTTACTTCAGACCTTCGGGTCCATAGTTATTAGCTAGATGGCTTCTTCTCTCTTTTTGGATCTCAATACAAAGTTCTTCCCCTCTCTTGTGGATATCTATTCGATGTAATCTTCTTTTGCGGTGTGTTTGTTGAGACCGATGAATTGTGGGTTGATGGTCAAGTTTATCTATGAACAATATTTGAATCTTCTCTGAATTCTTTTATGTATGATTGGTTATCTTTGCAAGTCTCTTTGAATTATCAGTTTGGTTTGGCCTACTAGATTGATCTTTCTTGCAATGGGAGAAGTGCTTAGCTTTGGGTTCAATCTTGAGGTGTCCTTTCCTAGTGACAATAGGGGCAGCAAGGCACGTATTGTATTGTCGCCATCGAGGATAACAAGATGGGGTTTATATCATATTGCATGAGTTTATCCCTCTACATCATTCATCTTGCTTAAAGCGTTACTCTGTTCTCTTGAACTTAATACTCTAGATGCATGCTGGATAGCGGTCGATGTGTGGAGTAATAGTAGTAGATGCAGGCGGGAGTCGGTCTACTTGTCTCGGACGTGATGCCTATATACATGATCATACCTAGATATTCTCATAACTATGCTCAATTTTGTCAATTGCTCAGCAGTAATTTGTTTACCCGCCGTAATACTTATGCTCTCGAGATAATCCACTAATGAAACCTATGGCCCCTGGGTCTATTTTCCATTATATTAATCTTCCTTCTACAAGCTATTTCCTTTTCGGTTTACTTTGCTTTCTTTACATTGCATATTTATCATAATAATACCAAAAATATTATCTTATCATATCTATCAGATCTCACTTTCGTAAGTGACCGTGAAAGGATTGACAACCCCTTTATTGCGTTGGTTGTGAGGATTTATTTGTTTGTGTAGGTGCGAGGGACTCGCGCGTGGCCTCCTACTGGATTGATACCTTGGTTCTCAAAAATTGAGGGAAATACTTACGCTACTTTGCTGCATCAACCTTTCCTCTTCAAGGGAAAACCAACGCAGTGCTCAAGAGGTAGTTGCGGGATATTTAGCCAAGGAAATCACCCACTAGCTCCCTGCTAAAAAGCAGATCATTCCCACACCAGAGCCCAATGAGAGGGTAGTATTCATCCCCGACTTCCTTCGCGGGCTAGGGTTTCCTCCCCACCCTTTCGTCCGCGAACTCATGTTCTATTACGGGCTAGATTTCCATGATCTATCCCCAAATTCATTCCTCAACATCTCGGCATTCATTCTCGTGTGCGAGGCGTTCCTCCGCATCTCCCCCACTTTGGCCTATGGCTCAAGGTCTTCAATGTGAATGCGAAGTGTAACGCCCACGATGCGACTACATCTCCCATGCAATCCGACACTCTCACATGCACCCATTGCACCCCTCAAATCTCATTTCATGAGTGGGAGATAAACCTCCTCGGAACGGCTCGAGATTTGTCGAGTGGCCTTGGTACATCACCGGTAGGCCGCATGTCAAATTTCGCTCCATTTGGAGGTCGTTTGATGCCCCAACGGTAAACCGGGTAACCATAAAAAACCCTCTCTTGTTGCAACCCAACAACCCTCCAAAACAGCCCACTAGCCAAGCTAAACCCCCTCCATGCTCTCCATTATTGGATCACGATCGTGTCAGCGAAAACCGCACCTCATTTGGACTCTCCTAGCTCCCCCTACCTATAAATATGCACCCACCCCGACATTTGCGGACGAAACCCTAGTCTTCCCCTTCCTTCACGCACCGGACACGTCCGCCCGGCGCCGGACACGTCCGCTGCGCCGCCCGATCCAATCACGCGACACCACGTGGCCCGGCCATCATGCGCCGTCGCCGGCCCAGATCTGCCCCCTGCACGCGCGCCGCTGCCCAGCTCCTCCCACGCGCGCCGCCCCAAGACTCCACCGGCTGCCTCCCGCCACCGCCCGAAGCCCGCCTCCTCCGCCGTCGAACTCCACCACCGTCGCCCGCCGTCCGGTCGCTGTCGCTGCCTCCTCCTCGCGCCGCCCGCGCCCGAGACCTCCACTGGCCGTGCCGCAGCACCCGCACCCGCTCCGGCCAGATCCGGTCGAGGAGTGACCAGATCCGACACCACCTCGCCGGAGCCCTTCCTCCGCGACCTCGCCGGCCCATCTCCGGCGAGCTCTTCGGTGTTCCTGTAACCCATGCCCAGAACCCTAGATCCGAAGAGGTTGAATTCTTCTAAGTCCCGAAATCCCCAACATTTTGTGCCCTACTTTGACATGCCATATCTCCATGCCCGTGGCTCCGATTTGTGCATATGATATATCAAAATGTTCATCTCATGATGCTCTTCACGTTAGTGTCATTTGCATGCATGTTACTGTCCATATTAATGCCCTGATATTCATTGCAAAAGTGCTATATGATATTGTCTGCTGGAATTTAACAGAACTTGATGTATTGTCATTTTCGTTACATTTTGTTTGTGCATCCTATGAGCATGATGTCTACATGTTTTATGAGCTCCATCATGTTATCTTTACAAAGGTGCAAGTCGTGTATTTTTGTGAACTATGTGGTGACTAGTACAAGCATGCAAAGTAGACTATGTGATGTTGCTGATTTCAGACAGTTAGTGATTTTGCTAAGTCCTTTTCCTGTCACATTTTGATGCTATGTAAACTTGTTTCTACCATGAGATCCTTGCACATTTTGAGATAGTCCAGTAAGAGTGTCTTGAAGATATGATATTGCTCTATCTATTCATGCCTCTGTTTGTAATTATGGAGTACTCTAGCTTGTCATTATCATGATCTACTTTTGCTAAATATTGTTCCTGGTAGATTGTTAACTTGATGTTCAGTTTTTCCATGTGTTTTGCTAGTGATAAATGTACCCTTTGAACTTCCTCTTGCCATGCTTAGATTCATGAATATGTCTACTTCATGTTGGTTACCTTGTTATTTCATTAAATGCATTGTGGTGAGTGGCATGAGCTTGTCAAGTCGCTATCATGAATCTGTCTCTGCCATGCTCTGTTTTTCTTCTAAGTCTGAAATTGTTCATATAACTTTCTATGTTTGCATGGGTGCTACCATATTTTCCATGCATTTTTTGTTAAAGTTCATTAAGGGAGATTTGTTCTATGTCTTTACTACTAGCATTCTATGCCTTTTTTGCCATGATATGCTCCTGTACAATGTCGTTTGCTAGCTCTAAACATTGCTACCTGATGCTGTTTTGACATGTTTAGTATTTTTACCAAGTCTGTGAAGCTGACATCATTTGCATTTTTGCCATGCTATTTTAAGTTCGTTCTAGTGAGTTCTAGCAGGAGCTCAGTGTTCATGATTTGAGAGCTTTATGTGTACTTTAATGCCATGTGCTTTGTTGCTATGTTGGATTGTTGTAGCATACTTTCGTGTTGCATCTAAAGTGCTATGATGCTGTTAAGCGCAGTTTTGCATCATTCTTGTTTTGCTTGTCATTTGCAAACCGTGCATCCGGTTCCGGTGATCCTTATATTGATTTCGACCGAAATCACCCCATCTTTCCAGCGGCATGCTTGGTTTGCCAAGTTGATGCCTTGATCATCCTTTCCCTTCCGGAGTTCTCATATGCATTGCACATCATATCGTGCATTCCATGCCATGTCTTGCATCATGTTGCTTGTGCATTTCACCGTGATTGATTGTTGTTCAGTTGCTGGTGTTCTTGCTTTGGGTAGAGCCAGGAGACGAGTTCGTGAATGAGGAACCTATTGAGTACGCTAACGAGGAGCAAGATTTCGACAACTCTAAGAACTTTACAGGCAAGATGACCATTACCCTCGATATCACTTCTATCTTTGCTTGCTAGTTGTTCGTTCTATCGCTATGTCGCTCTACCTACCACTTCTTTATCATGCCTCCCATATTGCCATGTGAAGCATCTAACCCACCTTCCTAGCAAACCGTTGTTTGGCTAAGTTACTGCTTTTGCTCAGCCCCTCTTATAGCATTGCTATTTGCAGGTGCCTTGCAGGTTGTTCCATGTTGGAACATGGATATGTTGGGATATCACAATATCTCTTATTTAATTAATGCATCTATATACTTGGTAAAGGGTGGAAGGCTTAGCCTTTTGCTTGGTGTTTTTTCCACTCTTGCCGCCTTAGTTTCAGTCATACCAGAGTTATGTTCCTTGATTTTTGTGTTCCTTACACGGTTGGGGTTATGGGACCCCCTTGACAGTTCGCTTTGAATAAAACTCCTCCAGCAAGGCCCAACCTTGGTTTTACCATTGGCCTAATAACAACTAAAACTTGCATAGGGACTTGCCGACCCCCGTGGACTTAATCAACAAACCAGGCCAGTGCTCCTCATGAGTGTTGGTCCAAACCGGGAAGACTGCGGGGCTGCCTCGGGGAAAATCGAGGTATTTGGTATATACCTGTAGGCTGACCCATGCGGTGTACCTTGAGAACGAGACTGCACACCTCCTATCAGGCTAGGTCGGTGCATCGGGAGGTCTTGCTAGACTTGTTTTACCATTGTCAAAATGTCTTGTAACCGGGATTCCGAGACTGGTCGGGTCTTTCCGGGAGAAGGAATATCCTTCGTTTATCATGAGAGCTTGTGATGGGCTAAGTTGGGACACCCCTGTAGGGTTTTAACTTTCGAGAGCCATGCCCACGGTTAAGTGGCAGATGGGAATTTGTTAATATTCGGTTGTAGATAACTTGACACTTGACTTAATTAAAATGCATCAACCGCGTGTGTAGCCGTGATGGTATCTTTTTGGCGGTGTCCGGGAAGTGAACACGATTGGGTTATGTTTGAGCATAAGTAGTTTAGGATCACTTCTTGGTCGCTTCTAGTCTTTCGACCGTTGCGTAGCTTCTCATCTTAATCTTATTTGTGTATGTTGGCCACCACATTTGCTTAGCGCTTGCTGCAACTCCACTCACTACCACATCCTACCCATAAGCTTAAATAGTCTTGATCTCGCGGGTTTTGAGATTGTCGAGTCCTCGTGACTCACAGATACTACCAAAATAGTTGTAGGTGCCGATGATACCAGTGCAGGTGATGCTACCAAACTCAAGTGGGAGTTCGACGAGGACCTTGGTCATTACTATGTGTCTTTTCCTGATGATCAATAGTGGTGCCCAGTTGGCACGATCGGGGATCTAGCATTTGGGGTTTATCTTCTTTTCATTTGGTTGTCCGTAGTCGGACTATGAGTGTACTCTGAATGATGTATGTTATTTATGAGCATTGTGTGACATGGAGATTGTAAGCCAACTCTACTTATCCCTTTCTTGGTCATTACAAGGGATTGTGTGAAGATGACCCTTCTTGCGACAAAACCACAATGCGGTTATGCCTCTAAGTCGTGCCTCGACACGTGGGAGATACAACCTCATCGTGGGCATTACACGAAGGTGGTCGAGGGTCAACACGCGGAGTGCAGCGGTGCCATGGTGAGCAAGCTCCCTAACGTCACCTGGCCCAAGGGGTCCTTCGTAGAGACCGTGAAGGGGTGGAAATAGGAGTGGTTCTATGTTCCGAAACCTCGTGAAGCCACATGGCCCACCACTCCTGAGTTCAAAACCGGTCCACCAATGCGGCTCACATCATGGCTCAAGAAGGGCCTAGATTGGGTGTCTTCCAACAAGGTGATGACGCTGCAAAAGCACATCAAGAGCATGGTATAGAATAACACCAGCCTTGCCAGCGTGATCAGGGTGATGCTGTTTCGCCGGATTCTCCCCTTCCAACACGGGACTCTCCATATGTGGGAGTTTCATCCAGCAAGTCCCTGGACCTTGCAGCGGTTCTTCGGCACGAAGCATGAAGATATATGGAAGATGCTTTTTAAGACCCAAAAGACGTGGCCACCAACGACAGAAGACCTCGGCCACGACTGCGCTCATCCAGCCACTCCAGTAAGTTTTTCAGATTTCTAATCATATCCTTGATTTGTGGATCCAAAGAGTAAGTTTAAACCTTCCCCTTGTCCCCCAGGGTTGTACGAACAAGGCGGAGCGGATCAGATGTCCGGCTCCCCTGCCCGAAGACCCAGCTATTCCTCTTCTGACGAAGATGCTGGTTCCGGCGCCGTACCAGGCACCAAAAAAGAAGGCTAAGAGGAAGGGCAAGGAGGTCCGAAGTGGCCTTCGCCGCAAAGGTACTTCGGACATCACATCCGAAGATACCGAAGCTCTCTCCTCACACGATGAAGAAGAGGAGGAAGTGGAGGAGAATAATTCTCCCCCTAAGGGGAGAAAGAAGACAAGGGGGGCTTCCGCGGATCTAGAGGCAGAAGCGTCTAAGAAGGGGAAACTACTCAGATGATTCAGAATCGGACGTCGAAGGCGTCTTCGAATGGAACCCCAGGCTGAGGCCTTCGGCTGAATCGTAAGTATTTAAGGATAATGTATATATCCGGCTTTATGCCTTGTGATCCTAACACATAGAATCATGTATTGTAGTCCGGCCTGCAATCTCCCCTAGCGATCATCGTCTTATGGGAATTCTCTAGGCTCGAACATGATGGAGAGCGAGTCACCTCCGTCGGCCTCCCCACCCACTGCTACGGACAACACCGAAATGTTGTTCCAAGGGACCCCTCCGGGCCATGGAAAGGTGCGGGAAGCTGTCAAGGTGGCGCCAGAGGGTAATACCTCTGATGCCGAGAACATGGGGGAACCGACCCCCATGGAGACTGGCGACGAGGGCCAAGCCCACTCCGGCCCCCAACCGAATGTCATTCTGGAGACCCACACGACTCCGGGATCAGGTGAGCAGCCTCCTTTGAAGGAAGGGGCACTGGTGTGTGTCGGTCCTAAACAAACGGTTTTTTACCCCTTTCCGCGACGACATTTGGAACTGTCGCCAAATGAGTGTGTGAGATAGGGTGTCCTTCCCACACGACCCAGCAATTGTCAGGGATAGGCCCTCCTGGGACCAGGCTGGCGACGTGTGCGATCGGGCGAGGCATCGAAACCCAATCATTTCCGTAGGTATGTACATCCCACACGGTGAATCCCAGAAATCATTTTCGTAGGTATGTACATCCCACACGGTAAATCCCAGAAATCATTTCCGTAGGTATGTACGTCCCACACGGTGAATCCCAGAAAATCATTTCCGTTCGTATGTTTATCACACATAGTCAATCCAAGGAATACTCTCCGTTCTTATGTACATCCCACACAGTCAATCCAGGGAAAACATTTCTATTCGGATGTACACCCCACACAGTTTTATGTATACACTCGTGTGTGAAAGGTGTAACTATCACACATGCTCTGCCTTGGTTAACTGTTTGCTTTCATTAACTACATCACACACGACTTGATGTAGAAAACTGTGTGGCATTGGGCTATCCATCGCAAGTGCTTTTACTGCTAGAACCGTTTGCAAAGGTCCATGACCGTCTGTTCTATTTTTATTTTTGCCTGTAATTTATTATTCTAATTGGAAATTTTGTAATACGAAACGTGCAATTCAAATTCTCAGCACAATGGTTCAACAACGAATCCATAAATAAAATTTCCAGTATAATATGTTCAGTAATTACAGGATTAGGCAGCAATTAACTATGATGAACCACAGTATTTAAAGGCGGTAAAGGTGAAGAGACAAGTGTAAATCATTTTGACTGCCGACGGTGTTGAAGAAGCGGAATGCCCATAATGTGCCTTCCTGCATGCCAAAGGCACGAACCATTTTTGTCCAACCCCTTGTGACGATCACCCGCCCATCCTTCACCGCCTTCAGGAAGACTTCTAGAGCATTATCATAGTAGCATGAATTATATACTTTAACCTTAGTTGCCTCCACTCCGGTCATGTAGTTTGCAAGGTAATCATTGGAAAATAGCTTCGAAAACCATTGAAAATAGAAAAATATTAGATACTGAGGTCTAATAGAGTAACTTGTTGTTGGCAGGGGGAAAATGCAACACATTACTTACCATCCTAAAGTTCATTGTTGTCTTCGACAAAGTGTAAATAAAGAGCTTAATTCCAATCACCCGTTTCTTTCGCCTAACAAACTTTCTTAGTTTCCTCACTTGACGCTTGTTCATGAATATCTCATTGCCCCATACGCAAAAGGGATCAAAGCGTAGTTCAGTACCCCTCATATATGTACCTACAAGCAACCAGTAAATGTTAGAAGCTAAACTGAGATTGCACAAATGATGTAAAATACAACTACCTATGTTCCTAAGTACAAGTATTTTTTTTGAGATTTCAATATGAACTACGTATGGATGTATATATAATTATATATATAGTTTAGATTAGAATCTAGAATCACTCATTTTGCTCCTTATGTAGTCTATATTGGAATCTCTAAAAATACTTATATTTAGGAATAGATGGTGTATAAGACATGGGATGCAGCTAACCTCGATGGCAAACAATAGCATCGCCCATTGTAGCCCTGTGTAAGTACATGGAAAGCCAATGTTAACTACAACAGGGTTAACATCCACCAAAAGTAGCAAATGGTAATAAAACGACAGCTTCTGTAGTGATATCCTCATTTCGAAAGAGTAGCACGATAGCAAAGGGACAGATTAAAAAATGGATACAACTGTTAATTCCAACAGGCTTAACAACATCCTAATTCATGTTTTGTAAGTTTGTAGCCATTGAAATACAACTCTTTAAAAATGGATACAACTGTTAATTGCAACAGGCTTAATGGCCATTGAAACCGGTACTGATAAAAATGCAATTGGCAGAGTTAAACATCACAGGGAAGGTGCTGCCAGAGCAGATAATGGCCCAGTTGTCTATAAAAAGGTAGGGAAAATAACTCAAACGTGTTAGGCATGTTTACTAGAACATGCTTAATACATTGGCAGTACAAAACATAGTCATTAATTACAACTGGTATTGGTAAGATTGAACTGATGGGTACATACATGGTAAGTCCTGAGAGGTAGTTGTTGGGGCACTTCATCTTGGCCAGAGCCCGCCCAAAGTCAGCGGCGGCCAAGGCGAGCTGTTCCTCCAGGTCGAAGCATGGATCAGTGCCACTGACATGTGTACCTACAGGCAACTAGTAAATGGTAGAACTTAAACTGCAATTGCACAAATGATGTGAAATACTGTAAGACATGGGATGCAGCTAACCTTGATGGCAAACAACAGCATCCGCCGTTATGACCCTGCGTAAGTACATGGACAAGCATGTTAAGTACAATAGGGTTAGCATCCACCAAAAAAAGCTAATGGGGCAGCATCTCTAGTATATCTTCATTTCGAAGAGTAGCATAGTAGCAAATGGACAGATTAAAAAATGGATACAACTACTAATTGCAACAGGCTTAACAACATCCTAACTCATGTTCTGTAAGTTTGTAGCCATTGAAATGCAACTATTTAAAAATGGATTCAACTGTTAATTGCAACATGCTTAATAGAAATTGAAACCGGTACTGATAAAAATGCAATTGGCATAGTTAAACATCACAAGGAAGGTGTTGCCAGAGTAGAGAATGGCCCAGATGTCTATACAAAAGTAGCAAAAACGTGTTAGGCATGCTTACTAGAACATGCTTTATACATCAACCGTAGAGAACATAGCCATTAATTGCAACCGTTATTGGTAAGATTGAACTAGTGAGTACATACTTGGTAAGTCCTGAGAGGTAGTTGCAGGGGCACTTCATCTTGGCCAGAGCTTGCCCAAAGTCAGCGACAGCGGAGGCGAGTTGTTCCTCCAGGTCGAAGCGTGGATCAGTTCCACTGACATGTGTACCTACGGGCAACTAGTAAATGGGTAGAAGCTAAACTACAATTGCACAATAATGTGAAATACTATAAGACATGGGATGCAGCTCACCTCGACGGCAAACAAAAGCATCGGCCATTATAACCCTGCGTAAGTACATGGACAGGCATGTTAAGTGCAACAGGGTTAGCATCCACTAAAAATAGCAAATGGGCAGCATCTCTAGTGATATCCTGAGTCATGTATTGTAAGTTTGTTGCTGGTATTGGTGAAACTGAGCTGAACACGGTAATATTTGAACATCACACAGTGTGTAGTACTGAAATAAACAAGGCACGAACATGCTTAATACATCAACCGTACAAATCATAGCCGTTGCAAGTGGTATTGGTAAGATTTAGCTGGTCAGATCTTACCTGTTAAGTCCTGGGGGGTAGTCGCTGGGGGACTTCATCTAGGCTAGAGCCTGCACCATGTCGTCGGCGGCGGCGGAGGCGAGGTGTTCCTCGGGGTCAACACGCACATCGGCCATCGCGCCATGGACCGCCATCAGCTCCTGGTGGGGGGGGATTTGGAGGCATGAGGATGTTTCACAGGCGCCATTTAAGCAATCAGGCCCAGGACGTGATAGAGATCGATGGGTTATCTGACTGGATCCGAGTAGAACATAGATGTGGTTGAAGCTGTGGTTGCGGCGATGGCGGTTTGAGATGCCGGCAGGGGGGCGCGAGTGAGGGGGGATACCGAGGGGAAGGGGATGTGGTTGGAGGAATAAATTCTAAAATCGTGCACCTAATGAAAATTTTGGTGTGAAATTTGAAACTTGGGCGGGGGAAACACACAACGCAGACGAAGTGCGTAAAATACTTGTGTGCGAGAAAAAAGAAAGTTGGCAGATCCCGTCTCCAAAAAATGTACACGTATACTTGATTTTTCGGTCAATGGTACGCCTGGTTTATTAGGAAATATCGCACAGGTAACTGACTTATGGGTCATTAACGCAAAAAACGCAGACGGGTATGGCATAGAAACCGTGTGATTTGTGATCTTCTAATGATTAATGCAAAAAAATGCACACAGGCACAAATGCTAATCAACGCTCAAAGCTCTCAAAGGATGCTCTTACCGACATTGTACGTTAATACTACGAACTTAAAGTACTGCTGGTAATTTGCTCTAACACTATAAACTTAAACTACTTCTCACATGCTGCCATGAGGGCATGCTGGCCAGACGCTGGTGTTCTCCTTCCCGGCCTTGTAGGCGGTAGCCCACCGTGCTTCGATCTCCGCCAAGCTCTCCTCACCATGCCGAGTGGCCTCTTTTTTCTTGCGGCGGCAAGACTCTCTTTTCTTGACTGCTTTCTGCCTTTTCCGCTCCTTCTGTGCGGCTTTGGCCGCCTCTAGATCCACCACCCATTCGGCCATGGCAGCCTCAAAGTCCGCCCATGTAACTATCTGGCCGCCAGCGGCGATGAACTCGGTGCAGAGAGATGGCATCGCTTCCTTACCATGTGTGTGGTCGCAGGCGGCGAAGAACGCGGTGTGGCGGGATGCCATCGTTTCCTTACTAGTTACTGTGCGCTGTGGTGCCATGGACGACGCCTGGAGAGAGCTCTGGGATGGAGGGGCTGGGCAGCCGTACAGTGCGGTGGTATTCAAGAGCTTAACCACAAATGACAACAGAAATTTGGCTTCCCTTACAATTTTGCTCGTTCATTAGCGCACACAGTTCATCTCTGTCGCTTCTGAAAACAGTGTGCGTTGAGCCTATTGTGTGTTGCGTTATGATTGGCCGGAACCCCAGCCACGCGGATCGCACGTGTGCACCGTTGGATGCGCCGCGATCGAACGACAATCCACGTCCCTCACATCACACCCGTGGACCTATAGCTGGATTGGATTTATATGCGCTAAATGCCTAGAAAATGCACATAATCCCCTAAATATGGTAAATGAGCCCGAAAAAATGCCAAATTTGAACACGGTGATTTGCAGGGTGTATGTTCATCATAGAAAAAAACTCCAGGGCAAAGAATGAAGGATATTTGGATTCCCCTTCAATCTTGAGGATTTCCCTTTCGAAAGCACGAAATTTCCTCGGTGATGGTTCGATTTATGAAGGGCGTGCATGACAACATAAGCCAAACCTTCTCAAATTTTTACCAAGGCATGGTGAGGTCATACCATGGCATCATGCCAGGTGTCATGTTTTTAAGGCATTTATTCATTTTTTCTATAGTTGAAAACCCAACAAACAGACATTTGTAGTTGACTATTGCCACACATTTCATTAAAATATATGTCCATTCCTTGTAAAAGGCATGAGAATTTACTAAATGGCACGAGCATGGTTTTCTAGGCCGTTCTTGTGGACCTTTTCCTGCATCGATTGTTTGAACTTGAATTATGCGCATTAATGCCTAGGAAATGCACATAATCCCCTAAATATGGCAAATGAACCCAGAAAAGTGCCAAATTTCAACATAGTGATTTGCAGGTTGTATGCTCATCATAGAAAAAAACTCGTGGACAAAGGACAAATGAAATTTGGATCCCCCTTCAATCTTGGTGATTCCCCCTCGAAACCATGAAACTTCCTCGGATGATGGTTCGTTTTATGATAGGCGCACATCATGACATAAGGAAAACATTCTCCAATTTTTACCAGGGCGTGGTGAGGCCATACCATGGCACCACACAAGGCGTCATCTTTTCCAACCACGTGTTTCATTTTTTGTATAGCACAAGCATGGTTTACCAGACTGTTCTTGTGCACCTTTTCATGCACTGATTGTTTAAATTTAATTATATGCATAATTAATGCCTAGAAAATGCACACAATCCCCTAAATATGGTAAATGAGTTTGGAAAAATGTCAAATTTGAACACATTTCATTTGAGGTAGTATGTTGATCATTGGAAAAAACTGAATGACAAACTAGGACGGAAATTTGGATCCCCCTTCGATCTTGGTGATTTCCCTCTCGAAAGCATTGAACTTCCTTGGTGATGCTTCAATTTATGAAGGGCGTGCATGACAACATATATCAAACCTTCTCAGCTTTTAACCAGGGCACGGTGAGGCCATACCATAGAACCATGCCAGCCATCATCTTTTTCAAGCACATACTTCATTGTTCTATAGTTGATAACCCAGTAAATGACGCGTTTGTGGTTGACTATTGCCACACATTCCATTGAAATCTCTGCCCATTCCTTGTAAAAGGCTTGAGAAATTACTAAATACCACGGGTATGGTTTTTCCAGACCGTTCTTGTGCACCCTTTCATGCACCAATTGTTTGAATTTGAATTACGTGCATTAATGCCTACAAAACATACATAATCCCCTAAATATTGTAAATGAACCCAGAAAAGTGTCAAAATTCAACACGGTGATTAGCAGGGTTTATGTTCATCGTAGAAAAAAACTCATGGATGAAGGACAAAGGAAATTTGGATTCCCATTCAATCTCAATGATTTACTATCGCACACGATTCATCTCCGTCGCCTCTGCGAACCGTGTGTGTTCACTCACACATGCAAAAGGAAAAGAAAACCCTCGCCCACTTCGTCCCCACTCACTCGCCGCGGACTCCTCCGCAACTCTGCCCCCTAAGCTCGACGGCTGTTGGCGGCGGGCGTAGGTCGTGCTCCAAACGACACTGTATTTCGCCTCCGCCGCTTTCCGCCGCTTATCTGCACCGACATTCTAGACTCTGGTCGACTGGGATTTTCCGCGGGATTGGGCCGAGGATTTTTTTCTCATGGAGAAGGTAATCAACTTAATTAGCGAAATATTCACTCATCTCTTATCGCAGTCCGTCCGTCGCTGTTAATCAACCGGCGGAAATCACCGTGGAATCATTTTTGTTCTAGCTGATTCATGGGTGTTCATTCATGTGTGCACAGTGCAAGTACAAATCGGGCAACTGTGGCCGTGGTCAGTCGGAAACGAAGTTCTATCTCACCATTCCGGATGACTTCAGGGAGCGCTCGGTATGTTCAACCTGAACCTACCACGGTCGACATGGCCTAAATTTGTGAACATATACCGTCTGTTGCTACATTATCTATATATTTGCATCAAATCTTTGTTACATTATCTATTTTTAATTCTATATTTTTGTACTTTGCTTGCATCTATATATGGATATGTTCTATCAGTTACTCCCATATTTGCATCTTGCTCGGTTATTTCAATATATCTAATTTACGATCTTAATTATCATTTCAAGTAGTACATCCCTTGCTTTGCAAGAACAGGAGTAGAAGGAAATCTTGGGCTTTACTTTGCTGATGACTCCCAAGATGTCATATTGACAAGCAAGATGGATTTACCGTAAAACTTGATAAAGATGGTCACTCCTATTTTAGTGCGGACCTTTGGAGAAAAATATCTAAGTGTTATGAACTGAAAGCTGGCAATAAAATTCTAGTGCATGCACCACAGCCTGGTCTAATTAACATGGATGTTTACTTCCCCAACGTCATCAGCCGATCAAAGTCTGATCGAGGTTAGTGTCCTTTCAAATTTCTCCATGCTGTCATATTACTATTTAAGCAACCAATTGATCACTATTTAAGCAACCAATTGTGATATCATATTCTGACTCCGTTCCTAGGCAGTAAAAAATTCTGTTTACCAATTTATGCACACTATATATTCTTCTGCCATGTTCTGAATAAATAATACCTTTCCACCTTTTAAGCAGGATATGTTGGATGCATAGTGAATGATCTGTATGTTACTAAGCGTACCAAATTTCACTGGAAGAACTTGAAGCATGTCATAAACTTTGTTGATAATCTGACAGAGATAGCATAGTGTATGAACGTTGGATTTTGGATGGGATTAATTAGACCTATGGTGCACACACTGAACAAGACCAATTGTGTGCACAAAGCGTTGGTACAAAGTCTTATTTTAATGTTGATGCTCGTAAACTATATATATCTTCAATGATGCGTTACAATTGTTTTTATTCTACATGTCAACAGAAATTGCTCGCCGTTCCTGGATTGATTTCCCGGCGTGGTCGAATTACACTTATGCTTGTTAATAACTCCAAAGTGATTGCAAGGTACTGCATTTCCCGCCAAAATGGAACCATTCAAATTAACAAGTTCTCACTTCTCGTGACAATGCATCCATATTGGAAAATTGGAGACAATGTTCTACTCCTGCTCTACCAAGGCACAGGAGGGTTCTTCCTTTTCATTGACGAGATGCCAAGTCGTCATGATCAAGATGCTTCCAGTGGATAGTTGTGGTTGTCGGCCCTCAGCCTCTTAAAATGTGCTAGCTGTTACTATATATGTTAAGTATGTAGATATGGACCATATGGTTGTTGGAGCTTAGCCTCTTAAAATGTGATAGTTGTTACTATGTTAAGTATGTAGATATGGACCATATGGTTGTCAAAACCGTGTTACGAAGATCCTCCTTTTGTCGAATAGTGTAACCACCATATATATGTTACTCAAATGTTGTTACCCAAGTTCATAAATTTTCATGGAAAGTATTAGTATTGTACACAGTTCATTGAGTTTAAGCGTGTGCCCGATGTCCAGAAGGCATTTGCATATTAATTGTCCATATTGCAAATTCACACACATGTTCACATAAGGAAACGTATGTGTAACACACTAATCATCGCACACGAGTACTCGCAGACGCATCGTGTGTGATACTCCTAGCCACCGCAAGCAACTAGTTTGTATTTTCCAAAGTTTTTAGTACGCACAGAATCACACACGAAGTAACTGTATTGACCGTCTGTGTTGTAATTTCTCATCGCAAACAGTTCATCCGAGCCGGCTGTTTGCCACGTATCACACACATCTTGTTTACACGACTTGTTTGTGTTCTTTTGGCTCATCGCAAACAGTTCATCCATGTGAATTATATGTTGCATATCACACACATCTTGTTAAGTTGAACCGTTTCTGTTGTGTTCCCTAATCAAAAACAGTTCGTCCGAGTTAACTGTATGCCGTATATCGCACACACATTGATATGGCTGCCCGTTTCTGTTGTTCTACCTCATCGCAAACAGTTCGAATGAATTAACCGTGTGTCCTGCATCGCACACACATTGTTATGGCTGCCCCTTTCTGTTGTTCTGCCTCATCGCATACAGTTTGAATGGATTAACCGTATGCCCCGCATCGCACATGCAACTAAAATCTTAACCGTGTTTGATGCAGCCATCATCGCAAACATTTTGCACCTTTTTGACGGTTTTTTACACCACCGTTTGTGATTATTGCATCACACATAGTTTCGGTAAAGGGTCTCTGATCGTAGTGTCGCGTTAGCAGTCTCCTGCAGTAGTGGGGGCGCGTCAACTCCACCGGCGACCTCTATCAATCCGGAGGCATCGGACAATCTGGTGGAAGCGCTTCAGAGCATTTCCATTGTGGAAGAGCATCGTACCTTATGGGTACGATAGTGGAAAGGGTTCGGTCCGCTAAAAACGGATTGAACGAAGCCTACACCAGCCTTCTAATAGGCTTTGAGGTATGGGATGTAGTACTTTTTATCTATATAAAAAGGATGTCTGTGTATAGTTAGTAGCCCCTAAGACTCTGTTCGGCATTCGTGAAGAAAGGCCAAACAGAGGATCGAATATTTCACAGGAGATGATCATACATGTCCATTTGAACAAACAGGCTTCAAAGTTAGCGGCAACCGCCCATACCGCCGAAGTATCCGAACTAAAACGGAGGCTGGAGCAGGCCGATGAAGAGCTCATCCGTACCAACAAACGATTGGAGGAGAAGCAAGGTATGTGATACCTACTCACATCTAGAATGATATGACTTGCTATTTTATTATCTTACTGAGTTTTGTAATTATGCTTACATTGACGCGTCTGAGGTTGAGACCCTCAAGAACGCGCTAGCTGAAGCCAAGAAGGAGGTGGAGGAGGAACGAGCTGATACGTCCATTTTGCATCATGCTTTTATATTGATATTTATTGCATTATGGGCTGTCATTACACATTATGTCACAATACTTATGCCTATTCTCTCTTATTTTACAAGGTTTACATAAAGAGGGAGAATGCCGGCAGCTGGAATTCTGGGCTGAAAAAGGAGCAAATATTAGAGACCTATTCTGCACAGCTCCAAAAGTCCTGAAACTTCACGGAAGATGTTTTCAGAATATATAAAAAAATACCGAGCGCAAGAAGTTCACCAGGGGGGCCACACCCTGCCCACGAGGGTGGGGGGCGCGCCCTACCCCCTGGGCGCGCCCCCTACCTCATGGGCCACCTGGTGGCCCTCCGATGTCCATCTTCTGCTATATGAAGTCTTTCAATGAGACAAAAATCAGAAGTCATCTCCTCGGACGAAACTCCGCCGCCACGAGGCGGAACCTTGGCGGAACCAATCTAGGGCTCCGGCAGAGCTGTTCTGCCGGGGAAACTTCCCTCCGGGAGGGGGAAATCATCGCCATCGTCATCACCAACGCTCCTCTCATCGGGAGAGGGCAATCTCCATCAACATCTTCATTAGCACCATCTCCTCTCAAAACCCTAGTTCATCTCTTGTATCCAATTCTTGTCTCCAAGTCCGGGATTGGTGCTAGTAGGTTGCTAGTAGTGTTAATTAATCCTTCTAGTTGATGCTAGTTGGTTTATTTGGTGGAAGATCATATGTTCAGATCCTATATGCATATCAATACCCCTCTGATTATGAACATGAATATGCTTTGTGAGTAGTTACGTTTGTTCCTGAGGACATGGGAGAAGTCTTGCTATTAGTAGTCATGTGAATTTGGTATTCGTTTGATATTTTGATGAGATGTATGTTGTCTCTCCTCTAGTGGTGTTATGTGAATGTAGACTACATAACACTTCACCATGATTTGGGCCTAGAGGAAGGCATTGGGAAGTAATAAGTAGATGATGGGTTGCTAGAGTGACAGAAGCTTAAACCCTAGTTTATCCGTTGCTTCATAAGGGGCTGATTTGGATCCATATGTTTCATGCTAAGGTTAGGTTTACCTTAATACTTTTGTTGTGGTGGCGGATTCTTGCAATAGAGGTTAATCATAAGTGGGATGCTTGTCCAAGTAAGGACAGTACCCAAGCACCGGTCCACCCACATACCAAATTATCAAAGTACCGAACATGAATCATATGAACGTGATGAAAACTAGCTCGACGATATTCCCATGTGTCCTCGGGAGCACTTATCTCTATATAAGAGTTTGTCCAGGCTTGTTCTTTTCTACAAAAGGGATTGGGACACCTTGCTGCAATTTATTTACTTTGGTTGCTTGTTGCTCGTTACAAATTATCCAATCACAAAACTATCTGTTACCACTTATTTCAGTACTTGCAGAGAATACCTTGCTAGAAACCGCTTATTATTTCCTTCTGCTCCTCGTTGGGTTCGACACTCTTACTTATTGAAATGAATATGATAGATCCCCTATACTTGTGGGTCATCAAGACTCTTTTCCGGCACCGTTGCCGGGGAGTGAAGCGCCTTCGGTAGGTGGAATTTGGTAAGGGAAAATTTATATAGTGTGCTGAAATTTACTGTCACATGTTACTATGGATAGTAATCCTCTGAGGGGCTTGTTCGGGGTATCTTCACCCCGACCGGTAGAGCAAAGAGTTGCTCCTCAACCTACTGAACCTACTGAAAATGAAAATGTCTGCTTTGAAATTCCTTCGGGTATGATAGAAAAACTGCTAGCTAATCCTTTTGTAGGAGATGGAACAAAGCTTCCTGATGAGCATCTATTATATGTGGATGAAGTTTGTGGATTATTTAAGCTTGCAGGTGTACCCGGAGATGTTGTTAAGAAGAAGGTCTTCCCTTTATCTTTGAAGGGAGATGCATCGACATGGTATAGGCTATGTGATGATACGGGGTCATGGAAATACAAATGATTGAAATTGGAATTTCATCAGAAGTTTTATCCTATGCAACTTGTTCATCGTGATCGCAATTATATATATAATTTTTGGCCTCGCGAAGGAGAAAGCATCGCTCAAGCTTGGGGGAGGCTTAAATCAATATTATATTCATGCCCCAATCATGAGCTCTCAAGAGAGATGATTATTCAAAAAATTTATGCTCGGCTTTCTGATAGCAATCGCACCATGCTTGATACTTCTTGTGCTGGCTCTTTTATGATGAAGACTATTGAATTCAAATGGGATTTATTGGAAAGAATTAAACGCAACTCTGAAGATTGGGACCTCGACAAAGGTAAGGAGTCAGGTATGACACCTAGGTTTGATTGTGTTAAATCTTTATGGATACCGATGTTTTCCGTAAATTTAGCACTAAATATGGACTTGACTCTGAGATAGTAGCTTCTTTCTGTGAATCTTTTGCTACTTATGTTGATATCCCCAAGGAGAAGTGGTTTAAATATCATCCTCCCATAGAAGTAAAAGTAGCTGCACCTATTAAAGTTGAAGAAAATACTATCACTTATAATGATCCTATTGTTCCTACTTCTTATGTTGAGAAACCACCTTTCCCTGTCAGGATAAAGGATCATGCTAAAGCTTCAACTGTGGTTCGTAAAAGCAATATTAAAACTTATACACCTTCTGAGCAAATTAAAGTTGAACCTGATATTACTATTGTTAAAGATCTCTTGTCTGATAATATTGATGGGCATGTTATTCATTTCCTTGATGAGACTGCTAGAATTGCTAAACCTTGTGCTAAAGATAAAAATAGACCCGTGGTAGGCATGCCTGTTATTTCTGTTAAAATAGGAGATCATTGTTATCATGGCTTATGTGATATGGGTGCTAGTGCTAGTGCAATACCTTATGCCTTATATAGAGAAATTATGCATGATATTGCACCTGTTGAGATAGAAGATATTAATGTCACAATTAAGCTTGCCAATAGAGATCTGTTTCACCAATGGGAATTGTTAGAGATGTTGAAGTCTTGTATGGGAAAACTAAATATCCTGCTGATTTTCTTGTTCTTGGTTCCCCACAATATAGCTATGTCCCATTATATTTGGTAGACCCTTCTTAAACACTCTTAATGCTAAGATAGATTGCAAAAAGGATGTTGTTACCATCGGTTTAGATGATATGTCTCATGAATTTAATTTCTCTAAATTTAGTAGACAACACCGTGAAGAAGAATTACCTAGTAAGGATGAAATTATTGGTCTTGCTTCTATTGCCGTACCTCCTAGTGATCATTTAGAACAATATTTGCTAGACCATGAAAATGATATGTTTATGAATGAAAGAAGGGAAATAGATGAAGTATTCTTTAAAAAGGAACCTATTCTGAAACACAATTTGCCTGTTGAAATCCTAGGGGATCCTCCTCCACCCAAGGGTTATCCCGTGTTTGAGCTTAAACCGCTGCCTGATACTCTTAAATATGCTTATCTTGATGAGAAAAGATATATCCTGTTATTATTAGTGCTAACCTTTCAGAGCATGAGGAAGAGAGATTATTGAAAACTCTGAAGAAGCACTGTGCTGCTATTGGGTATAATCTTGAAGATCTTAAGGGCATTAGTCCCACGCTATGTCAACATAAAATAAATTTGGAAGAGATGCTAAACCATTTCATGATCATCAACGACGGCTGAATCCTAAAATGAAGGAAGTGGTAAGAAAGGAAATACTAAAGCTCCTTGAGGCAGGTATAATTTATCCCGTTGCTGATAGTCAGTGGGTAAGTCCTGTCCATTGTGTCACTAAGAAGGGAGGTATTACTGTCATTCCTAATGATAAAGATGAACTGATTCCTCAAAGAATTATTAAAGGTTATAGGATGGTAATTGATTTCCGCAAATTAAATAAGGCCACTAAAAAGGATCATTACCCCTTACCTTTTATCGATAAAATGCTAGAAAGATTATCCAAACACACACATTTTTGCTTTCTAGATGGCAATTCTGGTTTCTCTCAAATACCTGTGTCAACCAAAGATCAATCAAAGACTACTTTTACTTGCCCTTTTGGTACTTTTGCTTATAGACGTATGCCTTTTGGTTTATGTAATGCACCTGCTACCTTTCAAAGATGCATGATGGCTATATTCTCTGACTTTTATGAAAACATTTGTGAGGTTTTCATGGACGATTTCTCCGCCTATGGATCTTCTTTTGATGATTGCTTGAGCAATCTTGATCGAGTTTTGCAGAGATGTGAAGAAACTAATCTTGTCTTGAATTGGGAAAAGTGCCACTTTATGGTTAATGAAGGTATTGTCTTGGGGCATAAAGTTTCTGAAAGAGGTATTGAAGTTGGTAAAGCCAAGGTTGATGCTATTGAAAAGATGCCATGCCCCAAGGACACCAAAGGTATAAGAAGTTTCCTTGGTCACACCGGATTTTATAGGAGGTTCATTAAGGACTTATCAAAAATTTCTTGGCCTCTGACTAATTTATTACAAAAAAATATACCATTTGTCTTTGATGATGATTGTGTAGAAGCATTTGAAGTACTTAAGAAAGCATTGATCTCTGCACCTATTGTTTAGCCACATGATTGGAATTTACCCTTTGAAATTATGTGTGATGCTAGTGATTATGCTGTAGGTGTTGTTCTAGGGAAAAGAGTTGATAAGAAATTGAACGTTATTCTATATGCTAGTTAAACCCTATACAATGCTCAAAGAAATTATGCTACTACTGAAAAAGAATTCTTAGCATTTGTATTTGCTTGTGATAAGTTCAGACCTTATATTGTTGATTCTAAAGTAACTATTCACACTGATCATGCTGCTATTAAATATCTTATGGAAAAGAAAGATGCTAAACCTAGACTTATTAGATGGGTTCTCTTGCTACAAGAATTTGACATACATATTGTTGATAGAAAGGGAGCTGAGAACCCCGTTGCAGACAACTTGTCTAGGTTAGAAAATGTGCTTGATGACCCACTACCTATTGATGATAGCCTTCCTGATGAGCAATTAAATGTTATAAATGCTTCTCATACTGCTCCATGGTATGCTGATTATGCTAATTACATTGTTGCTAAGTTTATACCAGCTAGTTTCACATACCAGCAAAAGAAAAAGTTCTTCTATGATTTGAGGCATTACTTTTGGGATGACCCACATCTTTATCAAGAAGGAGTAGATGGTGTTATTAGACATTGTGTACCTAAGCATGAACAGGAGCAGATCCTACGCAAGTGTCACTCCGAAGCTTATGGAGGACACCATGTTGGAGATAGAACTGCACATAAGGTATTGCAATCTGGTTTTTATTGGCCTACTCTCTTCAAGGATGCCCGTAAGTTTGTCTTATCTTGTGATGAATGTCAAAGAATTGGTAATATTAGTAGACGTCAAGAAATGCCTATGAACTATTCACTCATTATTGAACCATTTGATGTTTGGGGCTTTGACTATATGGGACCTTTTCCTTCCTCTAATGGATATACACATATTTTTGTTGTTGTTGATTACGTTACTAAGTGGGTAGAAGATATTCCAACTAGTAGTGCTGATCATCACACTTGTATTAAAATGCTTAAAGAAGTTATTTTTCCAAGATTTGTAGTCCCTAGATATTTAATGACTGATGGTGGTTCACATTTTATTCATGGTGCTTTCCGTAAAATGCTTGCTAAGTATGATGTTAATCATAGAATTGCACCCCTTATCACCCTCAGTCTAGTGGTCAAGTAGAATTGAGTAATAGAGAGCTCAAATTAATTTTGCAAAAGACTATTAATAGATCTAGAAAGAATTGGTCCAAGAAACTTGATGATGCATTATGGGCCTATAGAACTGCATATAAAAATCCTATGGGTATGTCTCCGTATAAAATGATTTATGGAAAAGCATGTCACTTACCTCTCGAACTAGAACACAAAGCATATTGGGCTATTAAAGAGCTCAATTATGATTTTAAACTTGCCGGTGAGAAGAGTTTATTTGATATTAGATCACTCGATGAATGGAGAACCCAAGTCTACGAAAATGCCAAGTTGTTTAAAGAAAAAGTTAAAATATGGCATGATAAAAGGATACAAAAGCGTGAGTTTAATGTAGGTGATTATGTATTACTATACAACTCTCGTTTAAGATTTTTTGCAGGAAAACTTCTCTCTAAATGGGAAGGTCCTTACGTTATCGAGGAGGTCTATCAACAACTTCGAAGGCACAAATCCAGAGGTGGTGAACGGTCAAAGAATCAAACATTATATCTCAAGTAATCCCATAAATGTTGAAACCAATGTTATTGAAACCGTAACCCCGGAGGAATACATAAGGGACACTTTACAGAATGTTTCAGACTCCGAAAAGGAATAGGTATGTGGTACGGTAAGTAAACCGACTCCAAAACAGTTTTTAAGGCAATATTTCTCCATTTTGGAATATTTAGAAACATAGAAAAATAAGAAGCAGTCCGGGAAGGACACGAGGGCTCCACGAGGGTGGAGGGCACACCCTACCCCCCTGGGCGCGCCCCCTACCATGTGGGCACCTCGTGCGCTCTCCGGACTCCGTTTTCGTACACGACATCTATTTTGGTCGGTAAAAATTCATTATATAACCTCCTAAAGGTTTTGACCACCGTATCATGCAAAAATCTCTTGTTCTTGTTTTGAGCTGTTTTCTGCCAGGGTTATCGAAGCTAAGCATCATGTCGTCTCCCTCGTCCTCCAACAATGAGGGCAACGGTGCTTGGCTAATGACGATAGAGCTGAAGAGAGAAGAACCCATGGAGATCAACAAGGATGAAGGGATCAAGAAGGCCACGGAGGACCAAGCTCCGGCAACAGAAGACAACCTTCAACTTGATCACAATCTTCTTGCCCCAACTGAGATCGAAGCTTTTAAGATGATCGAGTTAGCTCATATACAAGATAAGTATCTCACACGTGAAAATATTTTGTTGAAGGAGCATATCATCGCACTCAAAGGCATTATCCGCAAGTTAGAAGACCTCCTACGCTCGATGTGCGACTATCCATCATCAACAACTCCACCTTCTTCACCAACAAAGGAGACATAATCACATGGGTATGGGCACTCCCCTTGGCAACTGCCAAGATTGGGGGAGTGCCTCGGTATCGTATCACCATCACTTTTATCTTTACCGTTTTTCTTAGTTCAATCCTTTTGGTAATATCTTGATCTAGTAGAATAAAGTTTATGGCATGATCTAGTTTTGAGTCTTGCTTTATAATCTCTCTATGTAATCGAGTCCGTGAGCTATATATAATAAAGATTAGTGTTGAGTCAAGGGCTTGATTATTTTGCCATGATCCTAAGTGAATAAAAGAAAAGAGAAATAAATAAAAAGGAAACAAAGAGATCATATGGATCTTATGGAGAGAGCTCACATAGAAAAAGTATGATGAATAAAAGTTGTTGAGAGTTGACAAACATAGTTTTGGTCATCGTTTCAATTAATAGGAAGTAATAAAGAAAGAGAGGTCTTCACATATAAATATACTATCTTGGACATCTTCTATGATTGTGAGCACTCATTATAATATGCCATGCTAAAGAGTTGACGTTGGACAAGGAAGACAACGTAATGGGTTATGTTTTCTTACATCTGAGATAAATTATATTGTCATGGATCATCCAACATGGTTGAGCTTTCCTTTCCCCCTCATGCTAGCCAAATTCATCGCACCAAGTAGAGATACTACTTGTGCTTCCGAATACCCTTAAACCGGTTTTGCCATGAGAGTCCACCATACCTACCTATGGATTGAGTAAGATCCTCCAAGTAAGTTGTCATTGATGCAAGCAATAAAAATTGCTCTCTAAATATGTATGACTTATTAGTGTGGGAGAAAATAAGCTTTACACGATCATGTGATATGGAAGAAATAAAAGCGACAGACTGCATAATAAAGGTCCATATCACAAGTGGCAATATAAAGTGACGTTCTTTCGCATTAAGATTTTGTGCATCCAACCATAAAAGCGCATGACAACCTCTGCTTCCCTCTACGAAGGGCCTATCTTTTACTTTTATCTCCTACCTTGCATAAGAGTCATGGTGATCTTCACCCTTCCTTTTTACATTTTATCCTTTGGCAAGCATAGTATGTTGGAAAGATCCTGGTATATATGGCTAATTAGATGTGAGTTTTCATGAACTATTATTGTTGACATTACCCTTGAGGTAAAACGTTGGGAGGCAAAACTATAAGCCCCTATCTTTTTTGTGTCCGATTAAGACTCCATACCCATAAGTATCTTGTGAGTGTCAGCAATTGTAAAAGACTATATGATAGTTGAGTATGTGGACTTGCTGAAAAGGTCTTATATATTGACTCTTTCCTATGTTATGATAAATTGCAATTGCTCCAATGACTGAGATTATAGTTTGTTAGTTTTCAATGAAGTTTACGAGTCATGCTTGAAATTGTGATTGAATTATTACTCTAGCATAAGAAATCATATGTCGGTGTACTAGAGTAGGGGTACCCTAGTATCCCGAACTCGTGCACGGGCAGTTGCAGTGCCCCGCGGCAAGGCTTGCCAGGTGACCGCCAAGACCCTCCGTGGTTCCCTTGAAGACCATTCAAGAACAAAGTACTCAAACCAAGGCCCCGGCAAGAGGAGCTTGCCGGGAAGGCCAACCAAGGCCTCGGCAAGAGGAGCTTGCCAGGAAGGCCAACCCAGGCCCCGGCAAGAGGATCTTGCCAGGAAGAGACAAGACCCCGGCAAGAGGAGCTTGCCGGGAAGGCCACTCAAGGCATACCAAGAAAGCTTGCCGCGACGCGCCCTGCGTCCCGGCAAGGCCCGGTGAGCAACAAGCTCCCAAACGCGACAAGACGACGACCGTGGCAAGGAGCTTGCCGCGGGAAACCCCCACTTCGTGCCCGTGCTCCAGCACACCTGCTAATGTGTCGCTCTAGGACTCTCCCAAGCACACGTGGCAGGAGGCCGTGCAGCTAGGGGTGCGCGGTGGCAAGCGGAGATGAAGAGAAGGCCATCGTGGCAAACGGTGGCGCTCCTAACAGTCACTTTTTGCACTGTTTAGGCAACTCAGACAGGCATTCAATGACCTTGTCCCCTGCCATCAGAGTTAGGTAGGGTGCACTGTGTCCACAGTAGCGGTAGTTGCACCTACCGCATCTTTTCCATGTTTACCCTTCTAATCTACGTTGCCACCTGTCGGTGACCCCTTGAAAGTATAAAAGGAGGCCCAAGCGCAACGTAGAAGGGGTTCGGCTCATTCGAAACATCAGGAACACTCTCACGCTCGGTCTGGTAGCGTTTGTCGCTCCTGAGCAAGAATTCAATACACACGAACAAGCAGCAGTAGGGTTTTACGCATCCGTGCGGCCCAAAGCTGGGTAAAAACTGCTCGCGTGTACTGCCTCGATCCGATCTTTGTGTGACCTCCGCCCCCCCTCCGAACCGAAAGGGGCCCCGTCCCCATAGGTGTTGGTGGATCAGCCTTCCCCGACATCTTTGGCGCGCCAGGTAGGGGGCGTCGAGATTGTGCGAACCCGATCCGGCGTGCACGCAAGCTAAATCTTCATCGTCTTCATTGACATGCCACCGAAGAAGAAGGATTCGGAGGTAGCTGTTCCGTCTGCGTCGCTTTCATCACCTCCGGAGCAAACGGGTGGTGGAGTGGACGCCGGCGGAAGAATGGGCGTCGACGAGGGAGCTCTCAGTGCGGCCAAGTCCAAGGACAAGGCGGCACAGACCTCCGCGTCCATGCGCGCACCGCGTCCCTCTCAGGAGGCGCGGGACCAGCAGTGTCATGGCGTTCGCAGCGCCATACGTCCGCTGGGCCAAGATCAAGCTGGTGGTTCTCGTGGCGCTCAAGACCAACATGCACGTCAACGTGCTGGCTCGAGCGAAGTACGGTCGCCTGGACGGGGCACTGCTCCTTCTAATGTGGTTAGGAGTCCGAGCACGCCCCACTCCTCGCACCGTTCACCTCCGCCGCCCACCACTCCAGCAGAAGCCTTGGCGCGAGCTCAACTGCTCCTAGACTATCCTCCAACGGCGGACAAGACCGACGAATGGAGGGCCACTATCCAGAGCCTCATCGGCTTCGGCAACGGCGACACTGCGCGGCAACCAAGCACCTCGCTGCCGCGGCAGGACAGCCGGACGCGAGCCAATGGCAACAAGACCGGGGGAGGTGCGACTTCCATGCACTCTCCACTACGAAGGCCAAAATCGCCGACTCGCCGGGTCCACCCCGACAGCGGCTCCACCGCGTCGTCTGACCCATGAGCTCGTCGCGACCAGCGCCAAGTTCTCCATGAACGACAAGAAGAAGACGCTCGAACCCGCATCGAGCGCCGAAGAGAAGCACGACGTCAATCCGACAAGCGCGCTGGGCCCTCTGTTGACATGCATGCGCCAGGGGAACCAGGCGATCTGCCGTACGCGGCAGGTTGTCCTGCGTTCACCCGTGAGCTGTGGCAAGTCCAGTGGCCCAGCACAAAGAATTTCAAACCAGACGTACCAGAGAAGTACGACGGCAAGACGCATCCGTCGGAGTTTCTCAGCATCTACACCATCGCGGTGCAGGCTGCCGGGGGACGGGACGACAAGATCCTTGCCAACTACTTCCCGCTGGTACTCAAGCCCAACGTCAGGTCCTGGCTCATGCACTTGCCGAACAATTCCATCTCCTCTTGGGCAGATTTATGCCATCAGTTTGTCGGCGCCTTTACAGGCGGCCACAAGCCACATGGCCAAGAGAGCGATCTTCATCTGCTCGCCCAGAAGGAAGGAGAACCACTGCGCAAGTACATTCAGAGATTCAGCCGTGTGCAGCACAACATCCCAGACGTCCACCCCTCCGCGATCATCAGCGCGTTCCATCAGAACGTGCGAAACCGAAGGATGAGGGAGGAGATGGCGATGTGTAAGATCAGAGACGTCAGCGAGCTTTACGCCCTGGCCGACAAGTGTGCACGCGCTGAAGAGGGGAGGAGGCTCCCCGGAGAGGATACAGGAGCAGGAGGATCTGACAGTGAGGATGCCGCCCCGGCAAAGAAAGGCCGGCGGCGGAACAACAGAAGGAAAAAGGGCAAGGAAGTGCTAGCTGTCGAGCAGACCGGCAACGGAGGTGGCGCCAAGGAAGCTAAAGTTGGTGGCTCTGGCAAGGAGGCCCAGCCTGTGGCGGCCGCCGACAAGCAGGACAGCTCCGGCAAGCAGTATTGCAAGATCCACCGCACCAAGGGCCACGATCTCCAGAGTTGCAAGAAGGTTGAGCAGCTTGTTGAACTGCAAAAAGCTGAATATGAGCGACGCGACAAGGAGAAGGCCCGGGAAGGAACTGGTGGATCCGGCAAGAAACGTCCCGGGCGAGGAGGACGCCGCGGCAAGGCCAAGCAGCGGCAAGGAGACAGACCTCCCCGCGGGCGCGACATGGATGAAAATGACGACGATGACGAAGACATGGATGATGACGAGGCCGACGAGCAGGAATTTCAGAAGGCCACAGAGGTCCTGTGCGTTGACGGTGGTGCTTCTCTGCATACTTCGCACCACCAACTCAAGCAGTGGATGCGGGAGGTTAATGCAGCGGAACCAGCCGTAGAGTCACGCAAGCCTCTGAAATGGTCCAGCACACCTATCATCTTCGACATTGAGGATCACCCTGATCGCGTAACTGCGGTCGGGTGCTTGCCGATGTTGGTTTCACCAACTATCCGCAACCTCAAGGTCACGAAGATGCTAGTTGACGGCGGGGCCGGCTTGAATCTGATCTCCTCTGCGGTCCTTTAGAAACTCCAGATCCCTGACAGCGAGCTCGAGGAGACCGGCACATTCCAAGGAATCAGCCCGGGAAGATGCAAGCCGAAGGGAAAGATCACGCTGCCGGTCACATTTGGTAGCGAGCTGAATTTCAGAACTGAGAGGGTCACATTTGGCGTTGCCGATTTTCCATTGCCCTACAATGGGTCCTTGGTCGTCCAGCGCTCGCCAAGTTTATGGCAGCCTCTCACTATGCATACAACATGCTCAAGATGCCAGGCCCGATAAGTGTCATCTCTGTCCCGGCGACAAGAAGGATGCCCTTATCTGCGCCGACAAGATCTATCGGGAAGCAGCAGCCGCAGCTGATCACAACACACTTGCCGCTGAAGCTCCCCGGGGGAAGAAGAAGACAAAGCCTGGCAAGAGCTCTGATGCCCACTCCGGCAAGCGCACCTCTTCGGAGTGCTGCGCTACCGTCGAGGACGCACCATCGAGCTCCACCGGCGAGTGTAAGAAGGCAATAGCAGCTCCACCTGAGACGAAGAAGGTGTCCGCCAAGGAGGATGGCACTGGTGGTACCTTCACCACCAGTGCCACGCTTGACCCCAAATAGGAAAGTGCGCTCATTGCTTTCCTGCGGGCGAATGTCGACGTGTTTGCATGGCAACCGTCTGATATCCCCGGTGTTCCCAGGAAAGTAATTGAGCACCACCTTGCCGTCTGTCCTCATGCTC
Source organism: Triticum dicoccoides (assembly GCF_002162155.2). Lineage (NCBI taxonomy): Eukaryota > Viridiplantae > Streptophyta > Magnoliopsida > Poales > Poaceae > Triticum > Triticum dicoccoides. Next base: position 204,509,709 of record NC_041392.1, read on the forward strand.
GGCCCGTCAAGCAGAAAGTCAGGAAGCAAGTAGTGGAGCGCCAAGAGTTCATTGCAGAAGAGATCAGGAAATTGGAAGCAGCAGGCCTTGTCAGAGGAGTGCTCCATCCCACGTGGTTGGCCAATCCTGTAGTCGTGCGCAAGGCGAACGGGAAATGGAGGCTTTGTATAGACTTCACTGATGTCAATAAAGCTTGTCCCAAAGATCCATTTCCCTTGCCGCGCATTGACCAGATTGTTGACTCCACAACTGGATGTGATTTGCTTTCATTTCTTGATGCATATTCAGGATATCATCAAATCTTCATGGCAGAAGAGGATGAGGAAAAAACCGCATTTATCACCCCTTGCGGCACATACTGTTTTGTACGGATGCCCTTTGGGTTGAAGAATGCTGGTTCAACATTTGCAAGGGTAGTCCATGTCGCTTTTGAGCCACAGATGCACAGAAATGTGGAAGCCTACATGGATGATATAGTGGTCAAGAGCAAGGACAAGGCTACCCTGATCCAAGATTTAGAAGAAACTTTTGCAAATCTGCGCAGGATCAACCTCAAGCTCAACCCCGAGAAGTGCGTGTTTGGAGTCCCTTCCGGCAAGCTTCTCGGGTTCTTTGTGTCTCAGCGGGGAATTGAAGCCAACCCCGACAAGATCAAGGCCATCGAGCAGATTGAAGCACCGAAGCATGTCAAGGATGTGCGAAGGCTTGCCGGATGCGTGGCTGCTCTCAGCAGGTTTATCTCTAAGTCCGCAGAGCGCGCCTTGCCATTTTTCAAAATATTGTAAAAGGCAGGTCCAATGAAATGGACTCCGGAAGCGGAGGATGCGCTGCAGGACTTGAAGAGTTACCTGTCCTCCACTCCAATACTTGTCGCACCTAAGCCACAAGAGAAGTTGCTGATGTACCTAGCGGCAACCAATCAAGTGGTTAGTGCTGCGTTAGTAGCGGAGAGGAAGGCGGATGATGAGCCAGCGACCGCGACAAGTGAATCCAGCGACAAGCAGGGGGCTTCTCCGACAAGCTCTGGCCCCGACAAAGTTGAGTCTGCGCAGGCATGAAAGGAGGTGCAGAAGAAGATGGTGCAGCGCCCAGTTTACTTTGTCAGCTCCCTTCTCTAGGGGGCTAGGTCGAGGTACTCTGGTGTGCAAAAATTGCTTTTCGGCCTTCTCATGGCCTCGAGAAAGCTGCGCCATTACTTCCAGGCACACGAGATCACAGTTGTCACTCGCTTTCCGCTGAAGAAGATACTGCAGAATTCAAAAGCAACAGGCAGGATTGTCGAGTGGGCATTAGAACTGTCAAGCTTTGGCCTCAAGTTTGAGAGCACTGCAACGATCCAAAGCAGGGCATTGGCAGAGTTCATAGCGGAATGGACACCAACACCAGACGAAGAAATTCCAGAGACGAGCATCCCCGTCAAGGAGACAAGCAAAGAGTGGCTGATGTACTTTGATGGTGCCTTCTCGCTGCAAGGCGCCGATGCTGGCGTGCTGCTTATCGCACCCACCGGAGAGCACCTCAAGTACGTAATCCAGATGCACTTTCCCAAGGAGCAAGCAACGAACAATACTGCAGAGTATGAGGGTTTGCTTGCCGGCCTCAGAATCGCAGCCGACCTTGGGATCAAGAAACTCATTGTAAGGGGTGACTCGCAGCTTGTCGTCCGCCAAGTGAACAAGAACTACCAGAGTCCATTGATGGAAGCTTATGTTGATGAAGTGAGAAAGCTAGAAGAACACTTTGACGGCCTGCAAATGGAGCATGTTCCGCGAGTTCAGAATGACATTGCTGACGGCCTGTCAAAGTGCGCAGCACTAAAGTTACCTGTGGAACCAGGGATTTTTGTGCTCAAGCTGACTCAACCATCCGTAACACCGTCGACTGGACAGAGAAAGAAGAGGAAGTTGGTTTCTGATGACTACTTTCCGGCAGAGCTTCCCGAAGCCGCCGCCAAGAAGGTCCTCAAGATCGACGCCAAGAGTGCTGCGGAGCAGTCTGCTCCGGCGAACCTCTTGGTTTGTTCTGTTGAAGCAAACGCTCCCAACAAGTTTTGCTCCGGCAAGCTTGCCGGGGAATATCACGCTCCGGCCGAACCGCAGGTTCTTGCCGTTGAAGCGGATGTTCCCGCAGCAACAGATACGCCTTTAGTCCTTGTTGTCGAGCCACAAGCTCCAGCATGGGCGCAGCAGATTGTCCATTTCCTTCAGACAGGAGAGCTTCCCAAAGAGCAAGAAGAAGCTGAAAGAGTAGCCCGGCGGTCAAGTGTGTACAAGTTTGTCGACAGCACACTGTACAGAATAAGACTCAATGGTGTGAAATTGAAGTGCATTCGCCGGGAAGAAGGACAACAGCTATTGGCGGAGATACATGGAGGCATATGTGGTCACCACATTGGCGCAAGAGCACTTGCCGGCAAAGCATTCCGACAAGGCTTCTTCTGGCCGACAGCCCTCCAGGATGCAACTACACAAGTAACCAAGTGTGAAGCGTGCCAGTTCCATTCCAAACAGATACACCAGCCAGCTCAAGCTCTCCAGACGATCCCTTTATCCTGGCCATTTTCGGTCTGGGGGCTCGACATCCTCGGCCCCTTCCCCCGAGCTGTCGGGGGCTTTGAGTTCTTGTACGTTGCAATCGACAAGTTCACAAAGTGGCCGGAAGTGGAATCAGTGAGGAAGGTGACAGCACAGTCAGCAGTCAAGTTCTTCAGGTCGATTGTTTGCCGTTTCGGGATCCCTAACAGGATCATCACCGACAACGGCACGCAATTTACGAGCCGCACCTTCATGCAGTACGTCCAAGATCTTGGCGCCAAGGTATGCTTCGCTTCTGTTGCTCATCCGAGAAGCAACGGTCAAGCGGAGAGGGCAAATGCTGAAGTGCTGCGAGGCCTCAAGACCAGAACTTTCGACAAGCTGCACAAGTGCGGAAGAAACTGGATCGAGGAGCTGCCGGTGGTTCTTTGGTCGATCAGGACGACGCCAAATCGAGCCACTGGCCAGACACCCTTTGCTCTAGTCTATGGAGTAGAGGCAGTTCTCCCCACGGAACTCGTTTACGGGTCACCTCGAGTGCTCGCTTATGATGAGCTCGAGCAAGAGCAGCTGCGACAAGATGACGCGCTGCTCCTTGAGGAAGACCGTCTTCAGGCTGCTGTGCGAGCCACTCGCTACCAGCAAGCTTTGCGTCGCTACCATAGCCGCAAAGTTAAAGCCAGAAGCTTCGAGGAAGGCGACCTTGTTCTTCGGCGCGTTCAGTCCGCCAAGAATTCCAACAAGTTGACGCCGAAGTGGGAAGGCCCTTATCGGGTGAAACGAGTCACAAGGCCCGGCGCTGTCCGCCTTGAGACCGAAGATGGCATTCCGGTGAGCAACTCCTGGAACATTGAACATCTTCGTAAGTTTTACCCGTAGGGCGCGGTTGCCGGAAGCTTTTCCGGCAACCACCCTTTGTACAAGTCTTGCCGCTGTTGCATGTAATCCTTTGTACAAAGCCGGGCGCAGACCCCGTGCACCAGTAAAGTTCATGTGCCCCGCACATCTTGTCAGTTTTTCTTTATGCCATAATCCTTTTTCGCATATGTTATCTGACACTTTGTGCAGCACTAGACCCCGGTAAGTGATAACGAGCCCAAGGCTCCATATCATTACTTTATTTCTCTGTTTCTTTCTCAAAAGAAGGAAGGTTCCCTCGCCCACAAGATTTACCGGGGGGGAAGGAGAAGATAATGGTGTGGACCAAGCCGTTCAAGAAAGTTTCTCCTTGCCGGGAAGCAGACGACGGAAAAGCTAAGTTGCTAAAGCTTGAGCAATCAGTTTTTTAAGTTTTTGAGTTATTTTCCTTGAACGACCGTGCTTTGTATGGAAAACCTGTGCGCGGAGGAACCAACTCGTAGCTAGTTGCGCCTTTACTTTGTTTCGAGTCCGCTCAACAACTTAAGTGAGCTGCTAGCGCCCTTACTTTGCTTCGAGTCCGCTCAGCAACTTAAGTGAGCCGCTAGCACCCTTACTTTGTTTCGAGTCCGCTCAACAACCTAAGTGAGCTGCAACTAGTTGCGACAAGGTTGCTTGTCGGTAGCGACCCCGCCAGCAGGCTGCTGAAGTTCTGCACTCGGCGCTCGCGGCAAGGGTGCCTGCACCGGCAAGTTTCCCTAGAAAGCGTAGGGCAGAACCATACAAAGCCAAGAGTCGAGTAAAGGAAGTAACACAGCAATTTTTTGCCTAAGATAGAGTTATATTACAAAAATAACTTGTCACGCCTCTAATAAAGTGTTCCCATGACATGACTGGCAGCGACAAGAAAAGAAGAAAACGGACGGCCTAATCTATGCTAGAGGTCGAGTGTCCGTCCTTTTGCTTCTCTTTCGTTCGCAGGGCTCGCATATCCTAGCCAGACTGCTTAAGGACGAAAAGGAGAAGAAGGGCGCGCCGGCACCTGGGCCCCGGCAAGCCAGTATCGCTGGGGGCTGCGAGTGCCAAGAATCGTCCACGGCAAACCAGAGTTGCCGGGGGCTGCAATATCAGATAAGTCTTTCATCCCTCATCATGCATCCTCTTATGGACTGGGGAATGTGAAACCGCGTTTCTTCCCGAAAACTGCCGTGCTCCCTCAATTCTAGGCCCTGGGGCTCGTTCCCGGGGCCAAGTTTGGTCGTAGTCGCGGCAGCAAAGGGATGAAACGAGGAGACCGCACCCACCTCGTTCCCGCCTCCGTGAAAGGCGTGAGAAAGGTCGAGCGGCGTGGGAATGCGGCAGGCCGGCAGATGAAATGTCTGTCCGAGGGATACCAAGGATTTGCTCCTTGGCATGGGTTCAACTCGCGAGACAAATAACCCGGCAAGCATCCCCTTTTCATTAAAAAAACATCCCACTCAGGTACAGTCCATAGAGGATGAAAAACATGAAAGAGACGATTACAAGTTTTAGATACAGCTAAGGCCCGAAGGCTTACAAATTAAAAAGATAAGATGCCCGTAATCCCTTTCCTGTCCCTCTCTTCAGGAGGCAGGTCAAGGAGGCGAAAAGGGCAAAAGGAGCGCCTAGGCGAGCTACGGGTGCCAGAAGACACCAAGAGAACATCCCGGGGGCCGTCCGCAGGCTGGACGGCGATGACGGCGCCGGAAGCGGGGCTCGAAGACGGGGCGACACGGTGTCAGCACGCTGTCGAGGGCACCACGCCCTCGTACTCCGACATGACGGCCTTGTCGCCAGCCCTCTTCCCCTTCCGCAGCCTCCCTACGCCAGCCGCCCAAGGAGACGACCCCGGGGAGTTCAAGGAGCCGGCGACACGGATGATGGGGTCGCCGGTGCCGTGCGAAGCGGCGCCCGACGCCTAGTCGGACCCGCCACCCCGCCGCCCGCTATCCTCATCGTCGCTGTCGCTCTCCTCCTCGTCACTCTCGCTCGAGGAGGAGCCTTCGCTATCGGAGGAGCTGTCCACGCAGCACTTCACCCGAGTGCCGAAGCACCCGAAGACCTTGACGGAGAGGGGATCGCCCTCCATCAACTTAAAATGGAGGGTAAACCCCTCCATCAGGCTGTGGATACGGGCGAACGTCTTCCACCCTCGATCAAGATACATCACATTAGGGGCTGGGAATACAACGCGGACTCGCGCGCCGCTGATCCCACAGCCCCTCATGTGCAGTCTCAGTGTCTCGGGCGGGTCCAACTCCATCGCGCTCGCAAACGGAGCTGGAAGCCGGAGGCGACGACGAGGCGCCCGGCGCAGCTTGACGAAGAACTCGCAAGGGTCGTCCCCTATATGGACCGCCGTGGGGGGAGGAACCGCCGGCGGAGGTGAAGCTGGCACGCTGCCCCGCACGCCTCTTCCCCGAGCGCCTCGACCTCGTCCTCGACCTCGTCCGTGACCTCGCCCCCTCCCTCTTCCCCTTATGGCTGGCTCTGCCACCACGGGCGCGGGAGAGGGAGAGATGCGTTGTCTGGCGGTGACCCTCGCCGCCACCGATGAAGGACCTGTGTTCCCTTTCTCCATGGCGAATGAGAGAAAGGGGAGCAGATGCTGAAGAAAGAAGGAGATGAGAGAGTGCGGGTTTCTGTGCTCCCCTCCCGCTCTTTATAAAGGAGCGAGGTGGGGGCTCGGCCGCCCCGCTCAGCGAATCAAGGCACGGGAAGAGCAGGGAGTCGGGGCCGACCCGCTGCTTCTGCTCACGACGGCCTAGTTTCCCACTTCCACCGTCCGCGACCCCAAGCGCATGGGAGCCGCGTGGCGGGGATGCAGAACCAAGGCGACGGATGAGGCGGCCTCGCTCCGCCTCGTGATCGCGGGGAGTGGACGTCCCGAAAACCGCGCACCGGCCCCGTCCAGTAAATGCACCACGCCCCCACGCCTACCTCCGTTTAGGGAGGAGGGCGTGAACCGTCCCCATCATCGTGGCCTGACGCATGCTCGAGGGGCTTAGCCCCGCGCACGCCGCCCGCGTCACCCACGACGCCGCGTTTGACGCGTGCCGTTCTGGGCGTGCGCGGTGCGAGCGGAGAGACATGCGGCGTGACCTAGGCCGCGCGTGCCCGTGCACTGTTTTGGGCCTTGCCCAACAGCACTCGGCACCGTGTATGGCCCAGGCCCGGGGGCTCCTGTCGGTGTACTAGAGTAGGGGTACCCTAGTATCCCGAACTCGTGCACGGGCAGTTGTAGCGCCCCGCGGCAAGGCTTGCCGGGTGACCGCCAAGACCCTCTGTGGTTCCCTTGAAGACCATTCAAGAACAAAGTACTCAAACCAAGGCCCCGCAAGAGGAGCTTGCCGGGAAGGCCAACCAAGGCCCCGGCAAGAGGAGCTTGCCGGGAAGGCCAACCCAGGCCCCGGCAAGAGGATCTTGCCGGGAAGAGACAAGACCCCGGCAAGAGGAGCTTGCCGGGAAGGCCACTCAAGGCATACCAAGAAAGCTTGCCGCGACGCGCCCTGCATCCCGGCAAGGCCCGGTGAGTAACAAGCTCCCAAACGCGACAAGACGACGACCGCGGCAAGGAGCTTGCCGCGGGAAACCCCCACTTCGTGCCCGCGCTCCAGCACACCTACTAACGTGTCGCTCTAGGACTCTCCCAAGCACACGTGGCAGGAGGCCGTGCAGCTAGGGGTGCGCGGTGGCAAGCGGAGATGAAGAGAAGGCCATCGTGGCAAACGGTGGCGCTCCTAACAGTCACTTTTTGCACTGTTTAGGCAACTCAGACAGGCATTCAATGACCTTGTCCCCTGCCGTCAGAGTTAGGTAGGGTGCACTGTGTCCACAGTAGCAGTAGCTGCACCTACCGCATCCTTTTCCATTTTTACCCTTCTAATCTACGTTGCCACCTGTCGGTGACCCCTTGAAAGTATAAAAGGAGGCCCAAGCGCAACGTAGAAGGGGTTCGGCTCATTCAAAACATCAGGAACACTCTCACGCTCGGTCTGGTAGCATCCGTCGCTCCTGAGCAAGAATTCAATACACACGAACAAGCAGCAGTAGGGTTTTACGCATCCGTGCGGCCCGAAGCTGGGTAAAAACTGCTCGCGTGTACTGCCTCAATCCGCTCTTTGTGCGACCTCCGCCCCCCTCCGAACCGAAAGGGGCCCCGTCCCCATAGGTGTTGGTGGATCAGCCTTCCCCGACATCATATGACAAGAATTATGTAAGTTGTTGTTTTAAGAATGATCATGATGCCCTCATGTCGGCATTTTACTTTGATCGACACCTCTATCTCTAAACATGTGGACATATTTTTCGATTTTGGCTTTTCGCTTGAGGACAAGCAAGGTCTAAGCTTGGGGAGTTGATACGTCCATTTTGCATCAAGCTTTTATATCGATATTTATTGCATTATGGGTTGTTATTACACATTATGTCATAATACTTATGCCTATTCTCTCTTATTTTACAAGGTTTACATAAAGAGGGAGAATGCTGGAAGCTGGGATTCTGGGCTGGAAAAGGAGCAAATATTAGAGACCTATTCTGCACAGCTCCAAAAGTCCTGAAACTTCACGGAAGATGTTTTCAGAATATATAAAAAATACCGAGCACAAGAAGTTCACCAGGGGGGCCACACCCTGCCCACGAGGGTGGGGGGCGCGCCCTACCCCTTGGGCGCGCCCCCTACCTCATGGGCCACCTGGTGGCCCTCCGATGTCCATCTACTGCTATATGAAGTCTTTCGATGAGAAAAAAAATTAGAAGTCATCTCCTCGGACGGAACTCCGCCGCCACGAGGCGGAACCTTGGCAGAACCAATCTAGGGCTCCGGCAGAGCAGTTCTGCCGGGGAAACTTCCCTCTGGGAGGGGGAAATGATCGCCATCGTCATCACCAACGCTCCTCATCAGGAGAGGGCAATATCCATCAACATCTTCATCAGCACCATCTCCTCTCAAAACCCTAGTTCATCTCTTGTATCCAATTCTTGTCTCCAAGTCCGGGATTGGTGCTAGTAGGTTGCTAGTAGTGTTAATTACTCCTTGTAGTTGATGCTAGTTGGTTTATTTGGTGGCAGATCATATGTTTAGATCCTATATGCATATTAATACCCCTCTGATTATGAACATGAATATGCTTTGTGAGTAGTTACTTTTGTTCCTGAGGACATGGGAGAAGTCTTGCTATTAGTAGTCATGTGAATTTGGTATTCGTTCGATATTTTGATGAGATGTATGTTGTCTCTCCTCTAGTGGTGTTATTTGAACGTCGACTACATAACACTTCACCATGATTTGGGCCTAGAGGAAGGCATTGGGAAGTAATAAGTAGATGATGGGTTGCTAGAGTGACAGAAGGTTAAACCCTAGTTTATGTGTTGCTTCGTAAGGGGCTGATTGGGATCCATATGTTTCATGCTATGGTTAGGTTTACCTTAATACTTTTGTTATAGTTGTGGATGCTTGCAATAGAGGTTAATCATAAGTTGGATGCTTGTCCAAGTAAGGACAGTACCCAAGCACCAGTCCACCCACATACCAAATTATCAAAGTACCGAACGCGAATCATATGAACGTGATGAAAACTAGCTTGATGATATTCCCATGTGTCCTCGGGAGCGCTTTTCTCTATATAAGAGTTTGTCCAGGCTTGTCCTTTGCTACAAAAGGGATTGGGCCACCTTGCTGCACTCTATTTACTTTTGTTGCTTGTTGCTCGTTACAAATTATCCTATCACAAAACTATTTGTTACCACTTATTTCAGTACTTGCAGAGAATACCTTGTTGGAAACCGCTTATTATTTCCTTTTGCTCCTCGTTGGGTTTGACACTCTTACTTATCGAAAGGACTACGATAGATCCCTTATACTTGTGGGTCATCACGAGCCACCCGCCAAAAGCATGAATCAAGGGTAGAGGAAGTTCAGCAAGAGCTCCAGGATGCCATAGGCAAATGTGAGTCCTTGGAGCGCAAGATTATGGATCAAGATGCCGAACTTGCTAAGGCCCTCCAAAGTGCGCAGGAGGCCCAGGTTGAAGCCCAAGGCACCTACCGGGAGATCCAAGAGGCCAAGCAGATTATGGCGGGTAAGACTTTTAATATGCAAAGCAAATTTGTGAGGAGAAGGTTCCTCAAACTGACCCGAGTTTGGAGTTCTCCTGGAGCATTTGCGGATCTGCCCCGGAGTATTGCTAATGCTACGGAGTTCTTCCGAGCCGAAGAGGGGAGCTCGACGGAGAAGATGTTCTGGTCATAGTACCTTGTGTCAGAGCATCCGGTGCCCCTCAGCGATCAGCTGAAACAGTTGACCGAACTACATAGGGTGGCTAGATTAGCTATGAGGGATATTATAATCCGTCTCTGGCCCACCGAGCCCATACCCGGCAGCTACTTCGGGCTCGTGAAGCGGCTAGTCACTGCCTGCCCTCGGCTGGATGCCATAAAGCGGTCATTTTGTATCGAAGGTGCCCGGATGGCCTTCGCCCGTGTCAAGGTACAGTGGGCGAAGATGAACGCTGTCAAGCTGGCAACTGAGGAACCGCCCGCGGGCAAGGAGTACCACACGCCGGAGCGGTATTTTGATGAAGTCTTGGAAGTTCCCCGCATTGTAGAGGGCCACTGTTCGAAGGACATTATTTTCGAATGAATGTATCCGTGCTGTCCGATCTTTGTATTATGAAACAAGGCTTATGTATAATATGGTGCTTGTTTTACGTCTAATTCTTTTCCTCCTGTGCGGCCGTTTACGGTATCTGAGAGTTGGCCAGTCGTCAGCTTCAGCCCCACGTGGGTAGTACGGGGGTGTTCAGAATGGCACCTGGACACACTTGACCCAACGGCTTGGTCCTTGAAGGAGGTGTTAGTGCGGCGAACTAGGCAATCAGACTATGTGTCTTTATCGGTCTCACTTAGCCATAGGATTTGACAATGAGATTGTAGGTGTAGCCACTGGTATTATTCGATTATCCGAACTTGGGTGCTATATACGCCTGCCCGGGTGGAGACCGGTCCTTCGCGTAATGCGGAAAAAATTGCGAGAGATTTATACTTAGTCACCGAATAGCTGACCAGCTCTCGCTGCATCATAACTGTCAGTTTTCGGATTTCTCTACTGAGGTGTTTATTCGGATGAACTGGAAACACAATCACAGTAGTTCTCCCTTTACTACCATAGCTGAAATTGCGAAACGTAAGATAGTAACCACAGGAGTCGGGCAACCCAACTATTGACCAAATACATGATTCGGAGCCGGTGCATATAATGCTATATTCGAGATGTCGAATCGTACTATGAAACTGTTCATACTTATTTTATTTTTAAGAAATGTACGTGCCCGAATGGAGCCCCTGGAGATTTAAGTTGTACCGAGGTGTACATGGCAATCAAACGAAAAAAGAGGGAATACAGATTAGGAAATAAGCCAGTACCAAATATGTTTGACGAAAAACTGTTTCCGTTATAGTTTGATTGATACATCAAAACGTATTTTTACAAATGATGAGATGAGCATCGAGGCTATTTTACATGCCGAGCACTAGGGAAAGTTGTGTACGGGTCCAAAACCAGGAAGAGGTGATCTTTAAAGATCCTTTAGATACTCTGCCACACGTCTATGCTATTTTTTCTCCTTGGTGTATTATCCTTCGAAAGGATCAACAATCTGGTTTTCATGAGGGGCCTAAAAAAGGGCCCTTGGTACCGTCGGAAGGTGATGGGGGTTGTAAGGAACCTGGAAAAGAAAAAATAAGAGAAAAGAAACATGAGCGTCAAGATAGGGTCAAGCCGTATTGTGGACTTTGTCTTTACTATGCCTCCGTCTTTGCCCATGGTATCTTTAGTGCGTAGTTATGTACGCGTGGCACATATGCCACAATTCGGTTGGGGCTGAGACGGAGGCCAGATTGCTAATCAAGCTCCGGACGAGCTGGACTGTCGCTCTGCAGGGTAGTCCCGACGCGTTTAACAGTGTTCGGGGGCTTGGCTACCGATGTAGTGTTTGGCTTGATAAGGCCGCCCTGGACTTCCGCTGCAAGGGTCGCGGTGTGCTCCTCAGTACGGAGGGAGCGCTCTGTGTTTCCATTGATTGTTATAACACCGCATGGTCCAGGCATCTTCAGTTTGAGATATGCGTAATGCAGGATCGCATTGAAGCGAGCGAACGCGGTTCGTCCGAGCTGTGCATGATAGCCGCTACAGAAGGGGACGACGTCGAAGGTGAAGTCTTCACTTCGGAAGTTGTCCGGTGAACCGAAGACGACTTCCAATGTGTTTGAGCCCGTGCAATGGGCCTCTACCCCAAGTATTACTCCTTTAAAGGTAGTTTTGGTGGGTTTAATTCTTGACGAATCAATACCCATTTTGCGGACCGTGTCCTAATAGAGCAAGTTAAGACTGCTACCGCCGTCCATGAGGACAGGCATAAGGTGGAATCCGATGATAATTGGGTCGAGGACCAATGCGGCCGAGCCTCCGTGACGGATACTAGTCGGATGGTCTCTGCGATCGAAAGTGATCGGGCAGGCTAACCATGGGTTGCATTTTGGGGCGCCTGGCTCTATCGCATAGATGTCCCTTAGAGCGTGCTTGCACTCCCGCTTGGGGATGTGAGTAGTGTATATCATATTCACCATTTCGACCTCGGGGGGAAATTTCTTCTATCCCCCTGTATTTGATGGGTGAGGCTCCTCCTCGTCGTCCTCTCTGGGCGACCCCTTCTCCTTATGTTCGGTGTTCAGCTTACCAGCCTGTTTGAAGACCCAACAGCTTCTATTGGTATGGTTGGCAGGCTTGTCGGGGGTGCCGTGAATCTGGCTGGGTCGATCTAGTATTCGGTCCAGGCTAGATGAGTTGCCTTTATTTCTTTTAAATGGCTTATTCCGCTAACCGAATTTGGAGCCATTGAATCCGGCATTGACCGCCGTGTCTTCGTTATTGTCATTGTTGCTTCGATGCTTGTGTTTGTCGCGTCGAGGCCTGTCGTTGTCCTTTCAGGTTTAGGAAGTACCCGGGTCACTGGCGCCGTTGTTGCTATGGGATAACCAGCTATCCTCTCCCACCCAAAAGCGGGTCATGAGTGCTGTAAGGGCCTCCATGGACTTTGGCTTCTCTTGGCCAAGGTGTCGGGCGAGCTATTTGTTGGGGAACGTAGTAGAAATTCAAAATTTTCTACGCATCACCAAGATCAATCTATGGAGTAATCTAGTAACGAGGGGAAGGAGAGTGCATCTACATACCCTTGTAGATCGCTAAGCGGAAGCGTTCAAGTGAACGGGGTTGATGGAGTCGTACTCGTCGTGATTCAAATCACTGGAGATCCTAGTGCTAAATGGACGGCACCTCCGTGTTCAACACACATACAGCCCGGTGACGTCTCCTACGCCTTGATCCAGCAAGGGGAGAAGGAGAGGTTGGGGAAGACTCCATCCTGCAGCAGCACGACGGCGTGGTGGTGGTGGAGGAGCGTGGTACTCCAGCAGGGCTTCGCCAAGCACCGCAAGAGACGAGGAGGGAGAGAGGTAGGGCTGCGCCAAGAAGGAGATTGAATTGTGTCTATGGCAGCCCAAAACCTCAAGTATATATAGGGGGAGGGGAGGGGCTGCGCCCCCACCTAGGTTTCCACCCCTAGGGGTGGCGGCCAGCCCTCGATCCCATCTAGGGGGGCGGCCAAGGGGGGAGAGAGGGGGGCGCACCACTAGGTGGGCCTTAGGCCCATCTGAGCCTAGGGTTTGCCCCCTTCCAGTCTCCCTTGCGCCTTGGGCCTTGGTGGGGGGGCGCACCACTAGGCGGGCCTTAGGCCCATCTGAGCCTAGGGTTTGGTCCCTTCCACTCTCCCTTGCGCCTTGGGCCTTGGTGGGGGGCGCACCAGCCCACCAGGGGCTGGCCCCCTCCCACACTTGTCCCATGCAGCCCTCCGGGGCTGGTGGCCCCACTTGGTGGACCACCGGGACCCTCCCGGTGGTCCCGGTACATTACCAATAAAACCCAAAACTTTTCCGGTGACCAAAACAGGACTTCCCATATATAAATCTTTACCTCCAGACCATTCCAGAACTCCTCGTGACATTTGGGATCTCATCCAGGACTCCGAACAACATTCGGTAACCACGTATATCTATTCCCTATAACCCTAGCGTCATAGAACCTTAAGTGTGTAGACCCTACGGGTTCGGGAACCATGCAGACATGACCGAGATAACTCTCCAGTCAATAACCAACAGCGGGATCTAGATACCCATGTTGGCTCCCACATGTTCCATGATGATCTCAACGGATGAACCACGATGTCGCGGATTCAATCAATCCCGTATACAATTCCCTTTGTCTATTGGTACGATACTTGCCCGAGATTCGATCGTTGGTATCCCGATACCTTGTTCAGTCGCATTACCGGCAAGTCTCTTTACTCGTTCTGTAACACATCATCCCGTGATCAACTCCTTGATCACATTGCGCACATTATGATGATGTCCTACCGAGTGGGCCCAGAGATACCTCTCCATTTACACGGAGTGACAAATCCCAGTCTCGATTCGTGCCAACCCAACAGACACTTTTGGAGATACCTGTAGTGTACCTTTATAGCCACCCAGTTACGTTGTGACGTTTGGCACACCCAAAGCACTCCTACGGTATCCGGGAGTTGCACAATCTCATGGTCTAAGGAAATGATACTTGACATTAGAAAAGCTTTAGCATATGAACTACATGATCTTGTGCTAGGCTTAGGATTGGGTCTTGTCCATCACATCATTCTCCTAATGATGTGATCCCGTTATCAACGACATCCAATGTCCATGGTTAGGAAACCGTAACCATCTATTGATCAACGAGCTAGTCAACTAGAGGCTTACTAGGGACATGGTGTTGTCTATGTATCCACACATGTATCTGAGTTTCCTATCAATACAATTCTAGCATGGATAATAAATGATTATCATGAACAAGGAAATATAATAATAATCAATTTATTATTGCCTCTAGGGCATATTTCCAACAGTCTCCCACTTGCACTAGAGTCAATAATCTAGTTCACATTGATATGTGATTAACACTCAAGGTCACATCCCCATGTGACTAACACCCAAAGAGTTCTGGGTTTGATCATGTTATGCTTCTGAGAGAGGTTTCAGTCAATGGGTCTGCAACATTCAGATCCGTATGTACTTCGCGAAACTTTATGTCATATCGTAGATGCTGCTACCACGTTCCATTTGGATCTATTCCAAATGGTTGCTCCACTATACGTATCCGGTTTGCTATTCAGAGTCATTCAGATAGGTGTTAAGGCTTGCATCGACGTAACCCTTTACGCCGAACTCTTTATCACCTCCATAATCGAGAAACATGTCCTTATTTTCTCCAAGGACAATTTTGACCGCTGTCTAGTGATCCACTCCTTGATCACCTTTGTACCCTCTTGCGAGACATGTGGCAAGGCACACATCAGGTGCGGTACACAGCGTAGCATACTATGGAGCCTATGTCTAAGCATAGGGGACGACCTTCGTCCTTTCTCTCTATTCTGCCGTGGTCGAGCTTTAAGTCTTAACTTCATACCTTACAACTCAGGCAAGAACTCCTTCTTTGACTGATTCATCTTGAACACCTTCAAGATCATGTCAAGGTATGTGCTCATTTGAAAGTACCATTAAGCGTTTTGATCTATCCTTATAGATCTTGATGCTCAATGTTCAAGTGGCTTAATCCAGGTTTTCCATTGAAAAACACTTTTCAAATAACCCTATATGCTTTCCAGAAATTCTACATCATTTCCAATCAACAATATGTCAACAACATATACTCATCAGAAATTTTATAGTCCTCCCACTCACTTCTTTGGAAATACAAGTTTCTCATAAACTTTGTATACACCCAAAATCTTAGATCATCTCATCAAAGCATACATTCCAACTCCGAGATGCTTACTCCAGTCCTTAGAAGGATTATTGGAGCTTTGCATACTTGTTAGCATCTTTCAGGATTGGCCAAACCTTCCAGTTGTATCACATACAACCTTTCCTCAAGAAAATCTTTGAGGAAACAATGTTTTGACATCCTATCTGCAAGATTTCATAAATAATGCAGTAATCGCTAATATAATTCCAACAGACTCTTAGCATCGCTCCGAGTGAGAAAGTCTCATCGTAGTCAACTCCTTGAACTTGTCGGAAAACATCTTAACGACAAGTCGAGCTTTCTTAATGGTGATACTTACCATCATTGTCCGTCTTCCTTTTAACATCCATATGTACCTAACAGCCTTACGACCATCAAGTAGTTCTTCCAAAGTCTACACTTTGTTTTCATATATGGATCCTCTCTCGGATTATATGGCCTCGAGCCATTTTGGAATCCAGGCCCACCATCGCTTCTCCATAGCTCGTAGGTTCATTGTTGTCTAGCAACATGACTTCCAAGACAGGATTACGTACCACTCTGAAGTAGTACACATCCTTGTCATCCCACGAGGTTTGGTAGTGACTTGATCTAAAGTTTCATGATCACTATCATAAGCTTCCACTTCAATTGGTGTAGGTGCCACAGGAACAACTCCCTGTGCCCTGCCACACACTAGTTGAAGAGACGGTTCAATAACCTAATCAAGTCTCCACCATCCTCTCACTCAATTCTTTTGAGAGAAACTTTTCCTCGAGAAAGGACCCGATTCTAGAAACAATCCCTTATTGCTTTTGGATCTGAGGCAGGAGGTATACCCAATTGTTTTGGGTGTCCTATGAAGATGCATTTATCCGCTTTGGGTTCGAGCTTATCAGCCTGAAACTTTTTCACATAAGCGTCGCAGCCCCAAACTTTTAAGAAATGACAGCTTAGGTTTCTCTAAACCATAGTTCATACGGTGTCATCTCATCGGAATTACGTGGTGCCCTATTTAAAGTGAATGTGGTTGTCTCTAATGCCTAACCCATAAACTATCGTGGTAATTCGATAAGATACATCATGGTATGCATCATATCCAATAGGGTGCAGTTATGATGTTCGAACACACCATCACACTATGGTGTTCCAGGCTGTATTAGTTGTGAAACAATTTCCACAATGTCTTAATTCTGTGCCAAACTCGTAATTCAGATATTCATCTCTATGATCATATCATAGATATTTTATCCTCTTGTCACGACGATCTCTCACCTTCACCCTGAAATTACTTGAACCTTTCAATAATTCAGACTCGTGATTCATCAAGTAAATATACTCAACATCTACTCAAATCATTTGTGAGGTAAGAACATAACGATATCCACTACACGCCTCAGCACTCATTGGACTGCACACATCAAAATGTATTACTTCCAACAAGTTGCTTTCTAGTTCCATTTTACTGAAAACGAGGCTTTCAGTCATTTTGCCCATGTGGTATGATTTGCATGTCTCAAGTGATTCAAAATCAAGTGAGTCCAAACGGTCCATTTGCATGGAGTTTCTTCATGCATATACACCAATAGACATGGTTCGCATGTCTCAAAGTTTTCAAAACGACTGAGCCCAAAGATCCATCAACATGGAGCTTCTTCATGCGTTTTATACCGATATGACTTACGTGGCAGTGCCACAAGTAGGTGGTACTATCATTACTATCTTATATCTTTCGGCATGAACATGTGTATCACTACGATCGAGATTCAATAAACCATTCATTTTAGGTGCAAGACCATTGAAGGTATTATTCAAATAAACATAGTAACCATTATTATCCTTAAATGAATAACCGTATTGCGATAGACATAATCCAATCATGTCTATGCTCAACGCAAACACCAATCTCGATGGTAGAGGGAGCGTGCGATGCTTGATCACATCAAGCTTGGGAAAAACTTCCAACACATATCGCCAGCTCACCTTTAGCTAGTCTCCATTTACTCCGCAGCCTTTTATTTCGAGTTTACTAACACTTAGCAACCGAACCGGTATCTAATACCAAGGTGCTACTAGGAGTACTAGTAAAGTACACATTAAAACAATGTATATCCAATATACTTCTATCGACCTTGCTAGCCTTCTTATCTACCAAGTATCTAGGGTAATTCTGCTCCAGTGGTTGTTCCCCTTATTACAGAAGCAATTAGTCTCAGGTTTGGGTTCAACCTTGGGTTTCTTCACTAGAGCAGCAGCTGATTTGCCGTTTCATGAAGTATCCCTTCTTGCCCTTGCCCTTCTTGAAACTAGTGGTTTCACCAACCATCAACAATTGATGCTCCTTCTTGATTTCTACTTTTGTGGTGTCAAACATCGCGAATATCTCAAGGATCATCATATATATCCCTGATATATTATAGTTCATCACGAAGCTCTAGCAGCTTGGTGGTAATGAGTTCGGAGAAACATCACTATCTCATATGGAAGATCAACTCCCACTCGATTCAAATGATTGTTGTACTCAGACAATCTGAGCACAAGCTCAACAATTGAGCTTTTCTCCCTTAGTTTGCAGGCTAAGAAAATCGTCGGAGGTCTTATACCTCTTGACGTGGGCACGAGCTTGAAATCCCAATTTCAGCCCTCGAAACATCTCATATGTTTTGCGACGTTTCAAAACATCTTTGGTGCCTCAACTCTAAACCGTTTAACTGAACTATCACGTAGTTATCAAAATGTGTATGTCAGATGTTCGCAACATCCACAGACGATGTTCGAGGTTCAGCACACTGAGCGGTGCATTAAGGACATAAGCCTTCTATGAAGCAATGAGGACAATCCTCAGTTTACGGACCTAGTCCGCATAATTGCTACTATCAACTTCCAACTAAATTTCCTCTAGGAACATATCTAAACAGTAGAACTGAAGCGCGAGCCATGACATAATTTGCGAAGACCTTTTGACTATGTTCAGGATAATTAAGTTCATCTTATGAACTCCCACTCAGATAGACATCCCTCTAGTCATCTAAGTGATTACATGATCCGAGTCAACTAGGCCGTGTCCGATCATCACGTGAGACGGACTAGTCATCATCGGTGAACATCTTCATGTTGATCGTATCTACCATACGACTCATGCTCGACCTTTCGGTCTCTTGTGTTCCGAGGCCATGTCTGTACATGCTAGGCTCGTCAAGTCAACCTAAGTGTTTTGCGTGTGTAAATCTGTCTTACACCCGTTGTATGTGAACGTTAGAATCAATCACACCCGATCATCACGTGGTGCTTCAAAACAACAAACTGTCGCAACGGTGCACAGTTAGGGGGAACACTTTCTTGAAATTATTATGAGGGATCATCTTATTTACTACCGTCGTTCTAAGTAAACAAGATGCAAAAACATGATAAACATCACATGCAATCAAATAATAGTGACATGATATGGCCAATATCATATAGCTCCTTTGATCTCCATCTTGGGGCTCCATGATCATCTTGTCACCGGCATGACACCATGATCTCCATCATCGTGTCTCCATGAAGTTGCTCGCCAACTATTACTTCTACTACTATGGCTACCGGTTAGCAATAAAGTAAAGTAATTACATGGCGTTGTTCAATGACACGCAAGTCATACAATAAATAAAGACAACTCCTATGGCTCCTGCCGGTTGTCATACTCATCGACATGCAAGTCGTGATTCCTATTACAAGAACATGATGAATCTCATACATCACATATCATTCATCACATTCTTCTTGGCCATATCACACCACATAGCATACCCTGCAAAAACAAGTTAGACGTCCTCTAATTGTTGTTTGCATGTTTTACGTGGCTGCTATGGGTTTCTAGCAAGAATGTTTCTTACCTACGCAAAAACCACAACGTGATATGCCAATTGCTATTTACCCTTCATAAGGACCCTTTTCATCGAATCCGATCCGACTAAAGTGGGAGAGATAGACACCCGCTAGCCACCTTATGCAACTAGTGCATGTCAGTCGGTGGAACCAGTCTCACGTAAGAGTACGTGTAAGGTCGGTCCGGGCCGCTTCATCCCACAATGCCGCCGAATCAAGATTGGACTAGTAACGGTAAGCATATTGAACAAAATCAACGCCCACAACTACTTTGTGTTCTACTCGTGCATAGAAACTACGCATAGACCTAGCTCATGATGCCACTGTTGGGGAACGTAGCAGAAATTCAAAATTTTCTATGCATCACCAAGATCAATCTATGGAGTAATCTAGCAACGAGGGGAAGGAGAGTGCATCTACATACCCTTGTAGATTGCTAAGCGGAAGCGTTCAAGTGAATGGGGTTGATGGAGTCGTACTCGTCGTGATTCAAATCACCGGAGATCCTAGTGCCGAAGGACGGCACCTCCTTGTTCAACACACGTACAGCCCGGTGACGTCTCCTATGCCTTGATCCAGCAAGGGGAGAAGGATAGGTTGGGGAAGACTCCATCCAGCAGCAGCACGACGGCGTGGTGATGGTGGAGGAGCGTGGTACTCCAGCAGGGCTTCGCCAAGCACCGCAAGAGACGAGGAGGGAGAGGGGTAGGGCTGCGCCAAGAAGGAGATTGAATTGTGTCTATGGCAGCCCAAAACCTCAAGTATATATAGGGGGAGGGGAGGGGCTGCGCCCCCACCTAGGTTTCCACCCCTAGGGGTGGCGGCCAGCCCTAGATCCCATCTGGGGGGCGGCCAAGGGGGGAGAGAGGGGGGCGCACCACTAGGTGGGCCTTAGGCCCATCTGAGCCTAGGGTTTGCCCCCTTCCACTCTCCCTTGCGCCTTGGGCCTTGGTGGGGGGCGCACCACTAGGTGGGCCTTAGGCCCATCTGAGCCTAGGGTTTGCCCCCTTCCACTCTCCCTTGCGCCTTGAGCCTTGGTGGGGGGCGCACCAGCCCACCAGAGGCTGGTCCCCTCCCACACTTGGCCCATGCAGCCCTCCAGGGCTGGTGGCCCCACTTGGTGGACCACTGGGACCCTCCCGGTGGTCCCGGTACATTACCGATAAAACCCGAAACTTTTCCAGCGACCAAAACAGGACTTCCGATATATAAATCTTTACCTCCGGACCATTCCGGAACTCCTCGTGACGTCCGGGATCTCATCCGGGACTCCGAACAACATTCAGTAACCACGTATATCTATTCCCTATAACCCTAGCATCATCGAACCTTAAGTGTGTAGACCCTACGGGTTCGGGAACCATGCAGACATGACCGAGATAACTCTCCGGTTAATAACCAACAGCGGGATCTGGATACCCATGTTCGCTCCCACATGTTCCACGATGATCTCATCGGATGAACCATGATGTCGCGGATTCAATCAATCCCGTATACAATTCCCTTTGTCTATCGGTACGATACTTGCCCGAGATTCGATCGTCGGTATCCCGATACCTTGTTCAATCGCATTACCGGCAAGTCTCTTTACTCGTTCTGTAACACATCATCCCGTGATCAACTCCTTGATCACATTGCGCACATTATGA
This sequence comes from Triticum dicoccoides, assembly GCF_002162155.2. Lineage (NCBI taxonomy): Eukaryota > Viridiplantae > Streptophyta > Magnoliopsida > Poales > Poaceae > Triticum > Triticum dicoccoides. Next base: position 204,530,510 of record NC_041392.1, read on the forward strand.
TGATGTCCTACCGAGTGGGCCCAGAGATACCTCTCCGTTTACACGGAGTGACAAATCCCAGTCTTGATTCGTGCCAACCCAACAGACACTTTTGGAGATACCTGTAGTGTACCTTTATAGCCACCCAGTTACGTTGTGACGTTTGGCACACCCAAAGCACTCCTACGGTATCCGGGAGTTGCACAATCTCATGGTCTAAGGAAATGATACTTGACATTAGAAAAGCTTTAGCATACGAACTACATGATCTTGTGCTAGGCTTAGGATTGGGTCTTGTCCATCACATCATTCTCCTAATGATGTGATCCCGTTATCAACGACATCCAATGTCCATGGTTAGGAAACCGTAACCATCTATTGATCAATGAGCTAGTCAACTAGAGGCTTACTAGGGACATGGTGTTGTCTATGTATCCACACATGTATCTGAGTTTCCTATCAATACAATTCTAGCATGGATAATAAATGATTATCATGAACAAGGAAATATAATAATAATCAATTTATTATTGCCTCTAGGGCATATTTCCAACAGTCTCCCACTTGCACTAGAGTCAATAATCTAGTTCACATTGATATGTGATTAACACTCAAGGTCACATCCCCATGTGACTAACACCCAAAGAGTTCTGGGTTTGATCATGTTATGCTTGTGAGAGAGGTTTCAGTCAATGGGTCTGCAACATTCAGATCCGTATGTACTTTGCAAAACTTTATGTCATATCGTAGATCCTGCTACCACGTTCCATTTGGATCTATTCCAAATGGTTGCTCCACTATACGTATCCGGTTTGCTATTCAGAGTCATTCGAATAGGTGTTAAGGCTTGCATTGACGTAACCCTTTATGCCGAACTCTTTATCACCTCCATAATCGAGAAACATGTCCTTATTTTCTCCAAGGACAATTTTGACCGCTGTCTAGTGATCCACTCCTTGATCACCTTTGTACCCTCTTGCGAGACATGTGGCAAGGCACACATCAGGTGCGGTACACAGCATAGCATACTATGGAGCCTATGTCTAAGCATAGGGGACGACCTTCGTCCTTTCTCTCTATTCTGCCGTGGTCGAGCTTTAAGTCTTAACTTCATACATTACAACTCAGGCAAGAACTCCTTCTTTGACTGATCCATCTTCAACACCTTCAAGATCATGTCAAGGTATGTGCTCATTTGAAAGTACCATTAAGTGTTTTGATCTATCCTTATAGATCTTGATGCTCAATGTTCAAGTGGCTTAATCCAGGTTTTCCATTGAAAAACACATTTCAAATAACCCTATATGCTTTCCAGAAATTCTACATCATTTCTGATCAACAATATGTCAACAACATATACTCATCAGAAATTTTATAGTGCTCCCACTCACTTCTTTGGAAATACAAGTTTCTCATAAACTTTGTATACACCCAAAATCTTAGATCATCTCATCAAAGCATACATTCCAACTCCGAGATGCTTACTCCAGTCCTTAGAAGGATTGTTGGAGCTTTGCATACTTGTTAGCATCTTTCAGGATTGACAAAACCTTCCAGTTGTATCACATACAACCTTTACTCAAGAAAATCTTCGAGGAAACAATGTTTTGACATCCTATCTGCAAGATTTCATAAATAATGCAGTAATCGCTAATATAATTCCAACAGACTCTTAGCATCGCTCCGAGTGAGAAAGTCTCATCGTAGTCAACTCCTTGAACTTGTCGGAAAACATCTTAACGACAAGTCGAGCTTTCTTAATGGTGATACTTACCATCATTGTCCGTCTTCCTTTTAAAATCCATATGTACCTAACAGCCTTACGGCCATCAAGTAGTTCTTCCAAAGTCTACACTTTGTTTTCATATATGGATCCTTCTCGGATTATATGGCCTCGAGCCATTTTGGAATCCAGGCCCACCATCGCTTCTCCATAGCTCGTAGGTTCATTGTTGTCTAGCAACATGACTTCCAAGACAGGATTACATACCACTCTGAAGTAGTACGCATCCTTGTCATCCCACGAGGTTTGGTAGTGACTTGATCTGAAGTTTCATGATCACTATCATAAGCTTCCACTTCAATTGGTGTAGGTGCCACAGGAACAACTCCCTGTGCCCTGCCACACACTAGTTGAAGAGACGGTTCAATAACCTAATCAAGTCTCCACCATCCTCTCACTCAATTCTTTTGATAGAAACTTTTCCTCGAGAAAGGACCCGATTCTAGAAACAATCCCTTATTGCTTTCGGATCTGAGACAGGAGGTATACCCAATTGTTTTGGGTGTCCTATGAAGATGCATTTATCCGCTTTGGGTTCGAGCTTATCAGCCTGAAACTTTTTCACATAAGCGTCGCAGCCCCAAACTTTTAAGAAATGACAGCTTAGGTTTCTCTAAACCATAGTTCATACGGTGTCATCTCATCGGAATTACGTGGTGCCCTATTTAAAGTGAATGTGGTTGTCTCTAATGCCTAACCCATAAACTATCGTGGTAATTCGATAAGAGACATCATGGTATGCATCATATCCAATAGGGTGCAGTTATGATGTTCGGACACACCATCACACTATGGTGTTCCAGGCTGTATTAGTTGTGAAACAATTTCCACAATGTCTTAATTCTGTGCCAAACTCGTAATTCAGATATTCATCTCTATGATCATATCATAGATATTTTATCCTCTTGTCACGACGATCTCTCACCTTCACCCTGAAATTACTTGAACCTTTCAATAATTCAGACTCGTGATTCATCAAGTAAATATACTCAACATCTACTCAAATCATTTGTGAGGTAAGAACATAACGATATCCACTACACGCCTCAGCACTCATTGGACTGCACACATCAAAATGTATTACTTCCAACAAGTTGCTTTCTAGTTCCATTTTACTGAAAACGAGGCTTTCAGTCATTTTGCCCATGTGGTATGATTTGCATGTCTCAAGTGATTCAAAATCAAGTGAGTCCAAACGGTTCATTTGCATGGAGTTTCTTCATGCATATACACCAATAGACATGGTTTGCATGTCTCAAAGTTTTCAAAACGAGTGAGCCCAAAGATCCATCAACATGGAGCATCTTTATGCGTTTTATACCGATATGACTTACGTGGCAGTGCCACAAGTAGGTGGTACTATCATTACTATCTTATATCTTTCGGCATGAACATGTGTATCACTACGATCGAGATTCAATAAACCATTCGTTTTAGGTGCAAGACCATTCAAGGTATTATTCAAATAAACAGAGTAACCATTATTCTCCTTAAATGAATAACCGTATTGTGATAGACATAATCCAATCATGTCTATGCTCAACGCAAACACCAATCTCGATGGTAGAGGGAGCGTGCGATGCTTGATCACATCAAGCTTGGGAAAAACTTCCAACACATATCGCCAGCTCACCTTTAGCTAGTCTCCATTTACTCCGCAACCTTTTATTTCGAGTTTACTAACACTTAGCAACCGAACCGGTATCTAATACCATGGTGCTACTAGGAGTACTAGTAAAGTACACATTAACACAATGTATATCCAATATACTTCTATCGACCTTGCCAGCCTTCTCATCTACCAAGTATCTAGGGTAATTCTGCTCCAGTGGTTGTTCCCCTTATTACAGAAGCAATTAGTCTCGGGTTTGGGTTCAACCTTGGGTTTCTTCACTAGAGCAGCAGCTGATTTGCCGTTTCATGAAGTGTCCCTTCTTGCCCTTGCCCTTCTTGAAACTAGTGGTTTCACCAACCATCAACAATTGATGCTCCTTCTTGATTTCTACTTTTGTGGTGTCAAACATCGCGAATATCTCAAGGATCATCATATATGTCCCTGATATATTATAGTTCATCATGAAGCTCTAGCAGCTTGGTGGTAATGAGTTCGAAGAAACATCACTATCTCATCTGGAAGATCAACTCCCACTCGATTCAAATGATTGTTGTACTCAGACAATCTGAGCACAAGCTCAACAATTGAGCTTTTCTCCCTTAGTTTGCAGGCTAAGAAAATCGTCGGAGGTCTTATACCTCTTGACGTGGGCACGAGCTTGAAATCCCAATTTCAGCCCTCGAAACATCTCATATGTTTTGCGATGTTTCAAAACATCTTCGGTGCCTCAACTCTAAACCGTTTAACTGAACTATCACGTAGTTATCAAAATGTGTATGTCAGATGTTCGCAACATCCACAGACGACGTTCGAGGTTCAGCACACTGAGCCGTGCATTAAGGACATAAGCCTTCTATGAAGCAATGAGGACAATCCTCAGTTTACGGACCTAGTCCGCATAATTGCTACTATCAACTTCCAACTAAATTTCCTCTAGGAACATATCTAAACAGTAGAACTGAAGCGCGAGCCATGACATAATTTGCGAAGACCTTTTGACTATGTTCAGGATAATTAAGTTCATCTTATGAACTCCCACTCAGATAGACATCCCTCTAGTCATCTAAGTGATTACATGATCCGAGTCAACTAGGCCGTGTCCGATCATCACGTGAGACGGACTAGTCATCATCGGTGAACATCTTCATGTTGATCATATCTACCATACGACTCATGCTCGACCTTTCGGTCTCTTGTGTTCCGAGGCCATGTCTGTACATGCTAGGCTCGTCAAGTCAACCTAAGTGTTTTGCGTGTGTAAATCTGTCTTACACCCGTTGTATGTGAACGTTAGAATCTATCACACCCGATCATCACGTGGTGCTTCGAAACAACAAACGGTCACAACGGTGCACAGTTAGGGGGAATACTTTCTTGAAATTATTATGAGGGATCATCTTATTTACTACCGTCGTTCTAAGTAAACAAGATGCAAAAACATGATAAACATCACATGCAATCAAATAATAGTGACATGATATGGCCAATATCATATAGCTCCTTTGATCTCCATCTTGGGGCTCCATGATCATCTTGTCACCGGCATGACACCATGATCTCCATCATCGTGTCTCCATGAAGTTGCTCGCCAACTATTACTTCTACTACTATGGCTACCGGTTAGCAATAAAGTAAAGTAATTACATGGCGTTGTTCAATGACACGCAAGTCATACAATAAATAAAGACAACTCCTATGGCTCCTGCCGGTTGTCATACTCATCGACATGCAAGTCGTGATTCCTATTACAAGAACATGATGAATCTCATACATCACATATCATTCATCACATTCTTCTTGGCCATGTCACATCAGATAGCATACCCTGCAAAAACAAGTTAGACGTCCTCTAATTATTGTTTGCATGTTTTACGTGGCTGCTATGGGTTTCTAGCAAGAATGTTTCTTACCTACACAAAAACCACAACGTGATATGCCAATTGCTATTTACCCTTCATAAGGACCCTTTTCATCGAATCCGATCCGACTAAAGTGGGAGAGATAGACACCCGCTAGCCACCATATGCAACTAGTGCATGTCAGTCGGTGGAACCAGTCTCACGTAAGAGTACGTGTAAGGTCGGTCCGGGCCGTTGCATCCCACAATGCCGCCGAATCAAGATTGGACTAGTAACGGTAAGCATATTGAACAAAATCAACACCCACAACTACTTTGTGTTCTACTCGTGCATAGAAACTACGCATAGACCGAGCTCATGATGCCACTGTTGGGGAACGTAGCAGAAATTCAAAATTTTCTACGCATCACCAAGATCAATCTATGGAGTAATCTAGCAACGAGGGGAAGGAGAGTGCATCTACATACCCTTGTAGATTGCTAAGCGGAAGCGTTCAAGTGAATGGGGTTGATGGAGTCGTACTTGTCGTGATTCAAATCACCGGAGATCCTAGTGCCGAAGGACGGCACCTCTGTGTTCAACACACGTACAGCCCGGTGACGTCTCCTATGCCTTGATCCAGCAAGGGAGAAGGATAGGTTGGGGAAGACTCCATCCAGCAGCAGCACGACGGCGTGGTGGTGGTGGAGGAGCGTGGTACTCCAGCAGGGCTTCGCCAAGCACCGCAAGAGACAAGGAGGGAGAGGGGTAGGGCTGCGCCAAGAAGGAGATTGAATTGTGTCTATGGCAGCCCGAAACCTCAAGTATATATAGGGGGAGGGGAGGGGCTGCGCCCCCACCTAGGTTTCCACCCCTAGGGGTGGCGGCCAGCCCTAGATCCCATCTAGGGGGCGGCCAAGGGGGGAGAGAAGGGGGCGCACCACTAGGTGGGCCTTAGGCCCATCTGAGCCTAGGGTTTGCCCCCTTCCACTCTCCCTTGCACCTTGGGCCTTGGTGGGGGGCGCACCACTAGGTGGGCCTTAGGCCCATCTGAGCCTAGGGTTTGCCCCCTTCCACTCTCCCTTGCGCCTTGGGCCTTGGTGGGGGGTGCACCAGCCCACCAGAGGCTGGTCCCCTCCCACACTTGGCCCATGCAGCCCTCCAGGGCTGGTGGCCCCACTTGGTGGACCACCGGGACCCTCCCGGTGGTCCCGGTACATTACCGATGAAACCCAAAACTTTTCCAGCGACCAAAATAGGACTTCCCATATATAAATCTTTACCTCCGGACCATTCCGGAACTCCTCGTGACGTCCGGGATCTCATCCGGGACTCCGAACAACATTCGGTAACCACGTATATCTATTCCCTATAACCCTAGCATCATCAAACCTTAAGTGTGTAGACCCTACGGGTTCGGGAACCATGCAGACATGACCGAGATAACTATCCGGTCAATAACCAACAGTGGGATCTGGATACCCATGTTGGCTCCCACATGTTCCACGATGATCTCATCGGATGAACCATGATGTCGCGGATTCAATCAATCCCGTATACAATTCCCTTTGTCTATCAGTACGATACTTGCCCGAGATTCGATCATCAGTATCCCGATACCTTGTTCAATCTCGTTACCGGCAAGTCTCTTTACTCGTTCTATAACACATCATCCCGTGATAAACTCCTTGATCACATTGTGCACATTATGATGATGTCCTACCGAGTGGGCCCAGAGATACCTCTCCGTTTACACGGAGTGACAAATCCCAGTCTCGATTCGTGCCAACCCAACAGACACTTTCGGAGATACCTGTAGTGTACCTTTATAGCCACCCAATTACGTTGTGACGTTTGGCACACCCAAAGCTGCACAATCTCATGGTCTAAGGAAATGATACTTGACATTAGAAAAGCTTTAGCATACGATCTACATGATCTTGTGCTAGGCTTAGGATTGGGTCTTGTCCATCACATCATTCTCCTAATGATGTGATCCTGTTATCAATGACATCCAATGTCCATGGTCAGGAAACCGTAACCATCTATTGATCAACGAGCTAGTCAACTAGAGGCTTACTAGGGACATGGTGTTGTCTATGTATCCACACATGTATCTGAGTTTCCTATCAATACAATTCTAGCATGGATAATAAACGATTATCATGAACAAGGAAATATAATAATAATCAATTTATTATTGCCTCTAGGGCATATTTCCAACACCATTCGTCGCAGATGCTATGTTTAAAGGCCGCTAAGGCTTCGGCGTCTGGGCAGTCGACAATCTAGTTCTTTTTAATTAGGAACCTGGTCCAGAATTTTCTGGCTAACTCTCCGGGCTGTTGGACTATATGGCTGAGGTCATCGGTGTCCGGAGGTCGGATATAAGTGCCTTGGAAGTTGTCTCTAAAGGCGTCTTCCAAGTATTCCCAGCTTCCCATAGAGTTCTCTGGGAGGCTATTTAACCAGTGGCGAGCTGGTCCCTTAAGCTTTAGGGGGAGGTATTTGATGGCATGTAGATCGTCACCGCGAGCCATGTGAATGTGCAGAATAAAATCTTCAATCCGTACTACGAGATTTGTTGTACTGTCATATGATTCGATGTTCACGGGTTTAAACCCTTCTAGGAACCGGTGCTCCATTACCTCATCGGTAAAGCATAGGGGGGTGTGCGGTGCCTCTGTATCGGGTCGCGTTGGGACATAGTTTAGATGAAGTCCGAATGCGGTTTTCTGCCCGGATGAGGTTGTGCTTGTCACGCCAGGCCTGATGGCCGTCTTCCCATGCTGGAGTATGGCCCGGTGATCCGTAGACTGATCTGGTCTGACCGGTTCTATTGTCTAGGTCATGTCGTAGGTCGTAGGTGTATCCCGAAGCCGCTGTTCCCCTGCCTTTACGGCGAGGTGGTGCGGGCTGGTGTTCAGCTTGCGTTGCCACTCTTTCCCGGCCACGTGGTGGTCGGTCGGGTCTATCAGTGGCGCCACGCGTTGGCGGTATGAGCTCAAGGGCCTCATCATCGAATTGGGGTAGCAGCTAGCGTTTCGGGTAGCTCCTTGTTCGGCGTTCGATGCCGTATTCCTCGGCTGCCAGGACGTTAGTCCATCGGTCATTGAGCAAATCCTGATCAGCCTGAAGCTGTTGCTGCTTCTTTTTCATGCTTCTTGCAGTGGCGATTAGCTGACGCTTAAAGAGCTCTTGTTTGAGGGGTTCCTCTAGAACGATAAAATATTCGTTGCCGAGGCTCATATCCTCTTCGGAGATCGGTAGGTAGTTACTGTCCTCCAAGTCCTCGTTCCCGATAGGATCATCGGGGGTTACTTGCCCATCCTCCCAATCATCCTATTCGGATGTTGGCTCTATAGGGGCTTCAGGGTCTTCGGCATTCTCCGGAGTACTATTGTCTTTGGTGCTGGTATTGCCGTCTTTGTCGCGGCGCGATTTTGAGCGGCGCCGCCGACGTCAATGCTTCGGAGGGGTTTCGGCATACTTGTCCTCAACCCGGTCCTCCTTGCCGTCGTCACCATCCTCTTTGGGTGTGTCCACCATGTACATGTCGTATGTGGAGGTGGCCGTCCATCGTCCGGTAAACGGAGGGTTTTGGCCTTGTTTGTCTCCGGCATCGTCGTCCATACCGTCGATGTCTTCGAAGGCATAGTCCAGCATGTCAGTAAGATATTCGACAGTGGCTATGAAGTGGGTGGTGGGTGGGACGTAAAATTCCCCACTCTCAGCCCCTAGTTTGGGTTGGGCATAATTCGGAAGCAATCCTTCCATAATGGCGAGTGACGCATTAAGTCTAGAGCCTTGTTTAAAGGTGAGGGTTGGACAGAGAAACAAGAGTCCGTGGGGCTGTCCGGAGTTGGAGCCTCCTGGCGGCGCCCGCTTGACACGGACCTCGAGAGTTCGGACTTAGAGTCCGGCGGAGTATCCAGTGCTTGCGGATGACACCATTCCCTCTGGATCTCCCGTAACAAGTTCCGTAATTTGCAGAGAGTCCGGCGGGCTCTAAACTCCAGTCTTCGGACTTGATAGCCTGCTCCAGATCTAAGGCCGGAGCGATGATCGGGGCCATGAACCCTTCGAAGATCAAATCTCCTCGGATATCAGTGACATAGTTTAGGTTCCCGAAACTGATCTGATGACCAAGGGCGTAGCTATCAATCTGCTTGAGGTAGCCAATCTAGTTGGCACGCCGCTTGAAGCCGCCGAATATGAAAATTTGGCCAGGGGAAAAACCCCCTGAATTAGCATCATTGTAGATGATCGAACGAGCCATCGAACCTTTTATCGACAGCACAGAGGAACTCTCAATGAAAGCACCAATTTCATTGTCAAAACCGGCAGATCTTGGGTAGGGGATCCCGAACTGTGCGTCTAAGGATCGAAGGTAACAGAACGCAGGGGACATAATGTTTACCCAGGTTCGGACCCTCTTAATGGAGGTAATACCCTACTTCCTGCTTGATTGACTTTGATGAGTATAGGGGTTACAAGAGTTGATCTACCTCAAGATCGTAATGGCTAAACCCTAGATGTTTAGCCTATATGATTATGACTATGTATGCCTCTACCAACTAAACTCTCCAGTTTATATGGACACCGGAGGGGGCTAGGGTTGTACAGAGTAAGTTTACGGAGAAAGGAATCTTCATATCTGAACGCCCAGCTTGCCTTCCACGCCAAGGAGAGTCCCATCCGAATACGGGGGGAATCCTTCTATCTTGTATCTTCACGGCCCACCAGTCTGGCCCACGTCACATAGCCCAGACGCCCAGGGACCTCCTAATCCAGGACTCCCTCAGCGCCAGCTTGTGAGGCTTCTGTTGATGCACTCGAAGGACCAGGTCTCCTTCCTGGAAGGTGCTTCCTCTGACGTGCTTGTCGTGGTAGCTACGCAAATCTTGTGGGTACAATGTTGATCTTATAAGTGCCAACTCATGCTCTTCCTCCAAAAGGTCTAGGCCGTCCTATCTTGCCTCTTCAGCTTTAGCCTCCGAGTACAGATCCACTCGGGGAGAATTATGGAGCAAGTCACTTGGTAACATTGCTTCCGACCCATACACCATAAAGAATGTGGTGCGATTGGTGGATCGATTCGGGGTCGTCCTTGATACGTCTCCAACGTATCTATAATTTTTTATTGCTCCATGCTATATTATCTACTATTTTGGACATTATTGGTCTTTATTATCCACTTTTATTTTATTTTTGGGACTAACCTATTAACCGTAGGCCAAACCCAAAATTGCTGTTTTTTTGCCTATTCTAGGGTTTGGAAGAAAAGGAAAATCAAACGGAGTCCAAATGTAATGAAACCTTCGGGAACGTGATTATCTCACCGAACATGATCCAAGAGACTTGGACCCTACATCAAGAAATAAAGGAGGAGGCCATGAGGTAGGGGGGCACGCCTACCCCCCCCCCCAGGCGTGCCCTCCCCTCGTGGGCCCCCTGTTGCTCCACCGACATACTCCTTCCTCCTATATATACATACGTACCCCCAAACGATCAGGTATGGAGCCAAAACCCTAATTCCACCGCCGTAACTTTCTGTATCCCATCTTGGGGCCTGTTCCGAAGCTCTCCCGGAGGGGGCATTTATCACGGAGGGCTTCTACATCAACACCATAGCCTCTCTGATGAAGTGTGAGTAGTTTACCTCAGACCTTTGGGTCCATAGTTATTAGCTAGATGGCTTCTTCTCTCTTTTTGGATCTCAATACAATGTTCTCCCCCTCTCCTGTGGAGATCTATTCGATGTAATCTTCTTTTTGCGGTGTGTTTGTTGAGACCGATGAATTGTGGGTTTATGATCAAGATTATCTATGAACAATATTTGAATCTTCTCTGAATTCTTTTATGTATGATTGGTTATCTTTACAAGTCTCTTCGAATTATCAGTTTGGTTTGACCTACTAGATTGATCCTTCTTGCAATGGGAGAGGTGCTTAGATTTGGGTTCAATCTTGCGATGTCCTTTCCCAGTGACAGTAGGGGCAGCAAGGCATGTATTGTATTGTTTCCATTGAGGATAACGAGATGGGGTTTTGATCATATTGCATGAGTTCATCCCTCTACATCATGTCATCTTGCTTAAGGCGTTACTTTGTTTTCATGAACTTAATACTCTAGATGCATGCTGGATAGCGGTCAATGAGTGGAGTAATAGTAGTAGATGCAGGCAGGAGTCGGTCTACTTGTCTCGGACGTGATGCCTATATACATGATCATACCTAGATATTCTCATAACTATGCTCAATTCTGTCAATTGATCAACAGTAATTTGTTCACCCACCGAAAATACTTATGCTCTTGAGAGAAGCCACTAGTGAAACCTATGGCCCCCGGTTCTATCTTCATCACATTAATCTTCCAATACTTAGTTATTTCCTTTGCTTTTTTACTTTGCTTTTATTTTACTTTGCATCTTTATCATAAAAGTACTAAAAATATTATCTTATCATATCTATCAGATCTCACTCTCGTAAGTGACCGTGAAGGGATTGACAACCCCTAATCGCGTTGGTTGCGAGGAGTTATTTTCTTTGTGCAGGTATGAGGGACTCGCGCGTAGCCTCCTACTGGATTGATACCTTGGTTCTCAAAACTGAGGGAAATACTTATGCTACTTTGCTGCATCATCCTTTCCTCTTCAAGGAAATACAACGCAATGCTCAAGAGGTAGCAAGAAGATTTCTGGCACCGTTGCCGGGGAGGTTCGCGCAAGTCAAGATTTGACTCCCGACAACGAGCCATTTCTGGTGACGTTGCCGGGGAGTCTATGCAAAAGTCAACATACCAAGTACCCATCACAACCCTTATCTTCCGCATTACATTAGTTGCCATTTGCCTCTCGTTTTCCTCTCCCCCACCTCACCCTTGCCATTTTATTCGCCCTCTCTCTCTCTCTCTCTATCTGCCATCTCTTTCTCTATTTGCCTCTTTTTGCCCGCTTGCTTTTTGTTTGCTCGTGTGTTGGATTGCTTGCTTGTCACGATGGCTCAAGATAACACTAAATTGTGTGTTTACCAATACCAACAACAATGATATTATTAGCACTCTGATTGCTCCTCTTACCTATGTTGAATCTTGTGAAATTAATGCTGCCTTGCTGAATCTTGTCATGAAAGATCCGTTTTCCGGCCTTCCTAGTGAAGATACCGCTACCCATCTAAATAGCTTCGTTGATTTGTGTGATATGCAAAAGAAGAAAGATGTGGATAATGATATTGTTAAATTGAGGCTATTTCCTTTCTCGCTTAGAGATCGTGCTAAAGCTTGGTTTTCGTCTTTGCCTAAAAATAGTATTGATTCTTGGAACAAGTGCAAAGATTCTTTTATCTCTAAGTATTTTCCTCCTGCTAAGATCATCTCCCTTAGAAATGATATTATGAATTTAAGCAACTTGATCATGAACATATTGCACAATCTTGGGAGAGGATGAAATTAATGATACGTAATTGCCCTACTCATGGTTTGAATTTGTGGATGATTATACATTTTTTATGCCGGATTGAATTTTGCTTCTAGAAATCTTTTAGATTCGGCCGCGGGAGGTACTTTTATGGAAATCACTTTAGGAGAATCTACTAAACTCCTAGATAATATTATGGTTAATTATTCTCAATGGCACATTGAAGGATCTACTAATAAAAAGGTGCATGCGATAGAAGAAATTAATGTTTTCAGTGGAAAGATGGATGAACTTATGAAATTATTTGCTAGTAAGAGTGTTTCTTATGATCCTAATGATATGCCCTTGTCTACTTTGATTGAAAATAATAATGAATCTATGGATGTGAATTTTGTTGGTAGGAACAATTTTGGTAACAACGCCTATAGAGGAAATTTTAATCCTAGGCCTTATCCTAGTAATCCCTCTAATAATTATGGTAATTCCTACAACAATTCTTATGGAAATTACAATAAGATGCCCTTTGATTTTGAATCTAATATTAAAGAATTTATTACTGCGCAAAAGAATTTCAATGCTTTGATTGAAGAAAAATTGCTTAAGATCGATGAGTTGGCTAGGAACATTGATAGAATTTCTCTTGATGTTGATTCTTTGAAACTTAGATATACTCCTACTAAGCATGATATCAATGAGTCTCTCAAAGCTATGAGAATTTCCATTGATGAGTGCAAAGAAAGAACCGCAAGGATGCGTGCTAAGAAAGATGCATTTATAAGAGCGTGTTCTTCTAGTTCCTATGAAAATAAAGATGATCTAAAAGTTATTGATGTGTCCCCTATTAAATCTTTGTTTTTCAATATGAATCTTGGTGATGATGGGACTGAATATGATCCACCTTTACCTAGAAGGCGTTCCAAAAATTCAGAGTTTTTAGATCTTAATGCTAAATTTGATAAAAGTGGGATTGAAGAAATTAAAACCCTAGATGTTGCTAAACCCACTATTTTGGATTCCAAGGAATATAATTATGAAAATTGCTCTTTGATTGATTGTATTTCCTTGTTACTATCCGTGCTAAATTCTCCTCATGCTTATAGTCAAAATAAAGCTTTTACTAAACAAATCGTTGATGCCTTGATGCAATCTTATGAAGAACAAACTTGAGTTGGAAGTTTCTATCCCTAGAAAACTTTATGATGAGTGGGAACCAACTATTAAAATTAAAATTAAAGATCATGAATGCTATGCTTTGTGTGATTTGGGTGCTAGTGTTTCCACGATTCCAAAGACTTTGTGTGATTTGTTAGGTTTCCGTGATTTTGATGATTGCTCTTTAAACTTGCACCTTGTAGATTCCACTATCAAGAAACCTATGGGAAGAATTGATGATGTTCTTATTGTCGCAAATAGGATTTATGTGCCCGTAGATTTTATTGTTCTTGACATAGATTGCAATCCTTCATGTCCTATTATTCTTGGTAGACCTTTCCTTAGAACGATTGGTGCAATTATTGATATGAAGGAAGGAAATATTAGATTCCAATTTATTTTAATGAAAGGCATGGAACACTTTCCTAGAAAGAAAATTAAATTACCTTATTAATCTATCATGAGAGCCACTTATGGATTGCCTACCAAAGATGGCAATACCTAGATCTATCCTTGCTTTTTATGCCTAGCTAGGGGCGTTAAACGATAGCGCTTGTTGGGAGGCACCCCAATTTTATTTTTATTCCTTGCTTTTTTCTCCTGTTTAGTAATAAATAATTTACCTAGCCTCTGTTTTGGTTGTGTTTTTTGTGTTTAATTAGTGTTTGTGCCAAGTAGAACCGTTGTGAAGACTTGGGGAAAGTCTTGATATCTTGATGTAAAAAACAGAAGCTTTAGCGCTCACGAGAACTGCTGCTATTTTTATTTGGAAAGGAATATTTAGTTAATTATTTTTTAAGATGATTAATAGATAAATTCCTCACGTCCAGCAATTTATTTTAGAATTTTTGGGGTTCCAGATATTGCGCTAGCTACAGATCACTACAGACTGTTCTGTTTTTGACAGATTCTATTTTTCGTGTGTTGTTTACTTATTTTGATGAATCTATGGCTAGTAAAATAGTTTATAAACCATAGAGAAGTTGGAATACATTAGGTTTAACACCAATATAAATAAATAATGAGTTCATTACAGTACCTTGAAGTGGTCTTTTGTTTTCTTTCGCTAACGGAGCTCACAAGATTTTCTACTTTAAGTTTTGTGTTGTGAAGTTTTCAAGTTTTGGGTAAAGATTTGATGGATTATGGAACAAGGAGTGGCAAGAGACTAATATTGGGGATGCCCATGGCACCCCCAAGATAATCTAAGGACACCTAAAAGCCAAAGCTTGGGGATGCCCCGGACGGCATCCCCTCTTTTGTCTACTTCTATCGATAACTTTACTTGGAGCTATATTTTTATTCACCACATGATATGTGTTTTGCTTGGAGCATCTTGTATGATTTGAGTCTTTTTTTTAGTTTACCACAATCATCCTTGATGTACACACCTTTTTAGAGAGCCATACATTATTTGTAATTTGTTAGAATACTCTTTGTGCTTCACTTATATCTTTAGAGTTATATAGTTTTGCTCTAGTACTTCACTTATATCTTTTAGAGCACAGTGGTGGATTTGTTTTATAGAAACTATTGATATCTCATGCTTCACTTAGATTATTTTGAGAGTCTAAAATAGCATGGTAGTTTTTTTTTTAAATCCCAATATGCTTGATATTCAAGAATAGTAAAAACTTCCTTATGCGTGTGTTGAATGCTATGAGAAGTTTGATGCTTGATAATTGTTCTGAGATATGAAGATGGCGATATTAAAGTTGTGCTAGTTGAATAGTTGTGAATTAGAGAAATACTTGTGTTAAAGTTTGTGATTCCCGTAGCATGCACGTATGGTGAACCGTTATGTGATGAAGTCGGAGCATGATTTATTTTTTGATTGTCTTCCTTATGAGTGGCAGTCGGGGACGAGCGATGGTCTTTTCCTAAAAATCTATCCCCCTAGGAGCATGTGCATAATACTTTGCTTTGATAACTTGTAGATTTTTGCAATAAGTATATGAGTTCTTTATGATTAATGTTGAGTCCATGGATTATACACACTTTTCTTCCTTCCACCATTGCTAGCCTCTCTAATACCGCGCACCTTTCGCCGGTATCATACACCCACCATATACCTTCCTCAAAACAGCCACCTTACCTACCTATTATGGCATTTCCATAGCCATTCCGAGATATATTGCCATGCAACTTTCCACCATTCCGTTTATTATAACACACTCCATCATTGTCATATTGCTTAGCATGATCATGTAGTCGACATCGTATTTGTGGCAAAGACACCATTCATAATTCTTTCATACATGTCACTCTTGATTCATTGAATATCCCGGTACACCGCCGGAGGGATTCATATAGAGTCATATTTTGTTCTAAGTATCGAGTTGTAATTGTTGAGTTGTAAGAAAATAAAAGTGTGATGATCATCATTATTAGAGCATTGTCCCAATGAGGAAATGATGATGGAAACTATGATTCCCCCACAAGACAGGATGAGACTCTGGACGAAAAAAAAGGAAGAAAGAAAAGAGGCCATAAAGAAAGAGAAAAGGCCCAAATAAAAAAATGAGAGAAAAAGAGAGAAGGGACAATGTCACTATCCTTTTACCACACTTGTGCTTCAAAGTAGCACCATGATATTCATGATAGAGAGTCTCTCATTTCATCACTTTCATATACTAGTGGGAATTTTTCATTATAGAACTTGGCTTGTATATTCCAATGAAGGGCTTCCTCAAAATGCCCTAGGTCTTCATGAGCAAGCAAGTTGGATGCACACCCACTTAGTTTTTTTGTTGAGCTTTCATATACTTAGAGCTCTAGTGCATCCGTTGCATGGAAATCCCTACTCACTCACATTGATATCTATTGATGGGCATCTCCATAGCCCGTTGACACGCCTAGTTGATGTGAGACTATCTTGTCCCTTTTTGTCTTCTCCACAACCACCATTCTATTCCACTTATAGTGCTATATCCATGGCTCGCGCTCATGAATTGCATGAAGATTGAAAAAGTTTAAGAATGTCAAAAGTATGGAACAATTGCTTGGCTTGTCTTCGGGGTTGTGCATGATTTAAATACTTTGTGTGATGAAGATAGAGCATAGCCAGACTATATGATTTTGTAGGGATAACTTTCTTTGGCCATGTTATTTTGAGAAAACATGATTGCTTTGTTAGTATGCTTGAGGTATTATTATTTTTATGTCAATATTGAACTTTTATCTTGAATCTTTCGAATCTAAATATTCATACCACAATTAAGAAGAATTACATTAAAATTATGCCAAGTAGCACTCCACATCAAAAATTCTATTTTTATCGTTTACCTACTGGAGGACGAGCAGGAATTAAGCTTGGGGGTGCTTGATACGTCTCCAACGTATCTATAATTTTTGATTGCTCCATGCTATAGTATCTACTGTTTTGCACATTATTGGGCTTTATTATCCACTTTTATATTATTTTTGGGACTAACCTATTAACCGGAGGCCTAGCCCAGAATTGCTGTTTTTTTTTGCCTATTTTAGGGTTTCGAAGAAAAGGAATATCAAAGGGAGTCCAAATGGAATGAAACCTTTGGGAACATGATTTTCTCACCGAATATGATCCAGGAGACTTGGACCCTACGTCAAGAAATAAAGGAGGAGGCCACGAGGTAGGGGGGCGCCTACCCCCCAGGCGCGCCCTCCACCCTTGTGGGCCCCCTGTTGCTCCACCGACGTACTCCTTCCTCGTATATATACCTACGTACCCCCAAACGATCAGATACGGAGCCAAAACCCTAATTCCGCCGCCGTAAATTTCTGTATCCATGAGATCCCATCTTCGGGCCTGTTCCGGAGCTCCGGGAGGGGGCATCTATCACGGAGGGCTTCTACATCAACACCATAGCCTCTCCGATGAAGTGTGAGTAGTTTACCTCAGACCTTCGGGTCCATAGTTATTAGCTAGATGGCTTCTTCTCTCTTGTTGGATCTCAATACAATGTGCTCCCCTCTCTTGTGGAGATCTATTCGATGGCATCTTCTTTTTGCGGTGTGTTTGTTGAGACCGATGAATTGTGGGTTTATGATCAAGATTATTTATGAACAATATTTCAATCTTCCCTGAATTCTTTTATGTATGATTGGTTATCTTTTCAAGTCTCTTCGAATTATCAGTTTGGTTTGGCCTACTGGATTGATCTTTCTTGCAATGGGAGAAGTGCTTAGCTTTGGGTTCAATCTTGCGGTGTCCTTTCCTAGTGACAGTAGGGGCAGCAAGTCACGTATTGTATTGTTTCCATCGAGGATAACAAGATGGGGTTTTCATCATATTGCATGAGTTTATCCGTCTACATCATGTCATCTTGCTTAAGGCATTACTCTGTTTTCATGAACTTAATACTCTAGATGCATGCTGGATAGCGGTAGATGAGTGGAGTAATAGTAGTAGATGCAGGCAGGAGTCGGTTTACTTGTCCCGGATGTGATGCCTATATACATGATCATACCTTGATATTCTCATAACTATGCTCAATTTTGTCAATTGCTCAACAGTAATTCGTTCACCCATCGTAAAATACTTATGCTCTTGAGAGAAGCCACTAGTGAAACCTCTGGCCCCCAGGTCTATCTTCATCACATTAATCTTCTAATACTTAGTTATTTACTTTGCTTTTTTCTTTGCTTTTATTTTACTTTGCATCTTTATCATAAAAATACCAAAAATATTATCTTATCATATCTACAGATCTCACTCTCGTAAGTGACCGTGAAGGGATTGACAACCCCTTATTGCGTTGGTTGCGAGGAGTTATTTGCTTTGTGGAGGTACGAGGGACTCGCGCGTAGCCTCCTACTGGATTGATACCTTGGTTCTCAAAACTGAGGGAAATACTTATGCTACTTTTCTGCATCATCCTTTCCTCTTCAAGGAAATCCAACGCGGTGCTCAAGAGGTAGCAGTCCTCAAGCCCAGAGGACTGACAGTAGATCGGTCACGTAGGCCCCTACCACGTGAGTTAGTTCGCGCATGAGGCGAGGTTTCAATACTTGGAGTATGAGCCCATCTCTCTCGTGGCTTGCCCATTCGACTGCGGGTGTGCCATGAAGGCGTAATCAACCCAAGTGCCTTGGGTGCAGCAGAACTCATGAAACTCGCCCAAGTCGAAATTAGACCGTTGTCGGTCATGATGCTATGAGGGACTCCGAGTCTGAAGATTATCTCTTTGATGAACTGAATGGTAGTGGCCGAGTCCAACTTCTTTATTGTCTTGGCCTCGATCCGCTTGGTAAACTTGTCCACTGCCACCAACAAGTGTGTGAAGCCACTCGCCCCAGTCCGAAGAGGGCCGATCATGTCGAGTCCCCAGACGACGAATGACCAAGTGAGGGGGATAGTCTTCTGAGTGGACGTCGGCTTGTGCGGCTGATTCACGTAAAACTAGCACCCGACGCATTGATCCACTATATCCTGAGCAGCCTTATTGGCTCGGGGCCAATAGAACCCGGCTCTGATGGCGACCAAGGTGCGAGAGGATGCATGGTGTCCACAAGTTCCTGAGTGAATCTCTTGCAGAATTTGTTGCCCTTCCTCCAGTGATATGCATCACTGAGTGACTCCGGTTGTGCTCTTTTTGTACAGTTGGCCTCCCTAACAGTGAAGGCCTTGGATCGGCGGACGATCTGGCGAGCTTCATCCTCATCTTCTGGGAGTTCCTGCCGAAGCAAATATGCTAGGTATGGTTCATTCCACTCGGTAGTGGTGACTAGTATCTCTTGGACCAGGTCAATCACCGCTGGGACGTCTACTTCAGTCAGGTTGGAAGGACTGACTTGTTACGGGAGATCTTCCACAAAGGGATCTTCCTTGATCGTGGGCGAGTGTAGGTGTTCTAGGAACACATTTGTTCTTGGGAACTGGCTTCTGGGTGGAACCCATCTTGGCCAGATCATCAGTTTCTTGGTTCTTAATGTGTGGCACATGATGAAGTTCCAGCCCTTCGAAGTGTTTCTCCAGTTTTCTGACGGTGTTGCAGTAGCCAGCCATCGCCAGGCTGCAGATATCCCACTCTTTCATGACTTAGTTAACCACCAGATCTAAATCACCATAGACCATCTGTCGGCAAATTCCCAGAGAAATTGCCATTCGCAGCCCATACAAGAGAGCTTAGTATTCGGCTTTGTTGTTGGAGTCGAAGTGGGTCTGAAGCACATAACTAAGTCGATCGCCTTTAGGTGACACCAAGAACACTCCAACCCCGGAGCCGTGGAGCATCTTGGAGCCGTCGAAGAACATCGTCATGTGTTCCAGAACACTCAGGACAGGTTGTTGTTGCTCAATCCACTCAAAAAGGAATTCTACCAGGGCTAGTGACTTGATGGCTTTCTTGGCCTCAAACTTGATGTCCAGCGGATGGAGCTCAATGGACCACTTAGCCACTCAACCAGTGGCATATCTGTTGTTCATAGTCTGAGACAGAGGGGCGACACTTATCATTGTGACCGAGTGTTCTTGAAAGTAGTGTGCCACCTTCTTAGTAGTTAGGTATATTCCATACACTAGTTTCTGATAATGCAAATACCTTTGCTTGGAAGGGGTCAGGACTTCAGAGATGTAGTAGACTGGTAGTTGGAGCTTGAAGGTTTTGCCTAGTTCTTCCCATTCCACAGTGAGAACCGTGCTAACGACTCAGCTCATGGATGCAATATATAAGTGCAAAGGCTCTTTGCTGCTCAGAGTAGCTAGCAACGGCTGGGTGGAAAGCGGGGCTTTAAGTTCCTGGAACGCAGCCTACGCTTCGGGAGTCCACTCAAACCTGTGGGACTTCTTCATCAGTCGGTAAAGCGGCAGGGCCTTTTCACCGAGTCTTGAGATGAATCTAGCTACTTAGGGCCTCTAGGTAGCCTGTGAGGCGATGTTCGCCATGGAGCCGCTATGGTCACTTCATTCAGATGATGGCCCCGATCTTCTCAGGTTTGGCATCGATCCCACGTTCGGAAAGGAGGAAACCGAGTAATTTGCCTGTAGGTACACCGAATGTACACTTAGGTGGGTTGAGCTTGATCCCAAAGGTGCACAAATTCAGGAACGTCTCCGCGAAGTCGGTCAGGAGATCAGAACCTTTCTTGGACTTGACCACAATGTCATCCATGTAAGGTTCCACATTCCGACTGATCTGTTTCCGTAGGCACTTTTGAATCTTACGCTGAAACATGGCCCCAGCATTCTTCAATCCGAGTGGCATAGTGATATAGCAAAACACCCGAATGGGGTGATGTATGTCGTTTTTATTTCATCAGGACCGTAGATTCAGATCTGGTGGTACCCGGAGTACGCATCCAGAAACGGCAACCGCTCGTACCCAGCAGTAGAATCTACTATCTAATCTATGCGAGGAAGAGGTAAATGATCCTTCAGGAATACCAGATTGATGTGCCTCAAATCTACACACACCCGGAGAGTATTATTCTTCTTTGGCACTAAGACGATGTTGGTGAGCCACTCGGAGTGGTACACCTCTCGGATGAATTCGGCGGCTAAGAGTTGCACTATCTCCTCGCCAATCGCCTTGCAATTCTGGGCGGAAGATCGTTGAAGGTGCTCCTTGAGGGAGTCCTGTATTAAGGGGTCCTCGGCTGTCCGGGCTATGTGATGTGGGCCAGACTAATGGGCCTCATCGCCGATCGCCTTGCAATTCTGGGCAGAAGATCGTCGAATGTGCTGCTTGAGGGGGTCCTGGATTAAGGGGTCCTCGGGCGTCCGGGCTATGTGACGTGGGCCAGACTAATGGGCCATGAAGATACAAGACATAAGACTTCCTCCCGTGTCCGGATGGGACTCTCCTTTGGATGGCAAGCTTGGCATTCAGATGTAAATATTCCTTTCTCTGTACAACCCTAGGTCCTTCCGGTGTCTATATAAACCGGAGGGTTTAGTCCATAGAGGCAAGGATAATCATAATCATACAGGCTAGACAATCAGGGTTTATCCATTAACATCTCGTGGTAGATCAACTCTTGTAACCCTTGTACTCATCAAAGTCAATCAAGCGGGCCCGATCCCGAGATTTCGGGGGCCCGGGGCGAGATAACTAAAAGGGGCCCTAAAGCCACATAAATATATTTTTGCTATTTTAATTGCAACTAAATAAACTTTACGCTATAATTTATGTTGTGTTGTCGTCTCGACTATTATAAAACCAGGGTCATAATCATTTACATAAAATTTGGCGGCTCTTGTTAATCAATTATTAGGTGAATTAGTAACACTTTCGTGCCTACTCAAATGTTTTTTGACCTATAATGTCTTGCTAGGTTGTTGTTCAATAGCGACTAAAGCTAATTCCTCGGAGTTTTCAGAAGTACTTTGTTTTATTTTGCACGGAAGTAGTAGAAGTACTCTTCTGGGACTATCAACTCATATGCATGTTCTCTTTTTTCTCATTGTCATGGATAATTTCTAGATAAATCTTTCTAAATTAATAGCATCCTTGCTAATTAGCATATACACATATGATAAAAGAAATTAAGAGCACTGATAATTAAATAAAGAAATACTAAGAGGCATGGAATAAGTTATGTGGAAGGCTAGAAAGATTGAAATTGCATGCTTTTGTTGCTGCTTACGAGTCACGAACAGAAATCTGAGTTTCCCTATTCTATTCCCAATCACTACAAGAAATCGAAGTGCGAGAAAGAGTTGTGCACGAGAATTAGTTAACTTCAGAAACTGAACAATCTGAATCTGAAAAGACTATAAAAAGAGAAGATTTGTGTTGAGGCGGAGGTTGATGGAAACTTGAAAATCGCATTACCTTCTTTTACTAATCGCGTACAGCAGCCTAAAATCACAATTAGACGACACGGGAACATGCGGTTGACCATGGCTGATTGGTTCCCAGTTGTCGAAGAGAAGAAATAGAAGCCGAGAAGACCATGTGCGCCGTGCGGCAATGCCTGAATTAATGGATCTGTCACAATTCTTTCTGCTTTTTCAGAAGGGATAAGTCCATTTTTTACATGGGAAAGTATTATTTCCTACTCCCTCCGTCTAGGTGAGTAAATCACATTAGGAAGAGCAGCGCGACCTAGGTGAATTGTGATTGGATGAGTATGAGCACGGCAAGCTAGGAAACTTCCAATAATAGTGCTGGTTTAAAACGAAAGTAAAATCGGCATTGAATATGTGAGTGCATGCAAAACAATCATCAATCTCTTGCCTAATCAAACCCCAGTAGCTATGATGCACTGGCCGTTCTCCTATGGGCGCCTCCTCTTTCTCCCTAGGTGTGTAGCAATACGAGGCTGGGAGGGAAACGAGAACGAGATTTAATGTAATGCGCCTAGGACTTTTGGGAATATTTGGTTTTGGTAAGATGACCTATACACCTAGACGGAGGGAGTACTAAACATCACTAAAAATAAGGCAATCTGTTACATGCAAAGAATTATTTCCCTTTTTTAGAATCAAATCGACCTTTCACATGGAAAATAATTCTTGCCTAAAAATCACAAATCTTTTCTAAACATCACACATCGGGGGCCCTTCCTACTCGGGGGGCCCGGGGCAGCTGCCCCCCTGCCCCCCTTAGGGTCGGCCCTGCAATCAAGCAGGACATAGGGTATTACCTCCATCAAGAGGGCCTGAACCTAGGTAAAACATCGTGTCCTTGTCTCCTATTACCATCAATCCATAGACACACAGTTTGGGACACCCGACCCGAGATCTGCTGGTTTTGACACCGACATTGGTGCTTTCATTGAGAGTTCTGTTGTGTCGTTGCCAGAAGGTTCGATGAGTCCATTAGTCATCTACAATAATGCTGCCCTGAGGGAGGTCTTTCTCCCTGGCTAGATCTTTGTGTTCGGCGGCTTTGCACTGCGGGCCAACTCACTTGGCCATCCAGAGCAAAACGACTGCTACGCCCTAGGTCACCAGATTAGTTTTGGAAATCTGGATTATGTCACTGATATCCGAGGAGACTTGATCTTCCAAGGGTTCGCGACCCCAACCTCCGCTCTGGCCTTAAATACGGAGCGCGTCTCCAAGTCCGAAGAGGGATTCCCGAGCCCGCCGGACTCTCTGCGGCTATTAAGCCTAGTACGGGAGAGCCGGAGGAAGCAGTGTCACCGTCAATCATCATGAAGCCGAACTCTTCTCCGAGCATTGACCCTGAACCCTCGGAGTCGGCATCGTGTGTGCTCGGCCAAGGAGTTTCCTCCCCGCCGTACTCCACGAACTCCCTTCTCCCTGGCCGAACCTCGCCTGTAAGCGAGGCTCTGGACTTAATGTGATCCCTCGTCATTACAGAGGGGCAACGTCTGAACTATGCCTAGCCCGGACTAGGGGCTGAGAGCAGGGAATTTTACGTCCCACCCACCACCAACTTCATAGCCACTGTCGAACATTTAACCGACATGCTCGATTACGGCTCTGAAGACATCGATGGTATGGACGACGATGCCGTAGAGGAGCAGGCCCAAAACCCGCCATTTACCGGACGCTGGACAGCCACCTCTTCGTATAACGTGTACATGGTGGATACACCCAAAGAGGGTAACAGCGATGACGAGAAATATCCAGTTGAGGATACACCTCCCGAGATACAACCAAAGCACCGACGTCAGCGGCACTGCTCTAAATCACGCCGTAGAAAAGGCAGTAATACCAGCAATGGAGACGATAACACTCTGGAGAATGCCAAAGACCCAGAAGCCCCCGTCAAACCAACATCCGAACAAATGATAGGAAGGAGGGGCATGGTAACCTTGGCGAGCCAGTCGGAGACGAGGACTTGAAGGACAACAATTATGTGCCACCCTCCGAAGATGAAATAAGCCTCGGCGACAAAGACTTCATCGTGCCAGAGGAACCTCTCGCGCAAGAACGCTTTAAGCAACATCTCATCGCAACCGCGAGGAGCCTCAAAAGGAAGCAGCAATGGCTTCAAGACGAACGGGATACACTAAATGGCAGATGGACTAAGGTCCAGGCAGCCGAAGAATACGGCCTCGCACGACCAACTAAAAGCTACCCGAAGCGCAAGTTGTTACCCCAATTCAAGGTTGAGGCGCGGGAGCCCCTAACATCAGCGCGTAACGCATCTGATAAACTAGACCGGCCACTGCATGGTCAAGACAGAGCAGCTACCCAAGCCGAACACCAGCCCACATTACCCCGCCATAAAGGCAGGGAGACAGTGGCCCAGGATTACACCTACGACCTACGGTAGGACCTGGACACTAGGGAAGGCCTAGCCAGATCAATATACGGGTCAAGGGGATGTGTCCCAACATGAGAGGATGGCTATCAGGCCCGGCGTGATCAAAACAACCCAACTCGGGGCGAAAACCGCATAGGGACGTCCGCTGAGCTTTGCCGCGATGTCGCCCATTATAGAGGCACCGCACACCCCCTATGCTTCACTTTGGAAGTAATGGAGCACAAATTCCCAAAAGGTTTTAAACCTATGAATATTGAATCATATGATGGAACAACCGACCCCGCAGTATGGATTGAGGATTTCCTTCTCCATATCCACATGGCCTGCGGTGATGATCTCCATGCCATCAAATACATCCCACTAAAATTAAAGGGACTAGCCCGGCACTAGCTAAACAGCCTCCCAGAGAACTCCATTGGCAATTCGGAAGACTTGGAAGACGCCTTTCATGACAATTTCCATGGTACATATGTCCGGCCTCCAGACGCCGATGACCTCAGTCACATCATCCAGCAGCCCCAAGAGTCAGCCAAGAAACTTTCTCAATTAAGAAGAACCAAATCATCGACTGTCCGGACACCGAAGCCCTCGCGGCCTTTAAACATAGCGTCCATGATGAGTGGCTTGTCCGTCACCTCAGCCAAAAAAACCTAAGTCCATGGAAGCCCTTACCTCACTAATGACCCGCTTTTGCGCGGGAGAAGATAGCTGGATTGCTCGTAGAAGCAATAGCACCAGCGATCCTAGCACCTCCGAAGCCAGGGACGACAATGGCAAACCACGAAGCGATAGAAACAAGCGTCGAAACAATAACGCAGGAACCCAAGACACAGTGGTCAACGCCGGATTCAGTGGCCTCAAATCCGGTCAATGGAAGAAGCCATTCAAGGGAAACAGAGACGGTCCATCCAGCTTAGACAAGATACTGGATCGGCCCTATCAGATTCATGGCAGCCCTGACAAACCCGCCAACCATACCAACAGAAATTGCTGGGTTTTCAAACAAGCCGGCAAGCTCAATGCCGAGCACAAAGGGAAGGGGACACCCAATGACAGGGAAGACGAAGAGACTCGTCAACCAAACACCGGGGGACAGAAGCAATTTCCCTCTGAAGTCAAAACAGTAAATATGCTACACGTGACGCATATCCCTACAAGGGAGCGCAAGCACGCACTATGAGACATCTATGCCATAAAGCCGGTCACCCCAAAACTTAACTCATGGGCGGCCTGCACAATCACTTTTGATCGCAAGGACCACCCGACCAATATCCGTCACGGAGGTTTGGCAGCTCTGGTCCTCAATCCAATTATCGACGGATTCCATCTCATGCGGGTCCTTATGGACGGTGGCAGTAGCCTCAATTTACTTTATCAAGACATTGTCAGCAAGATGGGCATTGACCCCTCAAGGATCAAACCCACCACAACTACCTTCAAAGGAGTAATACCCAGCGTCGAAGCCCACTACATGGGTTCAATCACACTGGAAGTCGTCTTTGGCTCGCCGGACAACTTTCGAAGCGAAGACTTGATCTTCAACATTGTCCCGTTCTGCAGCGGCTTCCATGCACTGCTCGGGTGTACCACTTTTGCTCATTTCAATGCGGTCCCACACTACGCCTACCTAAAACTTTAGATGCCCAGTCCACGTGGCATCATCACAATTAACGGAAACACGAACCACTCCCTCCACACCAAGGACCAGACCGCGGCCATCGCAGCCGAAGTATCAAGCGGCACCTTCAAGCCGCATATCTCATCGGCCATTAAGCCACCGGCCCCTATTACACAGGACCGGCCGATTTTAAAGCTGGATTAGCAGTTCTGCCTCCGTCATTCGCCCTATATACCCGCGAAGTTTGTATCGTGCATGCATAATTATGCACTTAAAGTACCTTGGTCATCGGCGGCGGCACAATGCGGACAGGCCTACAATACAGTTCGCCCTCCTACAGCCTTTCTTTCTTTTCTAACTATATCTTATATTTGCCACAGGTGACTCAAAAACGGTTCATCTTACGGACCTACGAGGACTCTTACTAAGCCCGGTTTTGTACAAATAACTAAAGATCACTTCTTTTAAGGAATACTTTTCGCTGAGGCAACGGCAGTGCAGACGTGCGACAGGAGGTCAAGAAGATTTTTTGTAGACCAAATACTCTATTTAAAACTTGTATAGAGCCTTTTTTCCTCAGCCTTCCACCCCTGGCATGTAAAATGGTCTGGGTAGTAGTGTTATAAACTGTAAGATTGTGTTTGACGTATCAATCAGATTCCAGTGAACATAATCCGTCTCCAGTATTTGCTTTTCCTCGTAGAATTGCATTATTTGGTTGTTTCACGCACACACCTCGGCACAAATCGCCAGGGGATCTATACGGCAACATATGAGTTGCCAAAAAACTCAGAACAGCTCTATAGCATACTTCGGTGTCACGAGTTTGGCATTATATGCATCAGCTTTGAATCATGTCTTTGGTCAACAGTTGGGTTTCCCAGCTCCTATGCTTACTACCTTACATTCCATCTTATCGGCTAGGGTAGTACAGGGAGAACTACTGCGATTGTGTTTCCGTTTCACCTGGTTAAACATCTCAGTAGAAAAAGCCAAAAACTGACCGTCATGATGCAGCGAGCTGGTCAACCACTCGGAGACTAATTAGAATCTTTTGTGATTCCTTCCGTACTACACGAAGGACCGTTCTTTATTTTTTTCAGTCACCTATGTAACGCAACCGTATTCGGATCACCGCGTGCATACTAGGGGCTACATCATAGACCCCACCATAAAACTCCTATGGCTAAGTGAAAGTGTTAAAGCCCTATAGTCCGATTGCCTAGTTCGCTGCACTGACACCTCCTTTAAGGACCAAGACGTTGGGTCAAGAGTGATCAGATGCTAATCTGAACACCCCCCGTATTATATGCGAGGGGACTGAAGCCGGCGACTGGTAAACTTTCAGATTATAAAAAAAATGGCCACACAGGAGGAAATAACTTCTAAGCCAAGAAATGAATAGAACACAGCCTAAATGTATCATAATATTGTTCTCACAATTCTGCTGCATCTATTCGAACATAATATCCTTCGATCACTGCCCTCTATCAAGCGGGCACCCTCTAGGACATCCTCCAAATAATGCTCCGGTGTGCGGTGGTCCGTGCCGCCGGGCGGGCCCTTAGCCGCAACATCGGTGGCCTTCATCTTTGCCCAGTACATCTTGATACGGGCGAAGGCCATCTGAGCACCCTCTATGCATGCCGACCTCTTGACAGCGTCGATACGCGGCACTGCATCGACAAGTCATTGCACCAAACCGAAATAGCTGATCGAAATGGGTTTAGCCGGCCACAGCCGGACCACGACGTCCTTCAAGGCAGCTTCGGACATCTTGTGGAGCTCGGCCCACTGTGCCATCTGTTTGTTCAGCAACGCCTAACGCCATGGCACGTTGAATTTTGACCAGAAAAGCTTCTCCATGAAACGTCCTTCCCGCGCTTGGAAGAACTGTGCCGCATCGGAGACACTCTTCGGCAGGGCCAAGAACGCGTCTGGAGAACTCCACAATTGATTAAGCAGAGCATACTTCGGGTCGCTGAAATTAGTTTGTAAAATAAAGGGCTTACCAGCCGCTATCTCCCCAGCTTGTCGGATCTCCTCCCGAGCAGATCTAGACTTGGACCGTGCTTCTCTCGCCTCTTGTAAGGCCTTGTTGAGTTCGGCGGCCTTGGCTTTGTTATCCTCCTTGAGTGATTTGCACTTGCCAGTGGCATCCCCTAGCTCTCGATCCATGACAGATACTCTCGCTTCGCACTGGCGCCGAGTGGCCTGTTCGGCCTTTAAATCAGCAGCCGCCTTTTGGGCAACTGCATGGCCTGGGCTTGCTCCTTGGCCTGCGCAAGCTCGGCCCGAAGGGTCTCATCCGTGGTAGCACCATCTACATTTATGCATATCACAGTGTATGGTTTTCAGCTTCGTGCTCATACTATTATACATGCTTAAGCGGGCAGTCCCAAAACATAACTTGTGCCTCATCGAGCCGCCTGTTAATATGTGAAATGTCGTCATCAGCTAATTCAAGTTTCGGCTTTATATCTGCAATTTCCGCAGCTTGGGCAGTTGCCTTTGACATAACAGCCTGTTTCCAAATTAATCATGTTACTGTCGGATCACGGGTTCCGGCAAAACCCTCAAGGTTCGAACACTGGGGTGCGCACGAAAATCTCCCCCTACCAACTCACACCCTCAACCTCGCCACGATCTCAAAGGCAAGCTCGACGAAATCGCAACACAAGAGACACAAGATTTATACTAGTTCGGGCCACTGTTGTGGTGTAATACCCTACTCCAGTGTGGTGTGGTGGATTGCCTCTCGAGCTGAGGATGAACAATACAACGGGAAGAACAGCCTCCAGAGGTGAGGTGTTCTTGTGCTTGGTGGGTGTGAGGATGGGTTGGATCTAGTCCCAGATGAGATGGCTGAGGCTCTCCCCCCTTCTACTGTGGTGACTAATCCTATTTTATAGAGGCCCCGGTCCTCTTCCCAAATATTGAGCGGGAAGGGAGCCAACAATGGCCAAATTGAAAGGGGACAACTAGTACAAGTTATGCTGACAAAAGCAGTCTTCGCCTGCCAAAGGCTCTGGTGGTGACGCCGCCTTGGGCTCCATGGTGACCTCCGTCTTGCCGTCCTGCTGGTCTTGGTCTCGTTGCACCGATATGGAAACCTTTGCTTGACGCCTCGGTACTCCTTGCCTGCGTTTGCCTCCTTAGCACCAAAGAGGAAACAAGGACATTGTGTGTGCTGGCGCCCGCCAGGCGCCCGCCTGGTCTCGATCATCATGGCTCACGTCATTGGAACCTTGCGAGGTTTGCCTTGCCTTGATCTCTCTGCCCCTCGTGAGCCAGCCTGGTGAGGCCACTCCCGAGGAGGTCTTGTGTCATCCGCCTCGCGAGGCTTGGCCCCTCACGAGGGTCTTGAATGCTTGTTGGTGAAGATGGGCCATACGGGTCCGCTTGCAGAGCCACGCTATGGGCCGCAGGCAGGCAAGTCTGCGGACCTCCGTTCCCAGAATGCCGACAGTAGCCCCCGGGCCTAAGGCGCGCTCGGGCTTGGCTTCGAGGCGAAGCCAAAGGGCAAGCGATGAGCGTCGCGGGCCCCAATAGCCTGCGGCCTTGGTCGACGCATGGCGATTGATTGGACATGGGTGTCTCGGCTTCCCCATGTTGCCTTGATATCCGCCTGGCTAGGCGGCCGCCGCGGTCTACACAGTTTCCCTCCCATTGTTGCTGTGCACTCCCCAATTCTTCCGCTTCCTTGAAGCTCAGCCTCTTCTCCCAATCCGATCTAAGCCTAATACTCCCATTGCCATGGCGCCGAACTAGTCAGAGAAAGGGAAGAGTCCCCTGTCCTCCGCCGGGCTACGCCCGGCCACTGAGCCTGCCGTTGGCAGGTCGCTCGTGCTCAACCAAGAAGCCATGGATAAGGTGCATCCCATGCTCGCCTCCTGCTTCAATGAGTGGGGAGGGACGATGACTTGGCCTGCGTCTCGTGCTCGTATCGACCGGACAGCCACTGAGGTCCCATTCTTCATCGACGCCCTTTGGGCTGGCCTAGTTCCTCCTTTCTCCGCCTTCTTCAATGTTGTGCTTGCCCCTTCTCGGATCCACATGCCGCACCTTGATCCCCAATCCGTGAACCTTCTTGCCGTCTTCGCCTTTGTTTGCGAGGCCATGGTGGAAATTGCTCCTTCCGTGTCCCTTCTCCTGCACTTCTTCTCGTTGCACCTGATTGATCATCGACAGAGCTCGGGGTGCTTGAGCTTCCAGGCCATGGCAGCGATTGCAGGCGCGGGGATTGACTTCGAGCTTCCACCATCCACGAGCGAGTTTTGGACACGGTGGGTATTTGTTGATGTCGGAGTGCTTAGCCCTTTGCTCCATTCCCCGTCGGCGCCTGCCGTCCCCAACTCCGGTTGGTGCCATCAAAGGCTCGCCGATTCATGCCTCGTCCCTGTCTGTCTCAAGCTGAAGGGGCTGAAAGACCTTGGCGTGGCTGCGCCTATGGTGGTGAAGGAGTTCGTCCGACGCCGGGTGGCTCCGCTTCAGCGCCATTCCTGGCCAATGTGGGCCTTGCTCAGCAGCAAGGACTGCATGAGACTTCAGGAATCCGGGATCCCCCTTGAGGCGCAGCGAATGCTGCTCAAGGTCCTGACGGCTGTCCCATTGCTAGATGACATGCCGGGGAAGAGTTGCCTATTGTACTGCTGCTCGAACAAGGCGGAATTTGTGGAGCGTATGCCCTTCTTCGATGAGTGGGGGCTGCGTCCAGTCGGTCTGGTGGGGCCCCGTGAGAACCCCGTCGAGGTGGTTCCCGTCCATGCCGCTGGCGTCGACCTCGCCCCAAGTGTGAATGCAGGGGGGCGAGCATCGCTTGAGGCTGATGGCGCAGGTGCCGAGGTGCTGATGTTGCCCAGGGCTCCCGAGGTGTCGTCCTCGGGAACTTGTGATTCTTGCCCTGGGGTGGCGGTTGAGGGGGCAATGCAGCCCGTGTCTCCCGAGGTCGGGGCTCCTGAGGCCTCGGCAGGTCGCTGTGAGGCAGAGCCCAATAGCTCCCCTCATCTTGGCGCTCCTGAGGCTGCCCCTTCGAGCGCTTCTCCAGTTGTGCCTCGTGTTGGCCGCCATGTCCAGCGCTTCGGTCGGCTTTGCGTGGACTTTTAAGAGCTCCGCAAGAGGAAGGGGTCCCCAAGCCGCGGCAGCGGCACCTTCGGGCAGTTAAAACGGAGGAAGTACATCGCCGTTGATGTGTAAGTACCTTGTCTTGGTAATTCTCCGCGTGCTGCTTCCCTTCCTGACGATGTCTCTTCATGATCCCTTCCGCCAAGGCCGCGGAATCTCCTGAGAAACAACCTCCTCTCACCTCGTTTCTCCTGCCAAACTTGAGCACTGCAAGCCCGCGCGCTGCTCACAGCGTGGAGTCAACAAGGGAAGCCAGCCCGTCGACAAGGCATCTTGAGCTCGCGCCCTCACCGTCTCTCCTTCACTGCCTTGCTTGGAATACAGCAAGTGTGCCAAGGGTTCCTCCCCTAGTCGTGGAGGGCGGTTGGGTGGCTTCGGTCTTGGGCTCCTCTTCAAGAAGCGGGCCTCCACTCTTCGGGCTCCTCACGAGGCCTGGCCTGCAACTGGGTGGGCGCCAGCCACCAGCCCCCTGCTGAAAGGAGGCGAGCCGCTTCGGGACCCATCTGCAGTCCCCGTGGCGGAGGACGGAGTCAGCAGCATGCTCAAGTCGGCACAAGAAAGGAGCGTCGTCCGCCACAAGCTCTTTCAGGAGGTGATGGGCGCGATGAACTGACTTGGTGAAGAGCTCGTGGATGTGGACGCGCGCCTCGTGGCCGAGGGTCTTCGGCTGGTGGAGGAGCGGCATAAGCTAAAGGTGGATATCAACCTCAGGTGCCACCAACATGAGCTTGATAACGCGAAGGCCG
Organism: Triticum dicoccoides; assembly: GCF_002162155.2. NCBI lineage: Eukaryota > Viridiplantae > Streptophyta > Magnoliopsida > Poales > Poaceae > Triticum > Triticum dicoccoides. The sequence goes on from NC_041392.1 coordinate 204,562,947, forward strand.
AGGTTTCTCTCGCAGCCTCGTGAGAGGCCTGCTCCCGAGCTCAGGAAGAGGCCCGGGAAGCTGACCGCCGTTGCGAGGCCACGGAGAAGCGTGCATGGGAGCTCCAAGCCTGGAGCGCCTCCTTGGAGCAGCAAGTGGAGGCGCGCAGAGCCACCCTTGCGTCGTTGAGGGGGACGCCCGCCAAAGAGGAAGAGGTCCGGAAGCGCGAGGAGCCGTTGGCGCTGGAAGCCGTGGAGCGTAGCCTTGAGCTTGAGTGACTGGAGATGAGGGAGCGTCAGGTCGCCCAAGCAGAAGACGCCATTGGCGCACGCGAGGCCAGGGCTCAGTAGGAGGTCGATCGCCGGGTGGCCAAGGCTTGCACGGATCTTGAGGGCAGGTACGACCTGAAGTTGGAGTTCGCGGAAGCTGAGACTGCAGGTAGGACTGCTGCCGTCAAGTCTAGGTTAATCGAGGTGGAGCGGCGCGAGGAGGCCACCTCAGCCGCCCTGGTCTCGGCGCAGGCCGAACTGGCCTCCGCCCGCGCTGGGCTGCTCCCTCTTTAGCAGCGGGTCGCTGACGCCGAGTCTGTCGCGCGGCAGAACAAGGTGGAAGTGCTTCAGCGGCAGATGTTGGAGCGCGTGCACGCCCCCATGCTCCAGGACCTCAGGAACAGGGCCAATATTGCCCTGGGTCACATCTGCGATGAGAATGCTCCTCATCCCCACGCGAACGACTACGCCAGCCACCTCCGCTTCTTTACCGACGTGGTGACGCGCCTGGAGAATCATTTCGAGAGAGCTCGCCAACTTGTTGAAGAGAGGAGCCGCGGCCTGCTTGGGCGTGCGTTCTCCCGCGTCTTCAGCCATCTCCAAAACACCGATCCCAACTTTGATTTTGACGCCGCCATTGCTCCCGTGCCCGAGGACATCTAGGGTGACCTGGCGTAATGGGTGGAAGACAATGTGGATGCGCTGGTCATGGCCTTCACTTCCGATGACGATGCGGTGGTGGTCGCGGCGGACGAAGGCGACGTGGTCGACGATGGTGATGGCGGCGCCAGTGGAGGTGATGGTGATGCTAGCGATGGTGGCAGCGATGCCAGCGACGCATCTGAGGGCGATCTGGGGGACGCGGCGAGCGACATGTCCGACTGATCCCTTGTTTCCCAACTGTTTGTCCTGCACGCAAAAGCTCGGGCACGTCCCTAGAGGTTGTAAGAGCATTTTTGGAGGGTAAGCCCCTCATGTAAATATACTACAGCCTCTATCATTTTAGGTCGAGTTGAATATGTGTCTTCATGAACTCACATATCCTGGGGCAAGTTTGCTGTTGCGGTTTACCTTAGCCTGGACGAGCCCCAAACCGGCTCGTGAGGTTGCGAGTTTCTGGGAAGCTCCTGAGGAGCTCGTCGACACGCCCAAGGGGGCCGCATGATAAGCAAGCGCTAGCCGTGGCACGACATGCGCGTGGCGCTTGTGCGCCATGCCTAGCCCTACTCGTGAGGGTCCCACGCGGGGGGAGCAACAGGTGCGAACTCCGAATTAACGCAAGAACAAGATAGCAAGAAATCGCTCGAACTAGAAAAGGCACCCCCCGCGCGCATCAATGAAAATTCAACTTCAACTTAAATCCAAATCCAGAAGGTAGGGTTACAGAGTAGAGATCCAAAGCAAATGGCCGCGTCCGGCGCCTAGTCTAGTCTTCTTGTCTTCTCACCAGCGCGGAGCTAAGTGATGCCACTAGGACATGGGAGGGAGCCCCCGAGGCCCAAGGGCGGCACTCCTGAGACTCCGGGGCGTGTACAGCCCCACTCATTATTACGTGAGAGTGTCACAAGAGGAGAACTTCATAGGCGTGAGCCTTACTTCATATTGCCGGACGAGGGGCCCGCCTTGCGCCATCCTCGACCACCGTTGGGGGCGACTAGAAACCAGGACGACACCAAGGGGCAAAGGGGACGCGAGCGGCTTCCTCGGGGACCACGGGCCCTCTGTCGGGGGAAGGCTCTGGAGCACCTCCCCGGAAGAGGGCCTACCTCCGGGGGACGCCTTGCTCCGTGCGGCGCGGGGAGGGGCCTTGCTCCCGGTCCCTCTCCTGCAGCCCCTAGCGTGCCCCCCTGGCGGCAGGGAGGCCGACGAGCTGGGGCCGATGTCGGTGTCAAAACCGGTGGATCTCAGGTAGGGGGCCCCGAACTATGCGTCTAAGGTCGATGGTAACAGGAGACAGGGGACACGATGTTTACCCAGGTTCGGGCCCTCTCTATGGATGTAATACCCTACGTCCTGCTTGATTGATCTTGATGAATATGAGTATTACAAGAGTTGATCTACCACGTGATCGTAATGGCTAAACCCTAGAGGTCTAGCTTGTATGGCTATGGTCATGAATCTCCCCCTCCAGACTAAGTCCTCCAGTTTATATAGACACCGGGAGGATCTAGGGTTACATTAGGTCGGTTACAAAGAAAGGAATCTACATATTTGGTCACCAAGCTTGCCTTCCATGCCAAGGAGGGTCCTATCTGAACACGGGTGCAGTCTTCGATCTTCGTATCTTCACAGCCCATCAGTCCGGCCCATGGCAAACAAGTTGGACGCCCGTGGACCCCTTAGTCCTGGACTCCCTTAGTAGCCCCTGAACCTGGCTTCAATGATAAGGTATCCGGCGCGTAGATCTGTCTTCGTCATTGCAAGGCGGGTTCCTCCTTCCGAACTCCAAGATAGTCTTCGGACGAAAAAAACGTGTTCGGATCTGCAACACACAGCCATAGAGAGTATAATATTTCACGAATCCGATCTGCTGGCAACTCTAGTAACATGACATCACGCTTGCCCGGTCATTATTTCGAACTGTTTCCCATCCCGCCGTGATACGTCTCCGTCGTATATACTTTTCCAAACACTTTTGCCTTGTTTTGGACTCTATCTTGTATGATTTGAATGGAACTAACCCGGACTGACACTGTTTTCAGCAGAATTACCATGGTGTTGTTTTATGTGCAGAAAACAAATATTCTCGGAATGACCTGAAACTCCACGGGAGGTCCTAGAAAAAATAATAAAAAATCCTCGCCAAATATGAAGACCAGGGGGCCCACACCCTTCTCACGAGGGTGGGGGGCGCCCCCCCCCCCCCTAGGGCGCGCCCCCTACCTCGTGGGCCCCCTGGAAACCCTCCGACGCCAACTCCAACTCTATATATTTGCTTTCGGAGAGGAAAAAATCAGAGAGAAAAAATCATCGCGTTTTACGATACGGAGCCACCGCCAAGCCCTAAAACCTCTCGGGAGGGCTGATCTGGAGTCCGTTCGGGTCTCCGGAGAGGGGGATTCGTCGCCGTCGTCATCATCAACCATCCTCCATCACCAATTTCATGATGCTCACCACCGTGCGTGAGTAATTCCATCGTAGGCTTGCTGGACGGTGATGGGTTGGATGAGATTTATCATGTAATCGAGTTAGTTTTGTTAGGGTTTGATCCCTACTATCCATTATGTTCTGAGATTGATGTTGCTATGACTTTGCTATGCTTAATGCTTGTCACTAGGGCCCGAGTGCCATGATTTCAGATCTGAACCTATTATGTTTTCATGAATATATGTGAGTTCTAGATCCTATCTTGCAAGTCTATAGTCACCTACTATGTGTTATGATCCGGCAACCCCGAAGTGAAAATAATCGGGACCACTCCCGGTGATGACCACAGTTTGAGGAGTGCATGTATTCACTATGTGCTAATGCTTTGTTCCGGTTCTCTATTAAAAGGAGGCCTTAATATCCCTTAGTTTCCAATAGGACCCTGCTGCCACGAGAGGGTAGGACAAAAGATGCCATGCAAGTTCTTTTCCATAAGCACGTATGACTATATATGGAATACATGCCTACATTACATTGACGAATTGGAGCTAGTTCTGTGTCACCCTATGTTATGACTGTTACATGATGAACCGCATCCGGCATAATTATCCATCACTGATCCGGTGCCTACGAGTTTTCCATATACTGGTTCTCGCTTATTTACTTTTCCGCTGCTACTGTTACAATCACAACAAAATACCAAAAACATTACTTTTGCTGTCTTAACTTTTGTTGCCGCTACCACCACTATCATATTACTTTGCTACTAAACACTTTGCTGCAGATACTAAGTTTCCAGGTGTGGTTGAATTGACAACTCAGCTGCTAATACTTGAGAATATTCTTTGGCTCCCCTTGTGTCGAATCAATAAATTTGGGTTGAATAATCTACCCTCGAAAGCTGTTGTGATCCCCTATACTTGTGGATTATCAAGACCTTTTTCTAGTGCCGTTGCCGGGGAGCATAGCTCTATTCTTTGAGTCACTTGGGATTTATATCTGCTGGACACTATGAAGAATTTGAGAGATCCAAAAACCAAGATCTATCCCTCAACTACGAGGGGAGGTAAGGAACTGCCATCTAGCTCTGGACTTGATTCACCTTCTGTTATGAGTTAGTTTGCGACACCTACACCTGCTTCTGCTATTCGTTCTGATATGTCGCATGTTATTGATGATGCCACTTTTGCTATGCATGATACTTATGATGAAACTGCTTCTATGTCTGATACTACTATGCCCCTTGGTGAATTTCTTGATGAACAAATAGCTAGGGCTAGAGAAAAAGAAATTATTGAATCTGAATACGATGATGATAGTGATGATGAAAACATGCCTGTTATTCCTGAAGGTTATCTTTTTGATAGGGAATCTTCTGCCGCTATTTCCGCTTGCAGGGATAGATATGAGCTTAAGAGGTTATTAATTAAATGGAACAAAGAATCACTTAGAGATAAAATGAGACCCGACCCTGCTTTTGCTACTTCACCTATATGTGTTCCTGATAAAGATTATGAATTCTCTGTTGATCCTGATATAATTACTTTGGTTGAATCTGATCCATTTTATGGCTATGAATGTGAAACTGTTGTGGCACATCTCACTAAGTTAAATGATATAGCTGCCCAGTTCACTAATGATGAGAGATCACGTTACCTCTATTTACTCAAAATATTTCCGTTCTCATTAAAGGGTGATGCTAAGATATGGTTTAATTCTCTTGATCCTGGTTGTGTGCGTAGTCCCCAGGATATGATTTATTACTTCTCTGCTAAATATTTCCCTGCTCATAAGAAACAAGCTGCTTTGAGGGAAATATACAACTTTGTGCAAATTAAAGAAGAGAGTCTCCCACAAGCTTGGGGGAGGCTTCTCAAGTTACTTAATGCTTTGCCTGATCATCCTCTTAAGAAACCTGAAATACTTGATATCTTTTATAATGGAGTAACCAATGCTTCCAGAGATTACCTGGATAGTTGTGTTGGTTCTCTTTTCAGGGAAAGAACACCGGATGAAGCTGAAATTCTATTGAATAATATGTTGACAAATGAAAATAATTGGGCAACTCCTGAGCCAGCTCCTGCTCCAATTACTGAGCCTATTCCTAAACCAACTCCGAAGAAGAGAGGTATTCTATTTCTCAGTCCCGAAGATATGCAAGAGGCAAAGAAATCTATGAAAGAAAAAGGTATTAAAGCTAAAGACGTTAAGAATTTACCTCCTATTGAAGAAATACATGGTCTTAATATACCGCCTGTTGAAGAAACATATGATCTCAATTATTTATTCATTGAAGAACCTCCTGATCCCGATATCCCGACACAGGTAGTAAAGGTAAATTCTCTCTATAGATATGATAAAACTGAAGTCCCTCCTACTAAAATTGCTAGTCAGTGCTTGGATGAGTTTGATAACTTTATGTTTAAACAAGACGACTTCAATGCTTATTTTGGTAGACAATTAAAAGAAAATGCTTATATGATTAGACGCTTGGGTGATTATATGGCTGATATTAAAGGTGAACTTAAACTTGTTAGCGAACATGCTTCTATGGTTACCACTCAAGTAGAACAAGTACTTAAGGCTCAAAAACAAGTGCTTGATTAAATGAATAGTAAGAAAAATGATTATGCTATTAGAGTGGTTACTAGAACTGGTAGAATGACTCAGGAACCTTTGTATCCTGAAGGCCACCCTAAGAGAATCGAGCAAGATTCTCAAAGAAATAATATTGATGTTCCTATTTCTTCTAAAAAGAAGAAGAAGAAAAATGATAGAACTATGCAAACTTCTAGTGAACCTATTGCTGAACCACCTGATAATCCAAATGATATATCTATGTCTGATGCTGAAACACGATCTGGTAATGAACATGAACCTAGTAAAAATATTAATGATGATGTTCATGATGATGCTCAACCTAGTAACGACAATGATGTAGAAATTGAACCTGCTGTTGATCTTGATAACCCAAAATCAAAGAATCAATGTTATGATAAAAGAGACTTTGTTGCTAGGAAACATGGTAAAGAAAGGGAACCTTGGGTTCAGAAACCCATGTCTTTTCCTCCAAAACCATCCAAGAAAAAGGATGATGAGGATTTTGACTGCTTTACTGAAATGATTAGGCCTATCTTTTTGCGTATGAGATTAACTGATGTGCTCAAAACAAATCCTTATGCTAAATATATGAAAGATATCATTACTAATAAAAGAAAGATACCGGAAGCTGACGTTTCCACCATGCTTGCTAATTATACTTTTAAGGGTGGAATACCAAAGAAACTTGGAGACCCCGGAGTACCTACTATACCTTGCTCCATTAAAAGAAATTATATTAAAACTGCTTTATGTGATGTTGGAGCCGGTGTTAGTGTTATGCCTCTCTCTTTATATCGTAGACTTGACTTGAATAAGCTGACACCTACTGAAATATCCTTGCAATGGCTGATAAATCAACTGCTATACCTGTCGGTATTTGTGAGGATGTGCCTGTTGTGGTTGCAAACGTTACTATTTTAACGGACTTTGTTATTCTTGATATTCCCGAGGATGATAGTATGTCTATTATTCTTGGAAGACCTTTTCTTAATACTGCAGGGGCTGTTATTGATTGCAACAAAGGCAATGTCACTTTTCATGTTAATGGTAATGAGCATACGGTACACTTTCCGAGGAAACAACCTCAAGTTCATAGTATCAACTCTATTGGAAAAATTCCATCGATTATATTTGGAGGTTTTGAATTTCCTCTTCCTACTATCAAAAAGAAATATGATATTGTTATTATAGGGGATGTGCATATCCCCCTTGAGGTAACTTAGTGTTATTTGAAATTTCTCCGGTTTCATGATTATCGGAATGAGTTTGTTAACAAGACTTGATCAACCTTGTTAGTGGATTATTTTTGATGAGGATGAGATGGATGAAACTAGAAGCACAACCTTCTGTACCCTCTTTATACTTTCTGTTATTTATATTAAATAAAGTAAAAATAGTATTTTTCTGTCTGTTATCTGATTACCCGTGCAATATAAAAATAACCCGAAAATAAAAGTCCTCAGAATGACATGCCAATTTAATATGATTTTTTCGGGAATATTTGAGGATTTACTGTGCAAAAATTACCGCGGGAGGAGCTGCCACCGGGCCACGAGGGTGGTGGGTGCGCCCCCCCCCCTATAGGGCATGTCCCCTGCCTCGTGGGCCCATGGTGGCCCTCCACCACTTATCCCAGCACCCATCTTCTTCCTCTATCTCACACAAACCCGAAAAACCAACTCAAGCATGAGTTCCAGCCACTTTTGCTATGATTTTCGATCTCCTTTCTCAAAGCACCTCTTGCAAAACTGCTTGGGGAGATTGTTCCTTGGTATGTGACTCCTCCATTGGTCCAATTAGTTTTTGTACTAGTGCTTTATTCTTTGCGAATTTGTGCTGCATAGGTGACCATGTTCTTCAGCTTGCATGTCAAATTTATATGGTTCCAAGGTGGTTCCTCTAAGAAGCAAGGACCCAGGATTGTTATGCGCGATGCTGACGAGGATCCGCCAAGAGACGCCCCGGTACGGCCTTGTGAATGGCCATCGGAAAATTTTATGGACCGTGCGGGAATTAAAGAAGAATTCAAATCATATTTGCGCAATGCCGGTCTTGAGGATTTTGAGGCTAACAAATGCCCCCAGTATCATGATCTCACAAGTTCATTTGTGAGGAGGTTTGAGTATTCATCTTCGCGTAATTCTCCTTCAGTCATGTTTGATCTCTATGACAAATCTTATACCATGGACTTAGAGGATTTCACTTCTGCTTGCGAACTTCCATCATGGGGTAGTGTTAGGGATCCCCCTAAATCCAAATTTAGAAACTTTCTTACTAGTATAACTGTGGGGGAATCTAGAGATATAACACAGGCTACCATAGGGAGCATTCACTTTCCTGCTATACATCATTTTGCTCTTTTCATTGGTAGATGCATAAATGCTAAGGATGAAGCATGTCACATGTGTGCCCCTGATCTTAGCATTCTTAGGAGTGCTGTGTTAGGAGACCAATCTTGTCATATGGGAGCCATTGTAGCTCGTAGGTTGCATCATAATAGACATAATGGAGATTTCTTTGGAGGAATATATGCAACCCGCTTAGCTCATTTTCTTGAGATAGACATTCGTGAGGGTGATATGGAGTTGCCCCCTGCATATTTAGATTATGACTCTATGGCTTCACATCAGTTTGTCGAGAGGCCTCAATCACCTCTCTTATATCGTTTAATTTTTGATAAGCGACGTGTTTTCCATATTACTCTCCCTGCTCCTGCCTTTTTTGATTCACAGACAAAAGGAAGATATGTTATTACCAGAGAGGAGGCAGAAGAGAACGAGAGGAGAGCGGAGGCAGCTCGACTCCACGCTGCAGCTCAGCAGGCGATAACCGCTGCACAACAGTATAATCCCAACTATTACTCTTCATCACAGTACGACCCCAACAACTATTATTATGGATATCCGCCAGGCCAGCCGTGGCCATAGACCAACTTAGGCCAAAAGCCTAAGCTTGGGGGAGTACGTATTTCTCACCGACATTACATTTATGTTCACACACACTCATTGCTAGATGTCAGTGCTCATAATTTTGTACTGTAATATCCATGCTAGTTTATTTTCCTTTTCCTGCTTTCTTCTTGTGTGTTTGCTAAACCTTAAGAAAAAACCAAAAAAATTAGTAGTAGTTTATTTTTCTGCCGTAGTAGTAATTAAAAAGAAAACCCAAAAATATTTCCTGTTCTTCTTTTGCTTGTTGGGAGCTTTCCCGTGTAAATAGTTTTATTTCTTTTCTTTTATTTGGGGGTCAGTAGGAGAAGACCATAATTAAAATGTTGAAGTGGCTCTTATATGCATTATTGTTGAATTAACCAAAGAGCCCATATTGCCTTGTTTTCTCCTGTTTATTGAATGCTCGCAGATTCCAGCTTAGTCCAATGCACGTGCACTCTTATTATTATTCACACTGTTCGGTCATGCAAGTGAAAGGCAATTATGATGATATATGATGGACTGACTGAGATAAGAAAAGCTGGTATGAACTCGACCTCTTTTGTTTTTGTAAATATGATGAGTCCCTCGTTCTTGATTCAGCTTATTATGAATAAACATGTTTGCAATGACAATTAGAGATCATGGTTGCTTGTGCCATGCTTGATTAGTTATGAGTTATAATGATTTACCTTGTATGCCAACATGCTATTGAGATGATTATGATGTGGTATGATGGGGTGGTATCCTCCTTTGAATGATTTAAGTGACTTGACTTGGCACATGTTCACGCATGTAGTTGAAACAAAATCAACACAGCCTTCACGATATTTATGTTCATGGTGGATTATATCCTACTCATGCTTGCATCCAATGTTTATTAATTTTAAAGCATGTACATGGCTGTTGTCGCTCTCTAGTTGGTCGCTTCCCAGTCTTTTGCTAGCCTTCACTTGTACTAAGCGGGAATACTACTTGTGCATCCAAACCCTTAAACCCCAAAGTTATTCCAGATGAGTCCACTATACCTTCCTATATGCGGTATCTACCTGTCGTTCCAAGTAAATTTGTATGTGCCAAACTCTAAAGCTTCAAATAAACATTCTGTTTTGTATGCTCGAATAGCTCATGTATCAACAAAGGTTGTCCTTATCTTCCGTGTTAGGTGGGTTTTTCTCAAGAAGAGTGGACTCTGCTCCTCACTCACGAGAAAATGGCTGGTCACTGGGATGCCTAGTCCCATGCTTTACGCAAACTAAATCAAAATTAATTGCAAACAAAACTCCCCCTGGGACCTGATGTATGTTGGAGGCACTCGTTGTTTCGAGCAAGCCATGGATTGATGCTTGTTGGTGGAGGGGGAGTATAAACTTTACCATTCTGTTTGGGAACCGCCTATAATGTGTTTAGCATGGAAGATATCGCCATCTCTTAGTTGTTATGTTGACAATGAAAGTATATAGCTCAAAATACAATTTATCTCTATTTCAAAACCGAGCTCTGACACCTCTACAAATCCCTGCTTCCCTCTGCGAAGGGCCTATCCATTTACTTTTATGTTGAGTCATCACCCTCTTATTAAAAAGCACTAGCTGGAGAGCACAGCTGTCATTTGCATTCATCACTGTTAATTTATGTTGGGTATGACTATGATTGGATCTCTTTTACCATGAATTACAATGTCTAGTCAGTCCTTGATCTTTAAAGGTGCTCTGCATTTATGTTTTGCGGTCTCAGAAAGGGCTAGCGAGATACCATCTTGTTATATCATATTATGATTGTTTTGAGAAAGTGTTGTCTTCCGAGATTTATTATTATGACTTGCTAGTTGATTATGCTATTGATATGAGTAATTGTGAAACCTAAGAATTATTGCAAATGTGGTTAGTTATGATTTATGCTGAAAACTTGAATGCTGGCTTGACATAGTTACAGCAACAAGAGCAAACAGAGTTTGTAAAAGTTTTTCTTTCTTTTAGTTTGTCAACTGAATTGCTTGAGGACAAGCAAGGGTTTAAGCTTGGGGGAGTTGATACGTCTCCGTCATATCTACTTTTCCAAACACTTTTGCCCTTGTTTTGGACTCTATCTTGTATGATTTGAATGGAACTAACCCGGACCGACGCTGTTTTCAGCAGAATTACCATGGTGTTGTTTCATGTGTAGAAAACAAATATTCTCGGAATGACCTAAAACTCCACGGGAGTTCTTAGAAAAAATAATAAAAAATCCTCACCAAATATGAAGGCCAGGGGGCCCACACCCTTCTCACGAGGGTGGGGGGCGCCCCCCCCCCCTAGGGCGCGCCCTCCTACCTCGTGGGCCCCCTGGAAACCCTCCGACGCCAACTCCAACTCTATATATTTGCTTTCGGAGAGGAAAAAATCAGAGAGAAGAAATCATCGCGTTTTACGATATGGAGCCGCCGCCAAGCCCTAAAACCTCTCGGGAGGGCTGATCTGGAGTCCGTTCGGGGCTCCGGAGAGGGGGATTCGTCGCCGTCGTCATCATAACCGTCCTCCATCACCAATTTCATGATGCTCACCGCCATGCATGAGTAATTCCATCGTAGGCTTGCTGGACGATGATGGGTTGGATGAGATTTATCATGTAATCGAGTTAGTTTTGTTAGGGTTTGATCCCTAGTATCCATTATGTTCTGAGATTGATGTTGCTATGACTTTGCTATGCTTAATGCTTGTCACTAGGGCCCGAGTGCCATGATTTCAGATTTGAACCTATTATGTTTTCATGAATATATGTGAGTTCTAGATCCTATCTTGCAAGTCTATAGTCACCTACTATGTGTTATGATCCGGCAACCCCGAAGTGACAATAATCGAGACCACTCTCGGTGATGACCATAGTTTGAGGAGTTCATGTATTCACTATGTGCTAATGCTTTGTTCCGGTTCTCTATTAAAAGGAGGCCTTAATATCCCTTACTTTCCAATAGGACCCCGCTGCCACGGGAGGGTAGGACAAAAGATGTCATGCAAGTTCTTTTCCATAAGCACGTATGACTATATACGGAATACATGCCTACGTTACATTGACGAATTGGAGCTAGTTCTGTGTCACCCTATGTTATGACTGTTACATGATGAACCGCATCCGGCATAATTATTCATCACTGATCTGGTGCCTATGAGTTTTCCATATACCGGTTCTCTCTTATTTACTTTTCCGCTGCTACTGTTACAATCACTACAAAATACCAAAAACATTACTTTTAATGTCTTTACTTTTGTTGCCACTACCACCACTATCATATTACTTTGCTACTAAACACTTTGGTGCAGATACTAAGTTTCCAGGTGTGGTTGAATTGACAACTCAGCTGCTAATACTTGAGAATATTATTTGGTTCCCCTTGTGTCGAATCAATAAATTTGGGTTGAATACTCTACCCTTGAAAGTTTTTGCGATCCCCTATACTTGTGGGTTATCACGCCGTTCCATGTTTTGGGGCGTGGTTTTTGTTGGCACATCCTGTCGAAGCAGAGATCGTGTCCCCTTATCGTGGGATTCTCATCAATACGAGTGTGGGTAACCCAACCATCCCGCGGGAAAGATTCCTTAGGAATAGGCAGGTTCTCAGGCTTAGGAGGAGGCGTTCAATACCCGCTGCCTTTATAAGGGAACCAAGGGCCATCTTCTTTATGCCAAACCTCTCCTCAACCTTCCCAACCTCGAGTTCTAACACCCAAGGTTCGACTTCATTGCTTCAAGCCTCCCCATCATGTCCGAACCCAGCCCTCAAGGCCGATGGGTGGCTTCCTCCGTTACAGAGGAGGATATTGCAAAGCTTCGGGCGGCTAGATACTTGACCATGGAGATCCACCATAGGCTTCCTGCTCAAGGATAGGTTATTCCGACCCCCAGATCTGGCGAGAGGGTCGTATTCATCTCCCACTTCCTCCGAGGGCTAGGGTTCGCTCTTCACCCCTTCGTCCGGGGGCTAATGTTTTATTACGGACTAGATTTTCATGATCTAGCTCCGGACTCTTTCCTCCATGTCTTGGTGTTTATCATTACATGCGAGGCCTTCCTCCGAATCCCCCCACACTTTGGCTTATGGCTCAAGACTTTTAGTGTGAAGCCGAAGGTAGTCGACGGGGAACAGGCGGAGTGCGGTGGTGTTGTAGTGAACAAGCTTACCAACACTCTTTGGCCTAAAGGATCTTTCACCGAAACCTCCAACCAATGGCAGCGAGAGTGGTTTTATGTCACGGAACCCCGTAGCACCAAGTGGGTAGCTATACCTGCGCTCCGTTCCGGCCCTCCGCCACAGCTTGCATCATGGATTAACAAGGGGCTGGACTGGGGATCAGTTGATGAAGTGCAAACTCTACAGAGCCGCATCCGAACCCTCCTTGAGAGAGACATCGATCTTGTCAACGTGATTCAAGTGATGCTAGTTCGTCGAATCATGCCATGCCAGCGCCGGTCTCGCCGCATGTGGGAGCTTAATCCAGAAGGACCATGAACCCTCATGTTGGGGATATTACTACTGGATGTAAACCGGCCAGGAGTAGCCAGGTTAACGCCTTAAAAATTAGAAGCCCATGAAGATGCAAGAATGATGGCACTTTACGAAGACCCAAGGCCCAAAGGCGGGTTAAAGCCTGTAGATATAAACCGACCCGGTCATGTAACTTGTGTTGTAAGATAGGAAGGATAGAGACCGAACCGGACACGTTTATGATCCGGCTTCGGGACTCTGTAACCCGACGGGTGTCAACCTATGTACATAAAGGGACGACCCGGAGCGGTTTAGGCACAGACAACAACTCGAGAGCCAGACAAAGTGGATTCGCTCCCTGGCCTTCGAAACCCTAGCAATACCAATCACAACTAAATGTAGGCTTTTACCTTCCTTGAAGGGGCCGAACTAGTATAAAACTCCTCATGTCCCCTTGTCCGGTTTAACCCCTTAAGCTAACCCATAGCGATGGCTCCACGACTAAGACCTTTCACAAGGACATATGCCGTGACAAACCCACGACAGTTGGCGCCCACCGTGGGGCTATCACATGATGGTTTTGAGTTCTTGAAGGGCAACTTTGATGGACTTAAGGGATACGTTGTGGGCCGGATGACGAAGAGTCGTCGCGACAAGCTCTACATTGACAATGCAGGATGGGGTCCCGAGGCCGATTCAATTGAGTATGGGTACCGGGTCCCCTTCGGTGGGATTCACGTCTTCATCGGCAAGATTGGCGAATCGGCCCCTGAGCCGGACATCTGCACCGACATCATCGAAATGGCTCGGCGTGCAAGCTCTTCGCCGGTTCATCCCGTGATAAAGCATGTTTTCGTAGGTGTCATCCATGGAGCAAGATACGAGGACGGGCCGGCGTCCGATGGAGAGACCGTGGTCTGTTCTGACGATGAGTCTTCTGGAGAGACCGAATCGCTTTATCAGTTGCAGGACGGCCGGATTGATGGAGGATCTGAGGGAAACAGTATTCCGGATTCCCCTAATCTGCCAAACCGGGCCGCCATCTTCATGGCCGGCACACAATCAGTGCCTCATTCATCAGCCGCCGCAGCAATACTCTTCGGTTCAACAACGGCCACACCGGTAGGGGCAGTAAGCTCTGCGCCGCCTCCAGCCCAAGTCATGTCTGATTTGCTCGACGCTTTGGCAACGTTGATGGCCGCAGAGGTGGATGCAGCAGCCAGGGATCAGCACAATGCGGAGATTGCAAAGGTGAAAGATCAGATAGCTCAGGCTGACCTGGCGACGGAGAACGCTAGGATGGCTACAGAACGGGCTGAATTGGAAGCACAGGCCTACCGGATTAGGCTGGATCAGAATGCTTCCGAGGAAGTCATGAGAAGAAGGTACCGATCACGTCTCCCGTCGGTTTATGAGCCCCAAAATATCTTCAACACACCAGGAGCAGGAGCTGGTAACCAACCCATACTAAACCGGATGGAGGCACCGGGAACAGGAGCGTCGGTTCAGCCGCGCACGATGGACCCGCCTCGCCAGAACAATGTTGTGCCACCATATGTACCAACACCTCCCGGGCATTATTCCAACCCGTTGGACAATATTGTGGCCGCCGCTTCATGCCTGGCAGCCCTCCCAACCGACGGTGAGTCACCAGTTGCGGTTGAAGCACGTCGGGCCAGGGATCTCCTTCAAACAGCGCTGAATCAACAGCAGGCATATTCACACAGTCGTGAGAGGATTCATTCCACTCCCCGTCCAAGCCGAAGCTATAGTAGACATATTGAGGATGAACCAACTGTGTCAAGCAGTGCACGTCGCCAAAATTCGCCGCGAGGAAACAACCTGGCAGGGGGAGGTGCTAATGCGCAGGATGTTGTGGACCATGGCCACGCACGTCGGGAGGCCGAGTTAGCAGCTCGACACGGAGCACGACAACATACTCCGGTTCACCCTACTGCTTCAGTAGATCCAGGTGTGGTATTTAGTTCCTTAGGGGTGTCGTGTCTCACCCCCGCTTTGCGTAATGTGAGACTGCCCAAGGACTTCAAGGGACCTCGTAAGGTACCAAATTACACCGCCGATTTACAACCGGAGGCGTGGGTGGAAAGCTATGAGATGGCAATGGAGATGTTAGATGTGGATGAGGCAGTGTGTGCTAAATATTTCACAATGATGTTGGAAGGAACAACTCGTACTTGGTTGAAGAGCTTACCAACTAACTCTGTCGGATCATGGGCTGAATTGAAGCACCGGTTTATCCAGAACTTCAAAGATACTTGTAAGCAGCCGATGTCAATCGTGGATCTGGCCGCTTGTGTCCAAGAGGAAGGGGAGTCCACGACCCATTGGGTCAAACGGGTCTCAGCGATTTTGCACTCATCAGATCGTATCAATGCAGACACCGCAGTGTTAATGTTAGAGGGCAATTTTCGTTTCCTACCACTCAAACAAAAGTTAGGAAGGCTCAAACGTCACTGCAATGATATGTCAACGCTCATGGCCACTTTGGTTAAGTACGCCGATTCAGATAATACCAAGGACCTGGATTCAGAGGAGGACAAACCGGGGAAAGGGAAGAAGAACGGCAACGCCAAGGGTCAGCAGCATAATCCGGCAGGCCATGGGAACAGCGGTAAGCGCAAGGCCGACAGCAGCTTGGACTTTGTTGCTAACACCAATGCCTAGGAGAATGGCCAGCGCCGTAAGGGCAAGCAGCCCCAGAGGGGTGGAGGTTCAGGCCCCAATTTGGAGCGCCTGTTAAATCAGCCCTGTCCAAAGCATGGATCAAAGGAGAAGCCAGCATTGCATCTTTGGAAGGATTGTTATATCATGCGGGATTTCAAGAATTCCAATATGTTCCAGTATGATAACGGCCCGCCCGGCGGTTCAGGAGGTGGTTTCCACGGGCCGGGTTATGGAGGTGGTGGTTCCAGTTTAGGGTTTCAAGGCAACCCGGGAGGCTACAATCATCAGGGCAATCAGCAGCAACAGAAGCAGTCGGGTTACCAGAGCAATCCCAAGCAGCTAAATAGCGAGCAATATCATGTCTTCACTACTAGTTTGTGTAAACGTGATCAGAAGCTTCATAAGAGGGCGGTAAACTCTGTTGAACCGTCTGTGCCTCAATATTTGCGCTGGTCTGAGAAACTCATCTTGTGGAGTAGAGAGGATCACCCACCCCGGGTTGACAATCCGGGTCACTTGGCCCTGGTGGTAGCCCCTCAAGTGGGGGGATACAAGTTTACTAAGGTGCTCATGGATGGGGGAAGTAGCATCAACATTCTATATTATGATACATTCCGCCGTATGGGGTTGACGGATAAGAATCTTAAACCGTCAAATACGGGTTTTCATGGTGTGGTGCCTGGTAAGTCTGCATATCCCATTGGCAGGATAGCCTTAGAGGTGGCTTTTGGAGATGATTATGATTCAAGGTCAGAAACATTGATGTTTGAGGTGGTAAAAATCAAAAGTCCGTACCACGCTTTGTTTGGGCGGCCGGCTTATGCTAAATTCATGGCGAGGCCATGTTATGTTTATCTACAGCTTAAAATGCCAGGTCATAAGGGGACTATCACGGTACATGGAAGCAGAAAGATCGCTTCGGAGTGTGAGGAAGGTGATGCGGCTTATGCTGAGTCGGTTTGTGCCACGGAAGAGTTGAAATTCTATAAGGAGCAAGTTAATCCGGCAGATATGATCTCTTTGAAAAAGCCGACTACAGAACATGATCCGGTGTTGAAGTTCAAATCGGCTACAGATACTAAAATGATTGATTTTGTTCCTGGTGACTCATCCAAGCAATTCCGCATTAGCGCTAACCTGGACCCCAAATAGGAAAGCGCACTCATCGAGTTCATCCCTGAGAACCGGGACATCTTTGCATGGAAACCTTCTGACATGCCAGGTGTACCGAGGGAACTCGCTGAGCACACACTTAACATTGATCCTAAGTTTAAACCGGTCCGGCAGTTTCTCCGCTGCTTCAATGAAGAAAGGCGTAAGGCTATCGGTGAAGAGGTAGCCCGTTTGTTGGGCGCAGGGTTTATTGTAGAGGTCTTTCATCCAGAGTGGTTGGCTAATCCGGTGTTGGTTCTTAAGAAAAACGGCACTTGGCGTATGTGTGTGGATTACACAGATTTAAACAGAGCTTGCCCTGCAGACCCCTTTGCTCTCCTTCGCATTAATCAGATAATTGATGCTACGGCAGGTTGTGACTGTTTGTGTTTTCTGGATGCTTATTATGGTTATCATCAGATCAAGATGGCGGTTAAGGGACCAGGAGAAGACAGTTTTCATAACTCCCTTTGGAGCCTTCTGCTATGTCTCCATGCCCTTTGGACTCAAGAGTGCCTAGGCAACTTATCAGCGCTGTGTTTAGAATTGCCTTCATAAGCAAATTGGGCGCAATGTTCATGCATATGTGGATGATATTGTGATAAAATCCAGAAAGGAGGAAACATTGATAGATGATTTGAGAGAAAACCTTTGACAACCTCCAGGTTTACAAGATGATGCTCAATCCGGAGAAGTGTGTCTTTGGTGTCCCGGCAGGCAAGCTCTTGGGTTTTCTGGTATCAAACAGAGGCATTGAGGCTAATCCGGAAAATATTTCAGCAATTACATCTTTGGCTAAACCGGCGTGTATCAATGACGTTCAACGTCTGGCCGGCCGAATTACAGCCTTGAGCCGGTTTATCAGTCGCCTTGGAGAGAAGGCCATCCCTTTATATCAGATGCTCAAGAAAACAGATAACTTTGTCTGGAGCGAGGCAGCTGATAAAGCATTCGAGGATTTGAAGAGGCAGTTAGCTGAGCCTGCCGTGCTTGCAGCACCGATCGATAAAGAGCCATTATTGCTATATGTTGTTGCTAATGCCCGGGTTGTTAGCGTAGCTATTGTGGTAGAGTGCAAGGAGCTTGGCAAGGAATATCCGGTTCAGCGGCCGGTTTATTATATCAGTGAGGTGCTCATTGAGTCAAAGCAGAGGCATCCGCATTGGCAGAAGCTGGTGTATGGAGTGTTCATGGCAAGCCGGAAGCTTAAACATTACTTTCAGGGCCATCCCATCACAGTGGTCAGTTCAGCTCCTCTGGGAGATATCATTCAAAACAAAGAAGCAACTGGCCGGATTGCCAAGTGGGCTATTGAGCTTGGACCTCATGGGCTCAAATATATACCCCGCACAACGATCAAATCCCAAGCACTCATGGACTTCATCAATGATTGGAGAGAGTTACAGGCACCTGAAGAGAAACCAGATAATACATATTGGACTATTCATTTTGATGGGTCCAGGCAGTTGGAGGGCTCGGGGGCTGGAGTCATACTAACTTCTCCACGAGGTGACAAGTTCTGTTATGTCCTCTGTTTAATGTTCCCTTGTACTAACAATGCAGTTGAGTATGAGGCTTTGCTCCACGGTCTTCGGATGGCTAAGGAGATGAACTTAAGCTGGGTTAAGTGCTTCGGGGATTCAGATCTGGTGGCTCAACAGGTGTCTGGCACTTGGGATTCTAAAGACCCACTCATGGCTGCATATCGGCGAGAGGTGGACACAGTGGCTGGGCACTTCAAGGGTTATCAGGTGGACCATATAGACCGGTGAAAGAATGAAGCGGCAGACGCTTTAAGTCGTCTTGGTTCCCAGCGTAAACCGGTTCTGCCAAATGTCTTTCTTGACGTGTTGCGTAACCCGTCAATCAAGGTACCAACCGAAGAAGAGTTGGCTATTCCGGATCCAGAGGCTCAATTGGTGGCAGCTCTGCATGTCATCCCGGATTGGACAATCCCATATCTGGCTTACATGAACTGGGGCGAGTTACCAGAGGATGAAACGTTGGCTCGACAGATAATCCGGCGTTCCAAGTCCATGACTATACTCAATGGGGAGTTACATTGTTACATCGTTTTAGGAGCAATTCAGCGTTGTGTTTCTCCTCAAGAGGGTTGTGAGATTTTGCGAGAAATCCATGAAGGGGATTGCGGTCATCACGCTGGTTCAAAGTCTTTGGTTGCTAAAGCTTTTCGCCACGGTTTTACTGGTTGACAACGTATGCTGATGCGGAGGATTTAGTCAAGAGATGTGACGGTTCTCAAAAATTCGTTCCCCGTGCGCACATTCCGGCTCGAGAGTTGAGGATGATTCCAATAACTTGGCCGTTTGTGACTTGGGGGCTTGATATGCTTGGACCCTTCAAGCGATCCAAGGACAAAAAGACCCACCTGTTAGTAGCAGTTGATAAATTTACCAAATGGGTGGAGGCAGAACCAGACAGTAAGTGTGATGCGGCCATGATGGTTAAGTTCATCGAAAAGGTGATATTCCGGTTTGGCTTTCCGTACAGTATTATAGATGATAATGGTACTAATCTGTCGAAAGGGGAGATGGAGGAATTTTGCCAACGTGAGCACATCCGGCTTGATATAGCATCAGTGGCTCACCCCCAGTCTAATGGTCAAGCGGAGAGGGCAAATCAAGAAATTCTACGAGGAATCAAACCCAGGCTTATGGTTCCTTTGAAGCAGACACCGGGTTGTTGGGTCGAGGAGCTACCTTCTGTGTTATGGAGCATTAACACCACACCCAACAGGTCTACGGGTTACACACCTTTCTTCATGGTTTATGGAGCGGAGGCAGCTCTCCCTAGTGACATCCGTCACGACTCGCCCCGTGTAACAGCCTACGTTGAAGCTGATAATGAGAAGGCACGTCAAGATTCCCTGGACCTGTTGGATGAAGAGCATGATCTTGCAGCAGCACGTTCGGCGATTTATCAACAAGATCTCTGACATTATCACAGCTGTCGGGTTAAGACCAAAACCTTTCAAGAAGGCGATTTGGTGCTCCGGCTCATCTAGGATCAGACGGATATGCACAAGTTATCCCCACCTTGTGAAGGACCCTTTGTGGTCAGCAAGAATCTGCACAACGGGTCATACTACCTCATTGATGTTCGAGAGCACAAAGACTCACGTAAATCGGAGGAGGAGACCAAGCGGCCATGGAACATAGCTCTTCTTCGGCCTTACTATACTTGAGCCATAGGCTCTTCATATGTACATATTTATGACGATGTATATATTATATAATAAACCGGAACCTCCGTTAAAGCGGGGTATCTGTTCTTTTTACATCATGTGTGTGCTTACAAGAGTTTACTGACAAGCGGAGTTTTTGTTAATCCGGTCTCAGCAGCCACACGGATATAAAGAAAATCACTAGGGGGCTTGGTAATATCTGAACCATAGCTACACCTCTTGATCGGTTGAAAACCACGAGGGGATGTCACTAGGGGGCTTGGTTGTTGTTACACCATAGCTACACCTCTTGATAGGCGTTTAAGCCACAAAGAAAAATATGCGGGGCCAAAGAGAGTGTTGCACAAAGCACAGACTCAAACATGGGCACCCACTGAGCACAGCTCACAAAGTTACTTGGGGGCTCTTTTTGCAAAGCAACAGAGAGTTTGAAAGGACCCTTGTAATT
Organism: Triticum dicoccoides; assembly: GCF_002162155.2. Classification (NCBI taxonomy): domain Eukaryota; kingdom Viridiplantae; phylum Streptophyta; class Magnoliopsida; order Poales; family Poaceae; genus Triticum; species Triticum dicoccoides. The sequence goes on from NC_041392.1 coordinate 204,583,768, forward strand.
GGCTATCAAGCCACGGCTTGGAAGCCTGGTGTATTCACCTAAAGCCCCAGGTTAACCTGCCTTCATCAAGTAAGCCACTCCTGTCCAGGTAATCCTGGTATGACCCGTCGAACGTTTGACAAGTCAATCTTCTACAGACCCTGAACATGTCAACGTTAAAAAGACGATTGGCTAATTGGAGGCCCATCTTAAAAGGCTTTGCTAAATGGTTTAACTCAGAGTCCTGGCAGCCCATGAAAAGCCTCGATTTGGAGCCTGACAGCTCGTAAAAAGCCTTGCATATTTTTATTTTTGAGTTTTATTTGTTGAAGTTCATAAGTATCTTCTGATAACCCGGTGTCCTTGACCCGGTTTGCTTTTCAACTACAAGTTGTCGACACATGATAAGTTATAAACCGGTGTTTGTTGACCCGGTCTAGTTTGATTAAATCACCAGTGTTATAAAGAAAACCCGGTAGTTATCCCGGTCCGGTTTACTATATAAACCGGCAGTATAAGCATGGGGTTATCAATGTTCCGGATTGGTATTAATGCCTTTGACGTATACACCGTTGGTCAACCAGTGAGGTATGTCACACATATTGTTGTTTATACAAACACTTCGATTATTCATCTATGTATTGGAGCGGTAAACCGCTAGATGCTTTTAAGTTGTTGTACCCAGGAACACAATTCATCATGGGTTATGCATCAATATATCCCGATAGATGGTACAAGTTGTCACGAGGTATTGCAAAACATGCTCGATGGCATGGCAGATAACGGAGTTTTGGCTATCCTATTACAAGAAGCTTTCAAAGCGGCTCCAATGGCATAATTGTTTTTTCACAATATCGGCACATAGTAGCCAGTAAACCGGTGACCGGCTATCAGGAGCATAAGTGTGCTTATGAATCGGAGGCACAAGTTCTTCAACTTCATGGATGTCGGCCGGCTATCTTTTCCCTTCGGCGTCATAAAACGGTTGAAAATGGGACAAGTCTATATCATCGGCCAGCTTGCTGGCTACTGGCCGCATCTGTTTGGTCAGCCGCCGGAGGTCATCATTGTCAAAGTTTGAACCGTCTTCCTTCACACCTGGGTATCCTTTAATGATATCCTCTGCTTCAAGGTATGGAATCCAGGCTTTGGCTCGAATAAGTGCGGTTAAAGCTCCTGCTCTGGCAGCTGCCTTCTTCAGTTCGGCAATATGGGCTGGTAACATGGCCAACTTCTCAAGTGTTTCTTTAATCAAAGTTGGGGCCGGTTTGTTGTAAGCTGTCGTGCAAATAGCCCGCTGAGACCCAGAGTACAACTGTTCAACCAAAGTATACGCCGCTTTGAGCTTCATCTGCATGTCTGTACCAAGATGAGCAATCCGAGTACCTACCAAAGATTTATGTTAACATTCTGGTCAGTGATAAGGATCATTGACTTATGTAAAACACATAAACATATACTTACCAAAGATGGCAGAAGTCATAGCATTGATTTGCCGTTTCAAGCCAACTAGTTCATTGACAATTGGTTTCAGGGCTGCCTCGGCGTCTTCAGCTCTTTTGGTTAAACCGGATTTTTCGGTTTCCCAGTTAGCACGATCTTTGTTGAAAGATTCCTTCAGGTTTTCCATTACGGCTAGGGCTTGGGTCAGCTCCTCTTTGGCCTTTGCAGCTTCTGCTTGTTGTGACTTCACATTTTCTTGCAAGTCAGAATTTCGGGCATCTTTGCTTCTTAGTTTAGCCTGCAACATTGAAGGTATATTAAAACAGGATATATACGTTCTAAGTACAAAGCGTATAACAAGTTATGCACTTCATACTTGGGGGCTAATGCCTATTTGCTCTAAAATACTACATTTTATACAAGTCTCCGGAACAATGCAAGCATTATCCTTGACACTTGGGGGCTAATGTGCGTCTGTTCTAAAACGGGTGCATGGATTAAAACCCGGATTAACTTGCCAGGTTAAACCGGCCTTTGGGGGCTATGCTGCAGAAAGTTATCTAATTGTTAAAGATGAGTCTTGATTCTTATTAGAGACCTGCCATTTTGAGGATCAGTGATGAGAAACTTTGAGTGTTACAAAGACCCGGTTTATGATTAAACATCATAAAACGGCCCTTGGGGGCTACTTGGGCTAGTGTCTCAGCTATGAATCACTAAACAAAGGGAGATGAACTTACCTCATATCGCTCTTTCATCAAGTTCACCAAACCGGCTTCATAGTCCCGGTTTGAGTGGTTCAAGAAGCCAGAGTGAAGCTCTTCAGCGTTGAGATGAGCATAGTTTGATAAATCACTACTCCATTTGCCTTTTTCCTTAGCAGCTTGCTCTTCTTTGGCACTATGTTGAGCCAAGATGACGGGATGGCCAGGAGAGCTGTGGCCCATGCCAGTAATGATGACATCGTCTCCTTGGCCTTCAGTGTATTTGGCTGGGGACAATGGAATCTCAGCATTTCTCACCGGACTAGCCCGGTTTGGTTCTGCCGGTTCAGTATCAGGCACGGCAGGTTTAGTGTCTGCGGGTTCATTGGTGTTTTGGCCTTGAAGGGGTGGTTCAACAGAGGTGGCTTCAGGATGAGGGCCCTCCGTTCATAAGTTTGTTCCGTTTTAGCTTGGGGTTCTTCTTCAAAAGTGGCCGGGTCTTTGGGCGGATTGGTGACCCGAGCTTTCTTGCTAGGTCTAGCTTTGGCCCTGCAAACAAAATATAAAAGGATTAACATCTTATTCAAGTTCTATGACGCATTGAAGGAAAGGTTTTACAACTTACCCGGCCACAGTTTTCAGAGGAGGGAGCTGAGTTGTTGTCGACTCGCCAGATGATGTGGGAGGTGTCACCTAATAATTTGAATCGGACGGATTAAGAGGTTTTCTGAAATAACCTGCCTTGGGGTAAGAATGGTCAGGAGTAGGAGAGACCTCAGACCGGCGCTTCCGAACTGGGGTGTCAGGTAAATCGACTGAAGTGACCTGTTGGCCACTGTGTCGGGTTGTCCGGCGAGCTTCATGCTGCTGAGTCTTCAAAATAAATGTTGGATCCAAGTGAGCAAGAGGATGAGAAAAACTTACTTTCCGGACTGCTTGGTGGATTTTTTGTGTTGGCATAGAGTCTGAACCGGAGGAAAGGGTAATTACCTCTACATCATCAGCTTGACTGCCTTCTGCGTCCTCCTGAGGAAGGTCAGTGTTGATGAGATGCATGAAAAGAGAGCCAAGTGAGTCAAGTTCTACCTCAACTTCCGGATCATCAGTGTCATCATCAAGCTCCATGTTGATCCGGTCAACCCTTTTCCGTTTTGATGTCCGTTTAACGGCTTTGGTTTTGGGGCGAGATGGTTTGACCGCTTTATCCCCAGTTGGCTTTACCGTTTTTTCTACGGTTTTCCGTTTCCAGAAGGGGTCATCACCCTATACATACATACACAGAAGAAGGATTACAGGTTGCACAAGGTAAAAATATTAAAGATGAAAAGGAAGTATAATGCTTACAGCAGGCAGTTTGTTCTTGGTATAGAAGGGGTTCAAATCGGTTTGACTGCAGACCAGTTCCGATTCATTCAAAATCTTCTTTACGCCCTCAGTGACTTCTTCATCAGATATTTGAATGTTGCAATGGCCTTGAGGGTCTTCAACCTCACCGGTGTACTCACACATTGAACCGGGACGCCGGCTTAGCGGCAAGATGCTCCAAGATATCCAATAGTGCACGAAATCCACACTTGTTAAGCCGTTGGCCATAAAGGCCTGGAGTTTGGCGAGTTGAGGGGCATATTTCGCCCTTTCTGCAGAGCTTAAGCGTTGTGGCATCAGATGGGTGTTGGAAAGCCGGTGATCACGAAAGCCTGGGAGGGGATTTTCATCTTCAGGCGAAGTATCTCTGCAATAAAACCAAGTCTGGTTCCATTCCTTTGGGTGGCTGTGCAGTTTGGCATGAGGAAATTCAACTTCTTTCCGCTTTTGAATTGAGACACCACCAAGTTCAGTGTTGGGGCCATTTACAAATTCTGTGCGCGGGTTTAAGTGAAAGAAGTCCCGGAACAGCTCTGCAGTTGGTTCTTCCTGTAAATACACTTCGCAGAAGACCTAGAAGTTACATAGATTCGATACTGAATTGGGCCCAATGTCTTGAGGATGGAGTTAGAAATTGGCAAGTACATCGCGGTAAAACTTTGACCCTGGCGGTTTGAAGCCATGGCTTATGTGGTCAACAAAGACCACCACCTCACCCTGCCTTGGGGTTGGAGGATTTTCTGTTCCTGGAACTCGCCATTTAATTTCAGCTTTCTTAGACAAGGAGCCGATGCTGACCATATCATTCAACTGATCCTCGGTGACCCGGGAACGAGCCCAGTTGCAAGCGGTGAATTGTTTGGCCATTGCGAAACAAACAAGTGAAAGCGAAAGGCCGGTTTATGAATCAATCATGATGATATACAAGATGCAATGGAGTGAAAGATATACTGATATGTGGAATGGCATAAACCGGAGACCAATGCAGTAATGTATAAAAGGTAATACCAGGATAGGGGTGCTCAGACACTATTAAACCGGAGTATAATTATGGAGGTAAAAGGCTCCTCCGGTTTATCAGAGGGCTAATGGTATAGATTGCTTATACAAAGTTAAACCGCCTATGTTGGTGTGAGGAGAAACAGATTTCACAGAGGTATATGAAAATTTCAGATCTAAGGTAAGACAGAAAAGCAAAAATAATTTGAACTAAAAGGGTGAGACCTGGAACAACTTATGAAGGACTAGATCAGTTTTTTGCGCATAAGGGTTTGTGGTGGTAACAGAAGATTAGCTACGGCAAGGGATACGTCAAGTGCGAAGTGTTCATCTACAGGCCAAGGAAGAACAGCACCGAAAGCTACGATGAACTTCAAGAACCGCGAAGAGCAAGGAAACCCTAATGGATCTAGAAAGGAAGGGGGAAAGGACTTACTGCGACCACGGAAGTAGCGGAGGCGTGCTGCAGAACTCTGGTACGAGTAGGTCGATGCAGCGGCCGACGGTGAAGCAGAGGAGAGGCTCGACGATGACGGCGGCGCTCAGGTGCGAAAACATTGCGAGGAAGAAGAAGGGATGAAGGGGTAGAGGAAATAAAAGAAAGGGGTTCTCTGCCCCTATTTATAAGGCGAAGCGATAAAACGACAAGTGCAGGAATCGAGGAGCTCAAAATGGATAAATTAATAAAGGTGTCACCTCGGTGACTGAATACACATTAATGAAGGTAATCTTCAGCTTCAACGGATAGATGACGTCAGGTCGGTTTATCATAATCATGAAGTATGACGTCACGACGGTTTACCAGATCAAGGTGAAGTTATGAGGGAGGAATTTTTCTAAGTGTTGAAGATTGACATGAACAAGTTCAAACCAATCTGGGGCCTAATGTTGGGGATATTTACTACTGGATGTAAATCGGCCAGGAGTAGCCGGGTTAACTCCTTAAAAATTAGAATGCAATGAAGATGCAAGAATGATGGCACTTTACGAAGGCCCAAGTCCCAAATGCGGGTTAAGGCCTGTAGATATAAACCGACCCGGTCATGTAACTTGTGTTGTAAGATAGGAAGGAAGAGACCGAATCGGACACGTTTATGATCCGGCTTCGGGACTCTTTAACCCGGCGGGCATGAACCTATGTATATAAAGGGACGACCCGGCAGCAGTTTAGGGACAGACAACAACTCGAGAGCCAGACAAAGAGGATTCGCTCCCTGGCCTTCGAAACCCTAGCAATACCAATCACAACTAGACGTAGGATTTTACCTTCCTTGAAGGGGCCGAACTAGTATAAAACAACTCATGTCCCCTTGTCCGGTTTAACCCCTTAAGCTAACCCATAGCGATGGCTCCATGACTAAGTCCTTTCACAAGGACATCTGCCGTGACAAACCCATGACAACTCCAACACTTCTTCGACACTACGCACGAAGGGATGTGGAAGCTATTTTTCGGGAAGCAAAAACATTGGCCGGACACTACTGAGGATGCTGGTCTTGACTACAACCGTCCAGATACTGCGGTAGGCACTTGTCTTCCGAACACTTTGTAGTTACGCATACCATAATATGGTACTGAGCAAACTATATTCTTCCAGGGCTGGATAAAGAAAGTGGAACTAATTATGTGTTCGGCCCCCCTACCCGAAGGCCTAGAGAATCTTGTTTTAACAAGGATGATGGCCCTGGCACCGTACCAGATGCCTGTGAAGGGGGGCAAGGCGGAGAGGACCAAAGATGGCCACCATCCCGAAGGTGTATCAGACATTGTGTCCGGAGGAATCAAGATCCCATCGTCCGAAGACAAAAATGAGGGGGAGGTTAACACCTCTTCCCCCCATGGAAAGAAAAGTGCCGCCCCCGAAGATTGGGAGGAAAAGGCTCCTAAGAGAGGCAAGATGGCTCTATCAGGCAGCTCAGGCTTGAAGGACGTCGACGCGCAGTCTCATGATGAGGACAAGCCTCGGGCCAAATCTTAAGTAAACAAGGATGTTTTAGATATGTCTCATTCTTTTTCTTGTAATGCCTAGAATATATTTTTTTTGCAGTTCCGCACGCAGCCTTCTTCAACAATCCTCTTCCTTGGGGAACCTTCTCCCAGAGATGATGGAAATTGAGACGCCTCCACCGGCCTCTCCGACCAATAGGGCGGATGACTTTGAGGTGTCATCTCGGAGGGTCTCCCCCGACCAACAGGCGGTGCGAGGGATGATGAAGATATTACCCGAAGGTGACGCTTCGGTGGCCCAAGGTCCGGGGACCAGCAATGAAGGTCCCGAACAATCTGGTCTTCAGTCGGATATGAATAAACGGATCCCTTCAAAGGGTGGTCATACTCCTACAGCAGCCTCTGGAGATCCAGAGGCACCGGATATACTGACGAACATGCTGCAGAAGGCGTCTGTCTCAAAGGAACATCGCACCTTGATGGGCACGGTGGTTGAAAAGGTCCTGTCCATGAAGCGTGGATTGAATGAGGCCTTTATAGGCCTACTAAGAGGTTTCGAGGTTTGTACTATAATGTGTTCAATTATGTTTTATTCACAAAATGCACCTGTGTATAGATAGTAGCCCCTGAGACTCTGATTGGCTTCCCGAGGGAGGCAATCAGAGGATCAAAAGAAATGCCCAGGGACTGACCTGATTAATTGGAACACATGATGTTTCTCCCCTGACGACTTCCCGGACTATGGATATTGTCAAGCTGTAGCGGAAGCTTGATGTGGCAGGGGATGACATTGCGTTAATCAACAGGCGTCTTGACATGCGTGTTTGTAATATAAGCGTGACGCTGAAAATTGCATATTGGGATATATATGGCTGCAGATGGTGCCGCCGCCATTGAGATTCTTCGGGCAGAGCTGGCCCAGGCCAAGGAGCAGGCCCAGTTTAGTAATGCGGCTGCCGAAAAGGCATTGGCTGAATTAAAGGCCGAACGAGCTGCTCGGCACCAAGACGCGGGAAAAATATCCACGGTGGCGCTCGAACCAAAGAATGCTACTAGCCGCTGTGAATTCCTTGAGAAGGCGAATAAAGCCAAAACGGCTGATCTTGACAAGGCCTTGCGAGAGGCGAAAGAAGCACAGTCCGAATCTAGAGCGGCCCGTGAGGAGATCCGGCAAGCTAGGGAGATTGCGGCTGGTAAGCCCTTTTTATTACAGACCAAGTTCGGCGATCTGAATTATGCTCGGCTTAACCAAGTGTGGAGCTCTCCGGACGCGTTTTTGGACCTGCCGAAGAGTTCTTCCGATGCGGCCTGGTTTTACCAGGCGCAAGAGGGATATGCGACGGAGAAGCTTTTCTGGTCACAGTTTAGTGCATCAAAACACCCTCTGCTGCTGAATGAATAGATGTGCCAATGGGCCAAGCTTCACAGGATGTCTGGCGCTGCCATGAAGATCGTCATACTCCGGCTGTGGCCGACTGAGCCTATACTAAATAGCTACTTCGGCTTGGTGCAGCGGCTTACTGATGCGGTGCCACGTATCGATGCCACAAAGCGGTCGGCGTGCATCGAAGGTGCTCGGATGGCCTTTGCCCGAGTCAAGACATACTAGGGGAGATGAAGGCCATCGATATTGCAGTGAAGGGTCAACCCAAGGGCAAGGACCATTACGCACCAGAGCATTATTTTGAGGACGTCTTGGAGGCTGCCCGCTTGTTAGAGGGTCAATATTCAAAAGGCATAATATTCGAATGAACTCCGTACGAATTATAAAAGGCCATTTTTATAATCAGTCTACATTTTTGTTTTGCCTAAAGGCTTTTATTCCTCCTGTGCGGCCGTTTGTATATAATCTGAAAGTTTTCCAGTCGTCGGCTTCAGCCCCCTCGTAGGAAATACGGGGGTGTTCAGAAAAGCATCTGATCACTCTTGACCCAATGTCTTGGTCCGTGAAGGAGGTATCAATGCGGCGAACTAGGCAATCGGACTATAGGGCGTTATCACTTTCACTTAGCCATAGGAGTTTTATGGTGGGTCTACGATATAGCCCCTTGTATGTATGCAGCTTATTCATACGATGTGTTTACATATTTGACCGGAAATAGGTCCTTTGTGTGACATGGAGGGAATCGCGAAAGATTCCAATAAGTCATCAAGTGGTTGACCAGCTCTCGCCACATCATGACAGTCAGTTTTCGGCTTTCTCTACTGAGGTGCTTAACCAGGTGAACCGGAAGCACAATCGCAGTAGTTCTCCCTTTACTACCCTAGTCGATAGAGCGGAACGTAGGATAGCAAGCACAGGAGCCAGGCAACCCAACTATTAATCCAAGACATGATTCGGAGCTGATGCATATAAGGCCAAACTCGCGACGCCAAAGTACGCTATAGAGCTGTTCGGACTTGTCGGCAACTTGTTTGTTCCCATACTGAGGCCCTGGCAAGTTATGCTGAGGTGTATGTTTAAAAAAACCATAGAGGCAAAACTCGGTTCTTTAGAAAAGAGTGGATTATTTTTACTGGGATATGAGTGATGTGCCAATCATTTATATAGATAACAAAGCCGCAACCCCGGCTATTTGACATGCTAGGGGTCGAAGGCGAAGGAAAAAGGCAGTTTACAGGCTCGAAATAGAGAGTGCGGTCTACAAAAAGTTATTTTGGACCTCCTGTCGCACGTCTGCGCCGCCTGTCCTCAGTGAAGGGACTCCTTGACGGAAATAGCCCTTGGGTGAGTGTACAAACCCGAACTCCGATAGAGTCCGTGGCCAGCCATTGAGCCACCTGTGGAGAGGAAACAGAAAAAGGAAGAAGAAAAAGTAGTTAGAAAAAAGGGGAGGTAATGGGTGTACTTGCATGTCCGTCCATATTGTGCTTCCGCCGGCACCCAGGATATTTTAAGTGTATAATTATGTATGTGCGGTACAGACTTCGCAGGTATATCAGGTAAGCGGCGGAAGCCGAACTGCTAGTCCCCCATGTGTAGTTCGGCTGAGGTAGCCGTAGTATGGTCCTCTGTATGGCGAGAGCATTCCGTGCGTTCCCCTGTAGGGGAGGGTGTCACGTATACCATGTTCACTGTCTTTACTTCGCGGGGAAACTACTTCTGCCCCCCGGTGTTTGGTTGGCGAGTTTCTTCGTCATCGCTGTCGCCGGGCGGCCTCTTCCCCTTGTGTTAGGCATTTGACTTGCCGGCCTGTTTGAAGACCCAACAGCTTATGTTGGTGTGATTAGCTGGTTTATTGGGGTGGCCATGAATCTGGCAAGGCCTATCCAATATTTTATCTAAATTGGATGGTCGGTCTCTATTTGCCGTAAATGGCTTTTTTCGTTGACCAGGTTTGGGGACGCTGAATCCGGCGTTGACCATTGTGTCATGCGTTCCCTCATTACTACTGCCACGTTTGTGTTTATTGCGTCGTGGTTTCCCGTTGTCGTCTCGAACTTCAGAAGTACCCGGGTCGCTGGCGCTGCTGCTTCTACGAGCGAGCCAGCTGTCCTCTCCCGCGCAAAAGCGGGTCATCAGAGCGGTAAGGGCTGACATGGATTTTGGTTTCTCCTGACCAAGGTGGCGGGCGTTTAAAGGCCGCTACGGCTTCCGTGTCCGGACAGTCTATGCTTTGGTTCTTTTTTAACTAAGAACCTAGTCCAGAGCTTCCTGGCTGACTCTCCTGGCTGCTGGACGATGTGACTTAAGTCATCGGCATCTGGTGGCCGGACATATGTACCTTGGAAGTTGTCGCGAAAGGCATCTTCCAGATCCTCCCAGCAGCCGATAGAGTTTTCAAGCAGACTGTTTAACCAGCACCTTGCTAGTCCTTTGAGTTTTAGTAGGAGGTATTTGATGGTGTGAAGGTCATCTCCGCGAGCCATATGAATATGGAGAAGAAAATCCTCGATCCATACCGCGGGATCAGTTGTTCCATCATATGATTCGATATTCACGGGTATAAACCCTTCTGGGAATTCATGCTCCATTACTTCGTCAGTGAAGCAGACTGGGTGTGCGGTGCCTCTATATTGGGCCACGTCGCGACATAGCTTAGATGGAGTCTGTCTGCGGTTTTTGGCCTGAGCATGACTAGACTTGTCACGTCCGAATAGGTAGCCGGCGTTTCGCGTCGAGGCACGTCCTCCCGATCCGTAGATCGATCTAGTATGTTCTGCTCTACTGCCCGTGTCCTGCCAAGGGTCGTATGTATAACCCCGAGCTGTTTTATCTCTGTTTTTTCTTTGGGTGAGGCGGGCTGCTGTTCGGCTTGAGTTGTCGCTTTATCCCAACCGCATGGTGGTTGGTTAGCCGCATTGTCCCGACCGCGTGGTACAGGTTCTGGCGCCTCCTCATCGAACTAAGGTAGCAATCTGCGCTTCGGGTAACCCTTGGTTGTGCACTTGAGGCCGTATTCTTTGGCTGTTAGGATGTCTGTCCATCTATCGTTGAGCAGGTCTTGGTCAGCTTGAAGCTGTTGCTGCTTCTTTTTCGGTCTCCTTGCAATGGCTAATAGTCAGCATTTAAAGCGCTCTTGCTCGAGAGGTTCCTCAGGAACAATGAAATCCTCGTTGTCGAGGTTCTCCTCATCCTCGGAGAGCGGAAGATAATTACTATCCTCCGAGTCTTCGTGTATGGCATGTTCATCAGGGCTATCGTGCCCGTCTTCCCATTCATCCTGTTCGGACGTTGCCTCAACAGGGTCTTCATTGTCTTCGGCATTGTCCGGGGTGTTGTTTTCTCCGGCGGCGGCATTGCTTTCTTTTGCACGACGTGACTTAGAGCGGCGCCGCCGGCGTCTGGGCTATGTCTCAGGAGGTTTATCCTCAACTGGATCTTCTTTGTCATCGTCGTTAGTTTCTTTAGGTGTATCCACCATGTATACGTCATATGAAGAAGTGACCGTCCAACGTCCGGTAAACGGCGGGTTTTGGCCCTGCTCCTCATCGGCATCATCGTCTATACCGTTGAAGTCTTCGGAGCTATAATCGAGCATGTCAGTTAAGTCCTCGATAGTGGCTATGGAGTGGGTGGCGGGTGGGAAGCAAAATTCTCCATCATCAGCCCCTGGTTCGAACCAGATATAGTTCGGCCATGAGTCCTCTTCCAAGGACAGGTTCTTTAATGGGTTTAGCATGTCACCTAAAGGTGAGTGCTGGAAGGTGTCTGCGGCGCTGAATTTGAAGATCGATAAACGATCAAGTTCGGCGTCCGCGGGCTCACATGGTTCGGAACTAATGACCGGAGATGAGTCCTGAGTTCCGATGGCACAGGTATCACGTGAGATCAAGTCTATGCGCGGCTCCATCGACAGGGAATCTGTGGCCTCTATGGCGGGGTTGAGCTTCCCGTCCTTGGATGGCGTTGTCTGCTCCGGATCTAAGGCCAGAGCGGTTATCAGAGCTATCTCTTGGATGCGATCCGATGACAGATTTAGGTCATGTCTATCGGGGTGACCAGGAGTGGTTGCCGCGGTCTCGAATCCGGCGAAGATCAAGTCTCCACGGATGTCCGCAACGTAGTTCAAGTTCCCAAATCTGACCTGATGGCCAGGGGCGTAGCTTTCAATCTGCTCCAGATGGCCAAGCGAGTTGACCCGCAGTGCGAAGCTACCGAACACGAAGATCTGTCCGGAGAGGAAGACTCCCCCTTGGACAGCATTGTTGTAGATGATTGGAGGAGCCATCAAACCCCTTGTGGACGGCACAGTGGAACTCTCAATGAAAGCACCAATGTCGGTGTCAAAACCGGTGGATCTCGGGTAGGGGGTCCCGAACTGTGTGTCTAAGGTTGATGGTGACAGGAGACAGGGGACACGATGTTTGCCCAGGTTCGGGCCCTCTCTATGGAGGTAATACCCTACGACCTTCTTGATTGATCTTAATGAATATGAGTATTACAAGAGTTGATCTGCCACGAGATCGTAATGCCTAAACCCTAGAGGTCTAGCTTGTATGGCTATGGTCATGAATCTCCCCTCCGGACTAAGTCCTCCGGTTTATATAGACACCGGGAGGATCTAGGGTTACATAAGGTCGGTTACAAAGAAAGGAATCTACATATTTGGTCGCCAAGCTTGCCTTCCACGCCAAGGAGGGTCCCATACGGACACGGGTGCAATCTTGGATCTTCGTATTTTCACAGCCCATCAGTCCACCCCATGGCTAACAGGCCGGACGCCCGAGGACCCCTTGGTCCAGGACTCGCTCCGCCGCCATCCACTGCTGCGACCTGATCCTCATGCGTCCCATGGTTAGCGTAAGCCTGCTCCTGAGGAATTAGTGGTACCCTGTAGCTGTTGTCACGGGCGCGGTTGGTGAGGCTTCCGGAGGGCTCCTGAAAGGTGCTGACTTCTAGCGCCTCCTCCACCTAGCCTAGCTCGAGGAACGAGCCAGGGTCGTCTTCCAGCATGTACTCCTGCTCCACCATGCGGGGCACGTAGGCTTCCGAGGCCGCCGCCTCAAAGACCTCATCGTAGTGCCCCACGCTCCATGTTGCCCCGCCCAACGTGCCGCCTTGAGGATGGTAGGGTTGCATCCCGCCGGGGCCGTAGGTGGCAGTGCTCGTGCCCGCGCCCAACGGAGGTGGCGCGGGTGCAAGCGGGCCTCCAGCTCCGTTGGTTGCGCTGGTGTCGATGAAGCCTGGTGGCGCGCTCGTGGCCACGCCGGTGCGGCAAGGCCTGCCATGCGACCTAGCCGTAGCTTGAGGCATGAGCAGAGAGTAGAAAGGTGGTGCTCCCGAGGCCGCGGCGACGCGCTCCAACAATGCATCATGGCCGCTCTCCATTAACCGGCATCGCAGTAGCTCCCGAGCCACTGTGAGAACGGCCCTCATGTTTTCTTGCTCCCGTCAGGTGTGTGGCGCCATGGCCGCGGTGTGGCTTAAGGCTCTTGTGGTTGCCCGCACTTGTCGCGGAGTAAGGGCAGATGGCGGGTGGCCGCGTCGCCCATGCCCTGTAGTGTTTGGTGGTGCGCGTGCTGCCTGGGCGCTGGGTTGATGTCTTCTTGAGCGGGCGGCACCGCCCGGGCTGGCCAGGCTGCCAGCGGTCGGCGTTGGTCCTTGAGTCGCCGGACATCGGAGCTATGGAGTGTCGGGGGACCAACGAGCGGATCAACTGGCGAAAGAAGAGCTCCGGCGCACCCCTACCAGGCCCGCCAAATGTCGGATCATGGGTTCCGGCAAATCGTCAAGGTTCGAACACTGGGGTGCACACAAATATCTCCCCCTACCAAATCACGCCCTCAACCTCGCCACGATCTCAAAGGCAAGCTCGACGAACTCGCAACACAAGAGATACAAGATTTATACTGGTTCGGGCCACCGTTGTGGTGTAATACCCTACTCCAGTGTGGTGTGGTGGATTGCCTCTCGAGCTGAGGATGAACAGTACTAGGGGAAGAACAGCCTCCTGAGGTGAGGTATTCTTGTGCTTGGTGGGTGTGAGGATGGGTTGGATCTAGTCCCAGATGAGATGGCTGAGGCTCTGTGTCACAGCCCTAGAATTTGTTTGTAATTAGTTGCATCAGCACCCATGCATCATGTCTAAAATTTATTTGAAAGTTGAAATGGGGGCTGTTAAACCCTAGCAGCAAATGAAATTCAACTAGGTTCAACTTAAATCTTTTCAATGAACCCAAAATGCCCTTTAAAAATGTTCATCATTTTTGAATTGGTTTTGGCACCTCTGATAAAAATGGTGCACATTTTTCTAGCTCAATTTGGATTTTTGAATGAACTCATTAAGTATTTGAATTTGGGCATTTAATTGTTATAAATAATTAAAAATGCCCAAATAATTCTAGAAGTGGTTGAGGGCTGTTGGAAATATTTCCAAATGTGCCCACAAGTCATTTCAGGGATTTTGGAAATGGTTTGGTCTTTGAACTAAATCAAAACATAATAGCAAAAATAGAAAAACAGAACAAATTAAATAAATAGAGAGAGAGTCACCTGGGCCACTTACCTCGCGCGGCCAGCTGGACGGCCCAGCCCACTGGCTGGAGCGGTTGTCTTCACCTCTGCCAGTAGGCAGAGGCGTGTTGACGCCTACGCGCCCGAGGCCTCCACCTCCTCTCTGCCTGCTCGCCCGGATGCCTCTAGACGGCGCCACGCACTCCCCCCGGCCCCCCTCCCTCTCTCTCACGTCCATCCCCTCCTCTCCCTCGCTCTCTTCCGCGACGGCCGACGCGGCCATGGAAGCGCCGCTGTGAACCACCGCGCTCCTCGACCCCCTCTCTACTTCCCGTGTTGCGTGGAAGCTCCGCCACCGTCGCCCACGCCTCCTGGACGACCCACAGGACGCCGGACGCACCGCACCATGACCATGGCATCGTCTTCAACCTCTCGGCTGCCGAGATCACCGACGACCGCACGCCGTCACCAACCCTTCCCCGAGCCCGGTGAGACGCGTACTGCAACCACCGTGAGCTCCTTCCCCGAACCCCCCTCTTCTCCGTCTCATTTGCATGCCGTGGCGCCATTCCCCACCATCACCGAAGCTTGCCGCCGTTGCGCTTCGTCGCCACCATGGCTAGAGCGAACGTAGCTCAAAGCCGAGCACACCGCTGTGCTCAGCGCGGCTCCAGGAGCCCATAGCGCCCACCAGCTCCTCCCCACGTGCCCCTATCTCCAACCCGAGCACGCCCGAAGCTCCGGTCGCCGCCCAAGTGGTCGCCGCCGTAGTTCCCGATCTCTCCTCGCCCAGCGGCCTGCTCCATTGGATGTGGTGCACGTCCAGCAACCCGTAGGGCCAAACCGCGAGCCCAATGGTCGTCGGATGGCCAAACCCGACGCCTCCGCCATGCGGAATGGTTGACGCCGGCCAGATTCCGGCGAGGCCGACGTGGCGACATCATTAGTTGCTAATGAGCCCACTAATGACCCCTCTAGAGCCACTGACGTGTGGGACCCTGTGACTAATTAGGTTAGTCTAATTTTCTATTAAGATTAGTACTAATATGTGTGGACCCCACGTGTCAGCTTTGACTTTGGTCAAGTAAACGTTGACCGGTCCCACCTGTCATCCACACAAACCAGCCCGAGACACTGACGTGCCAACCCCACACGTCAGGTTTGACCTGGACCCGTCCTGTTGACTGGATGACGTCATAGTGATGCAGTGATGAGGTCATAAATGCTTTTTTGGATTTTAAATAAATCAGAAATGATTTGTTTAATTTAGAAAATGTCCTAAACTTCTAAAAATCATAGAAAATCAACCGTAGCTCAGAATTAAATAAATTATATATGAAAAATTATCAGAAAAATCCAATCTATCCATCTGTGGCATTTTCAAGCATGTTAGAACAACTTATAGCTGCTTAATTGGACAAATCAATAAATGGCATTTGAAATGCCTTACATGGAGTTTGAATTTGAACCTTTGGTTCAAACCAACTTCATTTAATCTTGTTGCTAGATGCATTAGCCCAAACACTAGCATGTTGCCATGTCATGATCATACATAATATTGTTGCATTGCATTGATTGTGTTCTTTCTATGTTTGCCGGTGATTGTCCCCCCCCCTCGGTAGACGTATGTTTCGACGATGTGATCAATGACACCGATAAAGAGCTATATCATCTTCAGAAGTGCCAGGCAAGCCAAAACCCCTTGTTCATTCTGATACAATCCCACTCTCTCGCTCCTGCTCTCTTTTACTGCATTAGGACAACACCGATTCAACTGTTACATGCTGCGGTAGTTGAACCCTTTCCTCTGCATGACCTATCATTGCCACAGTAAATAGATGAAACCCACTAGCATGAGTAGGAGTTGGTTGAGCCCTGTTGTGCCTACTCATTCATGCTTGTTTTTCATGCCTGCTACTGCTTAGAGTTGAGTCGGGTCTGATTCATCGGGGATGAATTGGAATGTGGTGAACATGTCCTACCGTTGAGACCTAAGTGTGTGAACACGATTTGGTAAAGGTAGCGGTGAGAGGCCATGTAGGAGTACATGGTGGGTTGTCTCATTGCAGCCGTCCTCGGGAACTGAGTTCTATGTTTGTGATCCATGAACAGCTACTACCACGCATTGGAATGCTTAAGTGCCCCTCTCGACTTATTAATCAACCTAATCTCTGTCCAGGAGTTGCAACTAGTTTCTGGTGTTTGTAGGTTGTGTTAGTAGTCTACCAAGTGGTACCTGATACAGGTGGGCTTGGGACAGACTAGGCACCATGGCACGGTGTACCAAGCGTAGATCCATCCGTCGAGGTGGTCTTGGGAACCCTGCACACATCGTTTGGGGCCATGAGCGACACCCCGGCCGGATCTCCTTGCGGATGGAACCCGAATAGGCGATAAAACTGGACTAGAGACTTGTTGGTTAGTCAGGTCATGGCCGACTCCCTCGCCCGGCTTCCGCTTGAAGGTTGCAGAGGTACATGACGTGTACAGGGCGATAAGTGGCGAGAGCATGTGTGAAGAAGTACACCCCTGCAGGGTTATCATTATCTATTCGAATAGTCGGATTCCTCGGATATGGAAACTTGGACCCCTTGCATAGTTCATAGACAAGTGAAAGTGGATACTCTAAAATGCGCAAGATAAGCGTGAGTGCTATGGATGGCGTTCTCGTAGGGAGACGGGAGCGGATTCATAGTGGTGTATTGATATGGTGAATATGTGGACTCGTGTGCGCCACCTCAAAGAGTTACTTGCAGTCGTAGTTCAGGATAGCCACCGAGTCAAAGCAGGCCTGCTGCAGTTAAACTCCACCACCCCCTTTGTCGATACCAATGCATATGTAGTTAGTTCTGATGTAAGTCTTGCTGGGTATATTTGTACTCACGTTTGCTTAATTTATGTTTTGCAGAGAGACTTCAGTCTCGCTAGTAGTTCCACATGGACTTCGATATCTAGCTTATTACCTCAGCTACGATCTTGTACCTTGGGAGGGTCTTGTAGATAGTCAGGCATCTCAGCCTTTTTCATTTGTAGATGTCTGTACTCAGACATGTTAAGCTTCCGCATGTGCTTTGACTTGTATGCTCTGAATGTTGGGTCATGAGACCCATGTTTGTAATATCTCGCTCTTTGGAGCCTAATGAATAAATACTTGAGTCGTAGAGTTATGTTGTGATGCCATGTTATATTTACAAATATCGAGCATATTGTGTGTATGATTGAAATGCTTGGTATGTGTGGGATCCGACAACCTAGTTGTTTATCCTTGGTAGCCTCTCTTATGGGGAAATGTAGTCTTGTGCTTCCATGAGCCATAGTAGTCCGCTACAGCCCGGTGCACCGGAGTCCTGCTAGCCCAGCACTACTGCTCCAGAACACTTAACTGGTCGGCATGTGATTCACTTCGTTCTTGTGTCTGTCCCTTCGGGGAAATGTCAGGCGGTGACATCCAGAGTCCTGCCTAGCCTGCTACAGCCCGGGTTCCCAGAGTCCTGTTAGCCCAGTGCTACATCCTGGATTCGCACGCTGCTGACCGACATGCTCGATGTTGTTTCATGTATGCCTGTCCTTGTAAGTTAGTGCCACTTTGGGTTCACGACAAGTCATGTCAGCCCGGGTTCTCTGTCATATGGATGCTAGCGACACTATCATATACATGAGCCAAAAGACGCAAATGGTCCCGGGCCATAGTAAGGCGACACCCGTGGGAATACCGTGCGTGAGGCCGCAAAGCGATATGAGGTGTTACATGCTAGATCAATGTGACTTAGAATCAGGGTCCTGACAGCTTTGGTATCAGAGCCTGACTGCCTGTAGGATTACCAAGCCAACCTTGTCGAAGTTGAGTCTTGAAATTCTTTAGCTATGTAAGGGAATTGATTGTGGAAGGGAACGTAAGGCTCTTTTTTCTCCTTATCCTCATGACCTTCTGATCTGAGTCATCTTATCTTTCCTACGGGGTTAAGAACTAGGCTTCTCTTCTATCTCTCAGGATGACGTGTTACTAAACCGTAGTTGCCTAGGATTGTTGAGTTCAAGCCTCAGTTCGGTTCCTACTACTTCCATATGTTCATAACTAGCCTCAGAACCTTGATATTGTGATGTTGAGTGGTTATGCCACCATTTTTGCAGGATGTCTCAAATCATTTTGAGCATTTATAGCCGTTATGCTGTCCGAGTCATCCCAGGTTTCTAAATAGTCTAATGCACTTGCAAATCTTTCCTCCATGTTCCGTTGTATTTTGGGCCAGATTAAGCACACTAATCGGTGTGTTGAGGTACTCCGTTGCCTTGACGTGTATGTTGGAGTTAGTATTATGACCCTAGGTGTCCTCGAGAATTTAGCAATGCTTTCGTATCCCCAGTGTGATGATTCTGGCCATCATTCTTGAAAGCATCACGTGATGCCATTTAGTAGTAGGTATTCTACTCATGTGTTCTTGACCCAAGAATCACTCTGTTCACTTCGTGTTGATATTGTTGCTAGTTCCTTTAGGATATTAGTAACCTTTTTATTAGTCCTCGAGGTCCGTGGTAGTTCCTTCTTCCAAATACTACGAATCGCTTATGGCAGAAGTTTGTTGAACCAAAAGATCACAATAAGAGTGCTCTTGACGAGTTCTCCATTCAAATTATGAATCTGCCAGTCCTTCTTCTTCTGCGTGGGTTATCCGGAAGAAATATGTTGAACTTGTTCGACATACTAATCCATGTGTCCACAACTCTAAAAAAATTATATGTTCCTTGAGTTGTCCCCCTTTAGTTGTATCCTGACCTTAGCCTATCTGTTGATAGTCAAGAGTATGTGTGCATTCGTGTTTATTGGTGCCTTTTACTCTTGTGGTCCGTCAAGCCATTCTATTCCGGAATGACAAGGAGAAACAAACTCCAGTACCTTGTCCACTTCGAGGATTGGGTCAAAGTAGTTGTATTCCACAGATCAAAATGCCAATCCAGCTTTTGTTCTGTTCTACCTTGGAGTGTCACCCTCTTTCATATCATGAATGACGGGAGAATTGCACAACCTCTCATGAGTTCTTCACGCAGTGATACTTCTTGCCATCATTGTTCATTCCTCGGTTCCTGTGTTATTGTAACCGGAATGCCGACAAGTGAATCGTGATGTGTGAAATCAATACTCCTAGCAACCCCGTTGCTTGGTGGTTAATGGACGATAATCTCATTCTTGGTGTGTTGATAATGGAATCATCATTCTAAGATTGATCGTGCTACCTAGTCCTTTTTCCTGGTGCACTCTTCGATCAAGAGTTGGGATTATGTCTATCCTTGCTTATTTAGTCATATCATCTTGCCTAAAGAGCAAGATTGATCTCGAGCTTAGTAACATGTTGGTGGTTCGTGATTTTTCGAATAGCTTCTCGGAAGTATCACCAGGTAGTCCCATGACCGCTATATTGAGCTCGTGATCAAGATGGTTTCTTGCAAACCACCCCTTCTCCAAGAAACTGTGTGGGATACCCCTGAGCTAGTTGGTTAAGCCAAACAACAACTTGGAGAGTTGGAAGATAAAAGCTTGTCTGACTTAGTTCATGTTAAGGGATATCTTTTTGTGTGCGTGTGTGTGTTGAAGAAAGATGATATCTTCATCGATTGGTCCTCGTGATCAGTTGTTGGATCTATTGCCTTGTCAAAACTTTGACTTGAGTATGGGCTATCGTTAAGTCAAATTAGAACTAACGACGTTCATAATGTTGTCTTACTCGTGGTTGTTCCTCAGGCATACACCATTATATCTTTTGGTTTGATCAATGCTATCACCGTGCTCACGTGATGGTGGAAGTTTAGTGATATGGAAATTCCGATGAGTTGATGTTGAGCCCATCAGCAGCATTTTGTCTCCCCCAATGATTCATGTTGAACATCAACCTAGTGTTGGAAAACTTTTGTAAGCATTGCCTTTGTGCTCCGCTCATGAGGTATATGTTTGGGTGAAAGAAGTGACTTCCTCTAAGTTCATGTGCATTTGGTGCAAGTTGCCGCCGTGAATTCGAGAAAGTCAATGTTGCTTCCTTTACAACCATCCCAAGTTAGTCATGCATGTACGAAGTATGCTATGGTTTGACAGGCTTGCTACCTTCATTTCATATGTATCTCCTAGTACACCAAGCCACTGATTGACTTGTTCAAGAAACATGGAGTCTGTTCTAAGGTTAATCCTTTGGACTTCCACACGTGGAGACTTCAATATCCTTGATGATGGTTCCCCACCTGAGCTTGATAATGTTTCATTATAAGACTTCTACATGGTCATGCTTGTCTTGAACAGTGTGTTCACATGTATGTAGCAGAACCAAGTCATGTTTTGGAGCTTGTTATCGTAGCTCATTTCCTGAGAATCTCACAATGTCATCTCGTCGGTTTGTGTTGCAAACTTTATTTTCCAGACATGCTGTCTGAAATATCCTGTTACCAACCAGATCTGAATCTCAGGCAGATATGATGGTTGGAACTTTTCCAGGATCTATGATGTAGGTCCCGACAAGGTTGATGTTCTGGCCGACGCAACTAGCCGGAAGATCTATCATTGTAGTATCTTTGACCATCTTTCCATGAGGATTTCGTGCGACTTATTATAGAAGTTATTCCTTAGAGATCCTTGTGCTCTCAGCTTCTTCGATGATTCTATAACCATTGAAACGTTGGAAACACTCTCGACTGTTGAGTTTTCCCCAGTCACCAGAATCATTCCCAGCATTTGCATTTTGTTCCTAGCTTGCACCTCAGTAGTTGTTGTCCAGGATCATCTTCAAAACCGGTCCTACCATGGGTCCCATCCATCTCCGATGATAAGCAAAAATCATCCCTTGCGTTGTCTTCAATAAGGTAGTCCACATCATCCATTCTAGTCCGAGTATACCATCCCTTAGTACTCCGCCGAACGATTGTTGTGATTGCCTTAGGCTGGTATAAAGAGTTCCAATGATCTCAGAATCAAAAGTAATTCTTTTTGCCACTTAAGGGAATGTTTCTGCGAGTCACCTTCCCCGAGGTGTCCCGTTATGGAATCATGGCAATTATCTCCTCACTACCTTGAAAACCATGCACTATCCTACTCCAGCATGGAATTGTCGCCTACCAATTTGAACCTTTGGCATATGTTTCTCATCCATCATCTCTGATGTGTGTTCTGCGTCTTAGCTCAAGGGATGTTTCTACGTATCATTCCGTGAGTTGATCTTGTGTTCATTAAGATAGATGATCCATCCTTGTAGAGTTATCTCGCTCTTTTTTCCTCGTGTTGGGTGAGGATCTCGCAAGCAAAGATGTCAAAGATCAATATGAAGCAATGAATCAATGTCTTCGAGATGGCAATTGGATCATGGAGATCGTGTTAGCTTCGTGTCCCCTCTGTCTTCTTACCTCACGTCTTGAATCTCGGGACGAGATTCTTGTTTAGTGGGGGTGAGTTGTCACAGCCCTAGAATTTGTTTGTAATTAGTTGCATCAGCACCCATGCATCATGTCTAAAATTTATTTTAAAGTTGAAATGGGGACTGTTAAACCCTAGCAGCAAATGAAATTCAACTAGGTTCAACTTAAATCTTTTCAATGAACCCAAAATGCCCTTTAAAAATGTTCATCATTTTTGAATTGGTTTTGGCACCTCTGACAAAAATGGTGCACATTTTTCTAGCTCAATTTGGATTTTTGAATGAACTCATTAAGTATTTGAATTTGGGCATTTAATTTTTATAAATAATTAAAAATGCCCAAATAATTCTAGAAGTGGTTGAGGGCTGTTGGAAATATTTCCAAATGTGCCCACAAGTCATTTCAGGAATTTTGGAAATGGTTTGGTCTTTGAACTAAATCAAAACATAATAGAAAAAATAGAAAAACAGAACAAATTAAATAAACAGAGAGAGAGAGTCACCTAGGCCACTTACCTGGCGCGGCCAGCTGGACGGCCCAGCCCACTGGCTGGAGCGTTGTCTTCAACCTCTGCCAGTAGGCAGAGGCGTGTCGACAACTGCGCGCCTGAGGCCTCCACCTCCTCTCTGCCTGCTCGCCCGGATGCCTCTGGACGGCGCCACGCACTCCCCCCTGGCCCCCTCCCTCTCTCTCGCGTCCATCCCCTCCTCTCCCTCGCTCTCTTCCGCGACGGCCGACGCGGCCATGGAATCGCCGCCGTGAACCACCGCGCTCCCCGACCCCCTCTCTACTTCCCGTGTTGCGTGGAAGCTCCGCCACCGTCGCCCACGCCTCCTGGACGACCCGCAGGACGCCGGACACACCGCACCACGACCATGGCATTATCTTCAACCTCTCGGCCGCTGAGATCGCCGATGACCGCACGCCGTCACCAACCCTTCCCCGAGCCTGCTGAGACGCATACTACAACCGCCGTGAGCTCCTTCCCTGAACCCCCCCTCTTCTCCATCTCGTTTGCATGCCGTAGCGCCATTCCCCACCGTCACCGAAGCTCGCCGCCATTGCGCTTCGTCGCCACTGTGGCTAGAGCAAACGTAGCTCGAAGCCGAGCACACCGTTGTGCTCAGTGCGGCTCCAGGAGCCCGTAGAGCCCACCAGCTCCTTCCCACGTGCCCCTAGCTCCAACCCGAGCACGCCCGTAGCTCTGACCGCCGTCCAAGTGGTCGCCGCCGTAGTTCTCGATATCTCCACGCCCAGAGGCCTGCTCCATTGGATGCGGTGCACGTCCAGCAATCCGTAGGCCAAACCGCGAGCCCAATGGTCGCCGGATGGCAAAACCCGACGCCTCCGCCGTGCGGAATGGTTGCCGCCAGCCAGATTCCGGTGAGGCCGACGTGGCGACATCATTAGTTGCTAATGAGCCTACTAATGACCCCTCTAGAGCCACTGACGTGTGGGACCCTGTGACTAATTAGGTTAGTCTAATTTTCTGTTAAGATTAGTACTAATATGTGTGGACCCCACGTGTCAGCTTTGACTTTGGTCAAGTCAACGTTGACCGGTCCCACCTGTCATCCACACAAACCAGCCCGAGACACTGACGTGCCGACCCCACACGTCAGGTTTGACCTGGACCCGTCCTGTTGACTGGATGACATCACAGTGATGCAGTGATGAGGTCATAAATGCTTTTCTGGATTTTAAATAAATCAGAAATGATTTGTTTAATTCAGAAAATGTCCTAAACTTCTAAAAATCATAGAAAATAAACCGTACCTCAAAATTAAATAAATTATATATGAAAAATTATCAGAAAAATCCAATCTATCCATCTGTGGCATTTTCATGCATGTTAGAACAACTTATAGCTGCTGAATTGGATAAATCAATAAATGGTATTTGAAATGCCTTACATGGAGTTTGAATTTGAACCTTTGGTTCAAACCAACTTCATTTAATCTGGTTGCTAGATGCATTAGCCCAAACACCAGCATGTTGCCATGTCATGATCATACATAATATTGTTGCATTGCATTGATTGTGTTCTTTCTGTGTTTGCCGGTGATTGTCCCCCCCCCCCCTCGGTAGACGTATGTTTCGACGATGTGATCAATGACACCGATAAAGAGCTATATCATCTTCAGAAGTGCCAGGCAAGCAAAACCCCCTTGTTCATTCCGATACAATCCCACTCTCTCGCTCCTGCTCTCTTTTACTGCATTGGGACAACACCGATTCAACTGTTACATGCTGTGGTAGTTGAACCCTTTCCTCTGCATGACCTGTCATTGCCACAGTAAATAGATGAAACCCACTAGCATGAGTAGGAGTTGTTTGAGCCCTGTTGTGCCTACTCATTCATGCTTGTTTGTCATGCCTGCTACTGCTTAGAGTTGAGTCAGGTCTGATTCATCGGGGATGAATTGGAATGTGGTGAACTTGTCCTACCGTTGAGAGCTAAGTGTGTGAACACGATTTGGTAAAGGTAGCGATGAGAGGCCATGTAGGAGTACATGGTGGGTTGTCTCATTGCAGCCGTCCTCAGGAACTGAGTTCTGTGTTTGTGATCCATGAACAGCTACTACCACGCATTGGAATGCTTAAGTGCCCCTCTCGACTTATTAATCAACCTGATCTCTGTCCAAGAGTTGCAACTAGTTTCTGGTGTTTGTAGGTTGTGTTAGTAGTCTACCAAGTGGTACCCGGTACAGGTGGGCTTGGGACAGACTAGGCACTATGGCACGATGTACCAAGCATAGATCCATCCGTCGAGGTGGGCTTGGGAACCCTGCACACATCGTTTGGGGCCATGAGCGACACCCCGGCCGGATCTCCTTGCGGATGGAACCCAAATAGGCGATAAACCTGGACTAGAGACTTGTTGGTTAGTCAGGTCGTGGCCGACTCCCTCGCCCGGCTTCCGCTTGAAGGTTGCCGAGGCTCATGACGTGTACAGGGCGATAAGTGGCGAGAGCGTGTGTGAAGAAGTACACCCCTGCAGGGTTATCATTATCTATTCGAATAGCCGGATTCCTTGGATATGGAAACTTGGACCCCTTGCATAGTTCATAGACAAGTGAAAGTGGATACTCTAAAATGCGCAAGATAAGCGTGAGTGCTATGGATGGCGTTCTCATAGGGAGACGGGAGCGGATTCATAGTGGTGTATTGATATGGTGAATATGTGGACTCGTGTGCGCCACCTCAAAGAGTTACTTGCAGTCGTAGTTCAGGATAGCCACCGAGTCAAAGCTGGCCTACTGCAGTTAAACTCCACCACCCCCTTTGTTGATACCGAAGCATATGTAGTTAGTTCTGATGTAAGTCTTGCTGGGTACATTTGTACTCACATTTGCTTAATTTATGTTTGAAGAGAGACTTCAGTCTCGCTAGTAGTTCCACGTGGACTTCGACGTCTAGCTTGTTACCTCAGCTACGATCTTGTACCTTGGGAGGGTCTTGTAGATAGTCAGGCTTCTCAGCCTTTTTCGTTTGTAGATGTCTGTACTCAAACATGTTAAGCTTCCGCATGTGCTTTGACTTGTATGCTATGAATGTTGGGTCATGAGACCCATGTTTGTAATATCTCGCTCTTCGGAGCCTAATGAATAAATACTTGAGTCGTAGAGTCATGTTGTGATGCCATGTTGTATTTACACCAATGTTGGGGATATCGCTTATCGGGAACTTATCGGTCGACCCATGATAAGGGGTAAATCGGCCAGTTTATCGGCATATCGGCTGGTTTATCGTCATATCGGCTGATATATCTTATCGGTCAGACGCTGGTAAGCTATAAATCGGCCGATTTATCGGAATATCATAAGATATCTTGAACAGTGATTTACACATATCGAGCATATTGTGTGTATGATTGAAATGCTTGGTATGTGTGGGATCAGACAACCTAGTTGTTTATCCTTGGTAGCCTCTCTTATGGGGAAATGTAGTCTTGTGCTTCCATGAGCCATAGTAGTCCGCTACAGCCCGGTTCACCAGAGTCCTGCTAGCCCAGCACTACTGCTCCGGAACACTTGACTGGCCGGCATGTGATTCACTTCGTTCCTATGTCTGTCCCTTCGGGGAAATGTCACGCTGTGACATCCGGAGTCCTGCCTAGCCTGCTACAGCTCGGGTTCCCGGAGTCCTGTTAGCCCAGTGCTACAGCCCGGATTCGCACGCTGCTGACCGACATGCTCGATGTTGTTTCATGTATGCTTATCCCCGTAAGTTAGTGCCACTTTGGGTTCACGACTAGTCATGTTGGCCCGGGTTCTCTGTCATATAGATGCTAGCAACACTATCATATACGTGAGCCAAAAGACGCAATCGGTCCCGGGCCATAATAAGGCGACGCCCGTGGGAATACCGTGCGTGAGGCCGCAAAGCGATATGAGGTGTTACATGCTAGATCGATGTGACTTGGAATCGGGGTCCTGACACTCTACCCCCTTCTACTGTGGTGGCTAATCCTATTTTATAGAGGCCCTAGTCCTCTCCCCAGATATTGACCGGGAAGGGAGCCAACAATGGCCAAATTGAAAGGGGGCAACTAGTACAAGTTATCCTGACAAAAGCAGTCTTTGCCTGCCAAAGGCTCTGGTGGTGACACCGCCTTGGGCTCCATGGTGACATCCATCTTGCCTTCCTGCTGGTCTTGGTCTCGTTTCACCGATATGGAAACCTTTGCTTGATGCCTCGGTACTCCTCGCCTGCGCTTGCCTCCTTAGCACCAAAGAGGAAACAAGGACACTATGTGCGCTAGCGCCCGCCTGGTCTCGATCGTCATGGCTCACGTCATTGGAACCTCGCGAGGTTTGCCTTGCCTTGATCTCTCCGCCCCTCGCGATCCAGCCTGGTGAGGCCGCTCACGAGGAGGTCTTGTGTCGTCCGCCTCACGAGGCTTGGCCCCTCGGGAGGGTATTGAATGCTTGTTGGTGAAGATGGGTCGTACGGGCCCGCTTGCAGAGCCACGCCGTGGGCTGCAGGCAGGCAAGTCTGGGGACCCCTGTTCCCAGAACGCTGACAGTTACTTCCTGAGCATATCTTTTTGATCCACTGATCGCCTCCCTATGGAAGCCGACCAGAGTCTCAGGGGCTATTATCTATACACAGGTGCATTTTTGCATGAAAAGAGCGGTTATTACATTGCATACCTCAAAGCCTCTCAGTAGACTCGTGAAGGCTTCGATCAATTTGCTTCTCGCTGACAGAATCCTCTCAACTACCGTACCCATTAAGGTACGATGTTCCTCTGTGTTGGACGCACTTTGCAATGTGCCCATCAGTATATCCGGCACCTCCGGATTCCTGGAGGATGCTGCGGGATTGCAGACTCCCTTCAAAAGGGTACGCTTACTCGACCCTTGAGTCGTCTTCGGCTGTAAACTGGATAGTTTGGGGCCCTCATTGTTGGTCCCCTCGGGGACCGCCTCCCCCAGACCCTTGACGGTCGAAATATCACCTGCGAGTGATGTCTCCTTTGCCCCCCGCGTCGCTGGATGGTCAGGGGACATCCTCCGGGACGACACCTCGAAGTCATCCGCCCTTAGGGATGGTGAAGCTTGTGGAGGCGTCTCGCTTTCCATCATCTCCGGAGGCAAGTCCGCCGATGAGGAGGACTGTGGAGGTAGATAGCGGGCTGGACCGCGAATATATGGTTCAAATGTTACCCTTGCAAAACCAAAAAGAATGGGATATGTCTAGATCATCTTTGTTCACTTATGATTCGGCAAAGGGCTTGTCCCTAGAAAGGAGCTCTGCATCAACATCGTCCTCCGAACCCGAACCATCTGACAGGGATATTTTCCCTCTCTTGGGTGCCTCCACCTCCAAGTCTTCAGGGGCGGTTCTTTTCTTCCTGTGGGGGGAGGGATATCCCTTTCTTCTTCTTCCCCTTTGTCTTCGTCTTCGGGAGAGAGAGCTTCAGTCTTCCCGGACATAGCGTCCAGTACACCTTTAGAGCGGAGGCCACCTTCAGCCCTCTTGCTCTTCTTCTTGTCCTCCCTCGCCGGCATTTGATACGGCGCCAGGGTCAACATCCTCATTAACACAGGATTAGCTGAGTCTTTGGGAAGTGGAGCCGAACACCTGATTAGCTCCGCCTTCTTTATCCAGCCCTGGTTGAACGTAGGTTTCTTAGTACATCGTTGTGGGATAATTAAATGAATTGCGTTCAGGAGTTGGGTACTTACTGGAGTATCCAGATGGTTGCAGTCGAGGCCGATGTCCTCGTATGTGTCCGGCCACTGCTTTCGAGTCTTGAAGAATAGTTTCCACATCCCTCTGTGTGTTGTGTGGAAGAATTGTTGAAGGGTCCGCGGCCCTTCCGGATTGAACTCCCACATGCGGATAGGTCGTCGCTGATACGGGAGAACTCGGTGGACTAGCATCGCCTGGATCACGTTAATGAGGTTGGTGTCCTTTTCGAGGATGCTCTAGATACGACTTTGCAGCGTCTCCACTTCATCAATTGATCCCCAGTCAAGCCCCTTATTAATCCACGATGTGAGTCGCAATGGAGGGTCAGATCAGAACGCAGGCGTGGCTGCCCATTTGGTACCACGAGGTTCGGTGATGTAAAACCACTCCCGCTGCCATAAGTTGGAGGTTTCCAAGAAGGTGCCCTTTGGCCAGACAGTATTGGCGAGCTTGCTCATCGTAGCACCGCCGCACTCTGCCTGCTCCCTGTCGATTATCTTCAGCTTCACGCCAAAGGTCTTGAGCCATAGGCCGAAGTGTGGGGGTGCGGAGAAAGGCTTAACACATAATGATGAACACCGAGATGTGGAGAAAGGAGTCCGGGGCTAGGTCGTGAAAATCTAGCCCATAATAGAACATAATGCCATGAACAAAGGGGTGGAGAGCGAACCCTAGCCCGCAGAGGAAGTGAGGGATGAATACAGCCCTCTCGCCAGATTTTGGTGTGGGGATAACCTGCCCCTTTGCAGGGAGCCTGTGGGGGATTTCCACAGTTAGGTACTTCGCCTCCCGGAGCTTCGCGATATCTTCCTCGGTGACTGAGGAGGCCGTCCACCTGCCTTGGGAGCTAGATTCGAACATGACTAGAAGGCTTGGTAGCAATGAAAGAAATTGAGACCTGGGCGCTGGAGCTCGGGGTTGGAAAGACTGAGGAAGAGTTAGGCATGGGACAGAAATATGGGTCTGAACCCCTTTATAAAGGCGATGAATATCGAATGCCTCCTCACGGGCCTTAAAGCTCGCCTATTCCCAAGGGATCATGCAAACCACACGGTTGGATTACCCACGCCCATATTGATAAGAATCCCGAGATAAGCGGGCATGATCTCTGCTTTGACAAGATGTGCCAATAAAGACCACGCCTCGTAGCGTGGAGCCAGAGGCTGAAAAGACGATTCGAAATAATAACCAGGCAAGGGACATAACGTCTCGCCACCAAAGTCATCAGTAAATGGGACTTGTTAAATATTATACCTTGTTGTGGTTGTATGTGGTGTCTGCTTCGCAGAGCCGGACACGTTTTCTGTGTTCAAGGACTACTTTGAAGTATTCGGAGGAGGAACCCACCTTGCAATGCCGAAGACAATCTGCACGCCGGACACATCGTCATTGAATCCTGGTTCAGGGGCTACTAAGGGAGTCCTGGATTAAGGGGTCCTTGGGCGTCCGGGCTATGTGACATGGGCCGGACTAATGGGCCATGAAGATACAAGACAGAAGACTTCCTCCCATGTCCGGATGGGACTCTCCTTTGCATGGATGGCAAGCTTGGCGTTTGGATGTGAAGATTCCTTTCTCTGTAAACCGGCTCTGTACAACCCTAGGTCCCTCCGGTGTCTATATAAACCGGGGGGTTTAGTCCGTACAGGCAAGGATAATCATAATCATATAGGCTAGACAATTAGGGTTTAGCCATTACGATCTCGTGGTATATCAACTCTTGTAACCCCTATACTCATCAAAGTCAATCAAGCAGGAGTAGGGTATTACCTCCATCAAGAGGGCCCGAACCTGGGAAAAACATTGTGTCCCTTGTCTCCTATTACCATTAATCCTTAGACGCACAGTTCGGGACCCCTACCTGAGATCTGCCGTTTTGACACCAACACTCCTTGACAGGCTTCACCGTCGAATCGACACGGCGTCTATGCTCGGCCAGCTCCCTGGGAGCACCCGGCATGTCAGAAGGCTTCCATGCGAAGATGTTCTAGTTCACATGGAGGAACTAGATGAGCTCAACTTCCTATTTGCTATCAAGGGTGGTGGAGATGTTGGTTGGGGCAATGTTCAGGTCTTCGTGGTGGATGTGCACTGGCTTCGTCTCCCCTGCCAACTGGAAAGCACATTCCACAGTCGGCTTCTTTGACTTCAACAACTCGCTTGGATCCACCGCCTTCTTGTATTCGTCCAACTCGGCCATCGCCATCTGTTCATCAGCAATTTGAGATCCCTTTTGGAGACACTCCTCCGCTAAGTTCTGATTGCCCGTGATAGTGATCACGCCATTTGGCCCTGGCATCTTAAGCTTAAGATACACGTAACATAGATGGGCCATTAAATGAGCATAGGCAGCCCTGCCAAGGATGGCATGGTAAGCACTTCAGAAGTCTACCACTTCGAAAGTCAGTCGTTCCTTCCAAAAATTCTTCTCTTCGCCGAATACAACATCGAGGGCGATCTGTCTGAGTGATTTAGCCTTCTTCCCGGGGATTACCCCGTGGAACTGCATGTTTCTCTTGCTGAGTGAGGTCATCGGAATGCCCATTGCCCCCAACGTGGCAGCGTAGATGATATTAAGCCTGCTGCCGCCATCCATTAGGATTTTGTGCAATCAGACTCCACCGGCGACTAGGTTTACCACCAAGGTCTGCCGCCCGGGAGTCGGTATGTGAGCCGGGCGATCCGACTGGTCGAATGTCATAGGTGTCTTGGCCTAGTCAAGGTATTTGGTAACACTTGGAACCGCCATGTTGACCTCTCGGTTAATGACTTTGAGGCGACTCTTGCTCTCTACGTCGGTGAAGATCATCATGACGTTCTCAATGTTGGGGTACCTGGAAGTACCCTTGCCTCTGTCGTCGTCATCTTCATCTTTGTCTCTGGAGGAATCTTGCCGCATTTCTTGCTTCAGGAGTCAGCGCTCTCGAGTGGTGTGCTTGGGCAAAATCAGATAACCATCCCCGTCCTTCTTCGTGTGGATCTGGCAGGCCTGATTGAGGATGTCACTCTTCTGGGCAACTTGCTTCTTCCTTGGTACTATGGATCCTCTGACTCCCAATTGGGTTACCTTCCTGGGTCGCGTTGGTGTTGCCTGTAGGTCGTGATGTGCCTCACTCATAAAGCAAGCGTGAAGAGAGCTGCGAAAGAAGCCGACGGCATGGAGCGGTTATTTTTCCTGACTGGCAAGTGGACAGGCTCAGATGGCGTAGCTGATGTGTCATGCTAGGTATCTTTTATTAGAAGTAGAATTTATTCCACTCTCATCTGAGAGTGTGAATAAAAGAAGGTATTTTGTGTTTGGGAAAGTCTGGAAAAAAAATTTGAATCTGCCTTTTTCTAGTCCTTCTTCTGCTTTTGGGGGCTTTTGACTTTGCCCTGGCCAGCCAAAGCCACAGCCTCGGCGATCTCTTCACCATCGACTTTTCGCTTGTTCTTTTTGCCCTTGTTATCTGACTGATGAGCGTCGCATGTTTGACTTTTGCCACTTCTCAGTCGCTCTTCCTCTTCACCGTTGGCGTACCGTTTGGCAATTTCCATAGCCCGACTGAGAGTCGGGGTCTCAGTTCGGCCAAACTTCATGTTTAGCCCCTGATACCTAACTCCGGCCTTGAAGGCGCAGATTGCCTGGTGCTTGGTGACGTTCTCCACCGTGTTGTGTAAGGTGGTCCACCGCTAGATGAACTCATGGAGAGTTTCATTTTGCTTCTACACGCAGTGCTACAGCTCGGCTAGGCCACCCGGCCTCTTGTAAGTGCCTTCAAAAGTCTTGACAAAAACCCTCACCAAGTCATCCGAATAGAATATGCTGCCTGGTGGGAGCTGCGTGAGCCAGGCCCGAGCGGAGACTTCCAACATCAGCGACAAATGCTTCATGGCCACATTGTCATTGCCACCACCGATCTGAACCGCCACTCCGTAATCTTCCAGCCAAACCTTGGGCTTGGATTCACCAGTGAACTTTCTGATCCCCGTGGCCAACCTATGTAATGGATGAAGCACTCGGGACCTGATGGTACGGAGCCACCCGGTATGTCATGATCTTCGCCT
Organism: Triticum dicoccoides; assembly: GCF_002162155.2. Classification (NCBI taxonomy): domain Eukaryota; kingdom Viridiplantae; phylum Streptophyta; class Magnoliopsida; order Poales; family Poaceae; genus Triticum; species Triticum dicoccoides. The sequence continues at coordinate 204,615,742 of NC_041392.1, forward strand.
TCTCGCTGGGTCCAACCTATATCGACCAAGCTCTGAGCGAGGATTGACCTTGTGTTGAACTTCAGGTCTCGAGTGTCTCCTGTGGGACGAGTGGGACTCAGCCTGCGATCGCTGTCGTGTGACCACCTGTCATCGTAGGGCCGCACCCGTACGCGCCATCTCGTGGTGGAGGCATCAATTCACAGTGATAGTTGTCGTGACGCTGGGGTGACACGACTCGATTGCGCCTCTGATCTTCGTGACTATCTCTCGAGGAGGAAGTGACTCGGCACCTGCTGGAGCCAAGTGGGATGTGTGCCGACTGAAGGTTTCCGCGCGCATCGATGCACTGTGGATCTGATCTCTGGACTGAGTCACCGCCACATTTTGCGATAGTGTCGTCTTGAGGAGCGCCTAGATCTGCCGCATCCCATCCTGGGCCGCAGAACCGGATGGTTGGATGGAACCCGCGATCCGAGTGGTAGCCACCAGATTTTGCAATGTTGTACTAAGGACTTGATACTTATGTGGTTGGTCGCTTGAGTAGAGTCGACACTTGTGCCGACTAGAACAGGGTTGACGGCGTTCACGCTCGTCCAGCTCCCTTTGTAGGTGTTCGAGGCGATCGCGCTCGGCCAAGGTGGCCAGGCGAGTCGACTCCATGGCCAGTGCCTCGGGAGTAGTTCTGATGATGGGAGTGTTCAGGAGCAGGTCATTCCTACAACGGAGCTCGTCCCGCTGCTCCCGAGTGAGAGCCTGGGGTACATATGGCTTGTGGCCGTTGGCGCTGCCGTTGGTGTCATGTGATGCACCCGTGCGGCCGTCCGTGTATCCCAGGGGGGCGCGATGCTTGCCATTGTCCGCCATAAGAACCTCAGCGGTTCACTCGGTGCTTTCACACTCGGACCCCTCAGAGGAGTCATCGAGTGATCCCTCTAAGAGGTCGAGAGCGGGCTCGTCGAATTCGAGCTGTCGCATGTTCCACCGCGGCCTGGATGGCCACGACATGCTTGATCCAGCACTGTAGCCGTGAGCACCCAGAACGCTTGTGATGTCGTGCAATGGTGGGGTGGACAACCACTCGGTACGGAGCCGAGGGCTATCGGAGGTGAACTCCGTATGAAGATGTGCGGAAATGCGTCGCGCTGCGGACGGGCAACGCCTCCACGTCTAGTGGAGCCTTGCGAAGCCATGCTGAATCGTTGGCGATGAAGGAGAGTGCCCTGAAACATATTTCACTACCGACTGACATGATGATGAGAAAATCCACCTACGCTGTGAAATTTTGCTAGACGCCTAGCCCCACGGTGGGCACCAACTGTCGGGGTTATGATCCCGACAATGAGTACTAGGGGTATGAATAAGGGGAAGAGCCTAGCTATGGCACAGGTGTAACACTCGGTGTTTAACAAGTTCAGGCCCCTCTCAGAGGAGGTAAAAGCCCTACGTCTTGTTGCCTGGCTTTGATTTGATGGGTATAGTTACAGAGATTACTCGCTGCCTGGCTATGGAGAGGGGTGCCGATTATATAGACTGCACCGCAGCCCATGTCTCACATGTCGTCGAGGCAATTAATGGTATTAAATGAGTCAGTTACTAGTGTAATGACCCCTACTACAGCATTTATAGGTAATGGTAGCTATAACTCTATTTAGGGATGACTTTGGATTCCTTGACCATTGCAGCTCCCATGACGTCCTCTTGCCCTCTTATGTCCGAGTGGTGATCCATCAGCCGAGTGACATGTGATCGTCCGAGTGTCGTTGAGCTGTCTGAGTGAACTTCCTGATGTGTGCATCCGAATGTTGGCATAGTCCAGGGACCTACCTATGTTGGCGATGGGCCCCATGTGGGTCCCAAATGATGGATCCTTGACCCTACCTAGAATAGGTGACCACATCACTATGCACGACAGATTTTCCAGAGACTTCAAGTCATGTCGGCGGGTGGTATGTGGTAGCATGGCGCTGCGGTGTATCGGCAACAGGCATGATGTGCTCAATAGTTTGCGCGCATGGGGGTGGTGTCATTGGACGTCGTGGTGGCATCGATGGATGTCTGGAGTGGCAAGGATGATGCAGATCTTTTTCCTAAAGATGGGTCAGCGGTTCGATGATGATGGCGGCTTCTAACACGTATGCATTTAGTATACGCTTTAGGTTTATTGCACTGGCTGTAGGTTCCAATACGTTATGTGGATAGATCGGCGGCGACACTGGTTTTAGATGTGGGGAGTGAAAGCACTCAACATTATTGTGTTTGTAGGTGTGAGTGGTGGTGGCTTCAAGTGGCTTGATGTATATTCTTGTTAGACCTTTGTTGAAGAATTCATAAAGATGGCTGCATGCATCGATTGATGCAAAGGCATGGGGTTTTAACCTCCTTTTGCAAAATAAAACAGTTCGTGGCGCGTGATGAATGGAACTTCGCCCTTGACGAGACTCGAACATATGATATTCCATAGGTCACGGCAGAAGAGAACGATATCTCACATCTTTCTCTAAGAGGAGGTGAGAGCTATGATATTCTAATGGAACATAACAAATCTACTGTCCTTGATGGCTTCCATGCAGAGTTGTCTCAAAACTTTTGGATGTCATCAAGACTGACCTATTGCAAATGTTCAACCTTATTCATGCCAGCTAACATGACCTATCCAGGCTTATTTGGTGAGATTGTTTTGTTGCCAAAAATTAAGGAGGCTGAGCAGATCCGGTAATATGGACTCGTATGCCTCCATAATGTCAGCTTCAAGATATTCACCATAGTGGCTAATCATAGGCTTAATGCAGTTGTTGACCATGTCGTCTGGCCTTCTCAAATGGCTTTCATGCAAGGAAGAAATATACTCGATGGAGTAGTGATTTTATATATATAATACTATACTAAGATGCACCAAAAAACATGAGTGGGGTAGCATTGAAGATTGAATTTGAAAAGTCTCATGACAAAGTCAAATGGCCGTTTCTCCAATTGTCCTTGAGAATCTCCGACAAATGATGCCAGTGGATCCAAAAATTTACTTCTAGAGGAAGTGTGGCTATCAAAGTTAATGACGTGGGTCATTACTTCCAGAAAAAAGACTATAACAGGCTGACCCTATGTTTCTAATGTTATTTAACATTGTATCGGCCATGTTGGCTATACTGATTGAGCGCGCCAAGTAGAATGGTCAGATTGCAGGAGTAGTGCCATGCCTTGTGGATGGCGACCTCTCTATATTGCAATATGTTGATGATACGATTCTTTTATGGAACATGACCTGGATAAGGCTCGCAAATTGAAACTCTTGCTTTCAGCATTCAAGCAAATGGCGGGCCTTCAAATTAACTTCCAAAAAGTGAATTGTTCTGCTTTGGAGAAGATAGTGAGGTAACTTCTGAGTATGCTTGGCCTTCATGGCACCCGAAGGGGAGAGACCCGCCGAGATTGGATCTCTATCTCTCTCTATTTCTCTATTTCGGTACTATTTTGTAGGTCGAGCACCATTTCTTAAACATCCGGAGATTCGTAGCTCTAATCGGGCAAAAACCTTAAGAACTTAATACTCTAGATGCAGGCAGGAGTCGGTAGATGTGTGGAGTAATAGTAGTAGATACAGAATCATTTCGGTCTACTTGTCACGGACGTGATGCCTATATTCATGATCATTGCCTTAGATATTGTCATAACTATGCGCTTTTCTATCAATTGCTCAACGGTAATTTGTTTATCCACCGTATGTTTTCTTTCAAGAGAGAAGCCTCTAGTGAAACCTATGGCCCCCGGGTCTATTTTCCATCATATATTTTCAAATCTATATACCAAAAAACCCAAAAATACCTTGCTGTAATTTATTTATATTTACTTTAGTTTGCTCTCTTATTTATCTTTTATACCTATCTCTATTATATCTCACTCTTGTTCGTGACCGTAAAGGGATTGACAACCCCTTTTTCGTGTTGTGTGCAAGTGTTTGTTAGTTTGTGCAGGTGCATATATTGGGGACTTGCTTGTGCCTCCTACTGTATTGATACCTTGGTTCTTAACTGAGGGAAATATTTATCTCTACTTTGCTGCATCACCCTTTCCTCTTCAAGGAAAAAACCAACGCAAGCTCAAGAAGTAGCAGGAAGAATTTCTGGCATCGTTGCCGGGGAGGTTCTACATCAAGCCTACCATGTACCCATCATAAACTCTCATCTCTTGCACTTACATTATTTGCCATTTGCCTCTCATTTTACTCTCCCCCACTTCTAAAACGTTGTCATAAAAACACAAAAATATTTGGCTTTTTATTTGCCTTCTTTCCGTTTCCCTTTTCGTTTGCCCTTATGTCTTACTTGGTTTGTTTGCTATTTTGCTTGCCATAATTGTGTGTTTATTTAAATCAGAAGCAACGAAAGAAAAAAAAGGGGGGTTATGGATCTTCATCCACTTGCTAATCTTTTTAAAAGATCCAATTATGATGAACCAATTGCTGGTGAGTTGAGTGCACTAGATTATCTTTATGAAGTTTTGCTTGAAATTCATGAATCTGGAAATTGTGATGAAGTGTTGATGAAGTGATTCACGATAGCTCCTTAAATGTAAAGCATCATTACAATCATATTATTATAAATTCTATTAATGTTAGTTGTGCTAATAATATGCAAAACCCTAAGCTTGGGGATGCTAGTCTTGCTATGTCCACTACTTATTTCAATGATCATGATTGGGGTCATAATGCTTCGTATGATCTTGAAAATTTACTTAAGCCTCATGATGAATCTGATAATGATAATAATGTTTGTAATAATATTGAAAGTGGGTTTGGAAGAGTGTTAACTCTAGGTAATAATGATCCCACTACATTGGAGAATGATCAATCTTATCAATTTTTTGATAAAACTGGGCTTGGAGAGGTCATGACTTTATTTGATGATAATCCCACTATTTTGGAAGATTGTCAACTTTGCATGCGTGTGGATCATGTAGAGAATAGTTTATGTGATAGCTATATTATTGAATTTGGTTATGTTCCTACGTGTAATTATTATGAGAGAGGAAAATATGGTTGTAGAAATTTTCATGTTACTAAATTACCTCTTGTCGTGTTGAGATTGCTATTGTTCCTCCTTCTTCCTTGCATATGCTAGTTTTTGCTTGTCTTGATAATTTGTTTACTTATAAAATGCATATGCATAGAAAGTATGCTAGACTTAAACTTATTTTTCACATGCTACATGATGCTCTATTCGTGTTTCAATTGCTATCTTTCATGTGAGCATCATTAAAATTATCAATGCCTAGCTAAAAGGCTTTAAAGAAAAGCGCTTGTTGGGAGACAACCCAATTTTTTATGTTTTTATGAGAATACACATTATTACTTCTATAGTAATTGTGATTTGGTGTTTTAATTAGTCTAGTAAAAATCACACAAGATTGATATACAAATTTCCTAGGTTTTCCTAATTTTTCAGAATGTTTGGAGTTACAGAAGTATACGAAGTTTCCAGATTACTACAGACTATTCTGTTTTTGACAGGTTATGTTTTCTATGTGTTGTTTGCTTATTTTGATGAATCTATGGGTAGTATCAGGGGGTATGAACCTTGGAGAATTTGGAATACCATGGATATTACACCAATATAAATTAAGAATGAGTTCACAACAGTACCTAAGTAGCGATTTATTTTATTATACTAACGGAGCTTACGAGTTTTCTGTTGAGTTTTGTGTTGTGAAGTTTTCAAGTTTTGGGTAAAGATTTGATGGACTATGGATCAAGGAGTGTCAAGACCCTAAGCTGGGGGATGCCCAAGGCACCCCAAGGTAATATTCAAGGAAAACCAAGCATCTAAGCATGGGGATGCCTGGATGGGATCCCCTCTTTTGTCATCAATCCATCGGTAAATTTACTTGAGGCTATATTTTTATTCACAACATGGTATGTGTTTTGCTTGGAGCATCTTGTATGATATGAGTGTTTGCCTTTTAGTTTGCCACAATCATCCTTGTTGTACACACCTTTTGAGAGGGACATGCTTTAATCGTGAATTTATTAGAATATTCTATGTGCTTCACTTACTACTGCATGATGGTGCTAACGCGACACTACGATCAGAGACCCTTCGACGAAACTGTGTGCAATGCAATAATCGCAAACGGTGTTGTAAAAAACCATCCAAAAAGGTGCAAAATGTTTGCGATGACGGATGCACCAAACACGGTTCAGATTTTAGTTGCATGTGCGATGCAGGGCATACGGTTCAGTTCAATTAACTATTTGCAATGAGAAGGAACAAAAGAAACGGGTAGCCAGATGAAGGTGTGTGCGATATATAGCATACGGTTCACTCGGATGAACTGTTTGTGATGAGAAGGAACAACAGAAACGGGCTGCTGGATAAAGGTGTGTGCGATTGAGGGCATACACTTTAGAAGGATTAACTATTTGCGATTAGGCAACAGAACAGAAACGGTCAGCCAGATCAAAGTGTCTGCAATTGATGGAATACACTTCACATGGATGAACTGTTTGCGATTAGCCACAACAAACAGAAAAAGTTACACAGATCAACGTGTGCGCGCTAGACAGGCACACATTCTAATTAAAAGAAGTGTGTGCGATGGTAATAGCGAGCACGAGCGGTTGTTGGAACAAGACGTGTGCTGACATTGCCTATTGTAGTGCACCTGATGGTGCAAATGCCACGTACGCGGCCGAGAAAGCATGCCCACATTACGCCTTCCGGGAATTGTGTCGCACTTAGAACCGTTAATAAATTTTGAGCATGTGTCCCGTCACATCCCAAATTACTACCATGCTATATTTAATTGCAAACTTGTTCACACCGATCAAAACCTAAACGGTTTCCCACTTAGGGGTGTATTAGTACTCGGTTATAAATACTACTACTCCAAGATGACTGCACATTCCTCCTCAACTCCTCATCCACAAAAACAAACAAGTCATTCATCATCGTTCCCATGCGTCTACCATGGCCAAAGTGAGTTCTGGGTCGAGAGATTGCCACCAGGGAGAGGTGAGCATGGAAGCAGAAGCATGAGATATGTCCCGCCTCGCTGCAAAAGCAGCCGACATGTCCCGCCACGTAGCCGTAGTAGCACAGAGGTCCTGCCGCGCCGCTGAAGCAGCACGGAGGTCCCGCCGCACCGTCGATGCAGTAGACTGGTCCGGCTGCACCGCGGATGCAGAAGAGATGTCTTGCCGCGCCACGAATGGAGCAGAGATGTCCTCCCATGCCGCGGCGGCCTGGGAAAATGTCTCCCGGGTAGGCAAGGACTCTTACAGGCGCATGCATGCGATCATCCATAACCAGATGGATTAGATCTCTAGCTGGGCGAGGGTGCAAGACGACATGAAAGCCTTGCTTGAACAGGCTACCGGCATCATCCGGGAACTAAATGAGAGCAATGCGAAGCTCTAGGCCAAGCGCGACCTACTGAGGGCAAAGGTCGTCGAAAGTGCGGAGCAGCAGGAGGAGACCACTGCCTTGTTGAAGAGGACCGGCATCATCGTCGAGAAACTTATGGATGAGAATGCCATGCTGCGCATCAAGCGCAGAAGGCTGCTGGAGGAATCTGTGGGTGCTCTCAAGCAACATCTTGAGGACAAGAAAGAGCTCATTGCCGCTCACCACGGAGACTAGTTCCCGCGGCCTGCAGCAACGCATCAAGAAAGTAGAGATCAGCGAGCCAGATTGTTGTCTTCCTTCTTCTTTTGCCCTTGTGTATTTCGGGCATTGCCGCATGTGGATTTTTTAATTATGTTCCTAAATATTTAAGGCAATTATTATGCATTGTCATCATCCTTATATTCATCAGTCTTGATATAAGTCGCATTCGATGCTATATAGGTCCGTTGGATCTTACATCAAGATTCGTGCAAAACTTTCTTTTTAGATTTTCCTTTTTCTCTCTTAAATATCAGTCCAGTGAGACACAGCCACGCTGTGAAACAGGGGCTCGGGCTCCATTAGTGGAGACGTTGGGAGGGAGGTGCATGGAGGATAGAGGTCAAAGGGCTCTCCTCCCGATGAGCATGCACAGGGGTCTGATCACAAGCCTCCCGTACTCAAATAGCTACCCCGCATGGCACCTCCTAGCCAATAAAAAAGGGATGTGTGGCAGCACATAATTGGTAAGTAGAACGTCCACGGTTTCAATAATAATTGTGTTTCCAATTTGTAACGTGACAACACTTGTTCCAAAATGACTTTTTTGATTGTTAATCTATGTGCCTTCACAAATCAGACAGAAATACCACAGCCTATTGGTACCATGTCATGACACCATGCCAAGTTTCATGTTTTTCAGGCGTGTTTTGGATTTACAGGAATTAAAAAACCAAGTTTCTCAATATTTCCAGCCGAGCCACGACGCCCAGATGTTTGAATTTCATTCCCATTTCTTGCATGGGACCTATAAATTCACCCAAGGACACACATGTGATTTTTCAACCAACTTTGGTGCACTGGAGCATGTGCTTGTAGTTCAAATTTGAATTATGCATGTTAAATGCCCAGAAATTCAATTAACATATAAAAAAGGCCAAACAAACCCAGAATAATTCCAAAATTTAGCACTATACTTCTATATGGTATAATCTATCTATGTAAAAAAAAATAAGGCGGAAGAAGGCAGTGTATGTCGTTTCGCACACGGACGTGACACATTCCCTCTCGGAACCATGAGCCTTCTTGAGAGAAGCTCCAGTTTGCAAGAAGCTTATACCAAAGTTTGTCCCAATTCGGCCAAAAAATTTACCACAAAATGTTGGTGTCATGTCATGACACCATGCCAAGTTTCATGATTTTCAGGCGTGTTTTTGATTTACAGGAATTAAAAACCAAGTTTCTCAATCTTTCCGGCCGAGCAACGACGTCGAGATGCTTGAATTTCATTCCCATTTCTTGCATGGGACCTAGAAATTCACCCAAGGATACACATGTGATTTTTCAACCAACTTTGGTGCACTGGAGCATGTGCTTGTAGTTCAAATTTGAATTATGCACATTAAATGCCTAGAAATTCAATTAATGTATAAAAGGCCAAATGAACCCGGAATAATTCCAAAATTTAGCACGATACTTCTATTTGGTCTAATCTACGTGTGTAAAAAAATTAAGGCGGGAGAAGGCAGTGTATGTAATTTCACACGCGGAGGTGACACGTTCCCTCTCGGAATCACGAACCTTCTTGAGAGAAGCTCCGGTTTGCAAGAAGCTTATACCAAAGCTTGTCCAAATTCGGCCAAAAAATTTACCATAGCATGTTGGTGCCATGTCATGACACCATGCCAAATTTCATGTTTTCAGGCGTGTTTCGGATTTTACAGGAATTAAAAAACCAAGTTTCTCAATCTTTCTGGTCGAGCAACGACGCCCAGATATTTGAATTCATTCCCATTTCTTGCATGGGACCTAGAAATTCACCCAAGGACACACATGTGATTTTTTGACCAACTTTGGTGCACTGGAGCATGAGCTTGTAGTTCAAATTTGAATTTTGCACATTAAATGCCCATAAATTCAATTAATTTATAAAAAGGCCAAACAAACCCGGAATAATTCCAAAATTTAGCACGATACTTCTATTTGATCTAATCTGCCTGTGTAAAAAAATTAAGGTGGGAGAAGGCAGTGTACATATGTCATTTCGCACACGGAGGTGACAAGTTCCCTCTCAGAACCACGAGCCTTCTTGAGAGAAGCTTTGGTTTGCACGAAGCTTGTACCAAACACTACAAAAAAATACACTTCCATGATGATATGTGTTTGTCACGGTAGGTCGCACTTTTTGTCATGCATGTACATCCATGACAATTTTATGACAGAATCAAGATAGTCATACATGTGCTGTCGTAGAAGTGTTCCATGACATTACCAAAATTATCATCACAGAAGTGTCCACTTCCATGACGATAAATCGCGCGTCACAGAAGTGCTTTGTCAAGGGTGACCGACACGTGGCATCCACCGTAACGGAATGTTGTGAAGCTATCGGGTCCGGTTTTGGATCCGATAACCCGCTAACAGCCCCAACCAATGGGGATTTTCCACATGTAAAATCATCATTGGCTGGAGGAAACACGTGTCGGCTCACCGTTGGGACAGATGTCATCCACTCATTGGACAAAGGCACCTATGATACGTCGACACGTGGCACGGACAAACAGAGGCCCAGTCCTGTGAAAAGTCCGGCCCGTTTGACTTGGTCAAAAGGTGGCGGGCCGGCCCACAGAAAGCCTGTTAACGGCTTGTTCGCATATAGCCCATTTACAGCCCGCTAACCCAGGGCCCGTTACGACCTATCCGAATTAGGCCCAGTAGCGTCCAATATGATTCCAGCCCATTTTAAGTTCCGGCCCATGTATGGCCCATGATGTCTTTCGACCCAGATGAGGCCCTTTGTAACTCTTGGCCCATTAATGGCCCGTGGTAAAACTTGCCCGTAATGAACAGTGTATCACTTTATACCCATTAACGGCCCATTAATCCATTGGGCCGTTTGCAGCCCATGTTATCTTTTGGCCTTCTCAGGGCCCATTTATTCTTGGGCTCATTTCCAGCATTCGGTTACTTACGGCCCGTTACTGCCATTTTCTGCTTGTGGGCCAAATTCATCCCGTGGTTACAGTCGGCCCGTTTGTGGCCCGTTAATACGTTGGGCCGTTTTCATAGCATCATCAAATACGGCCTATTAACGATGGCCCGTTATGGTCGGCCCATGAACGGACGACTCCAACTCTAGCCCGTTTACGGCCATAATGCGGTCTGTTTTTGGCCCATGTTTGGCCAATCGATCATACAGCCCGTCTAAGGCCCATTGATTATACGGCTCATAGAAGGCCCATTGTTTCTACGGCCCGTAGAAGGCCCATTGTTTCTACGGACCGTAGAAGTACCATTGTTTCTACGGCCCGTAGGAAGCCTAGTGTCATTACAGTAAATATGTAGCCCATGGCCTGTTAAAGGCGGGAAACTACTATAGGTTTAGACCTGCTAATGGCCCAAGATGATTAGAGGCCCACGTTTTGGCCCATATGAGTAACGAGACGGCCTGAAGACCGACAACACTGAGATCCACTGAACCTTCCGGCCTAAATTACAGCATACCGACCAAAGAATAAACCTAGACTATACAACAAAGAAATTACGGCATATTAGGAATCAAAGTTCGCTACACTGTGATAATGAAGCGCAACATGACCGTGGATTGCATACACTCGGCATCAAAGGTCGCCACCAGTGCATATAAATGCGTCGACAAAAGAATATACAAAACTAAGAGCACTTCAGAAGGTAATAGACCTGGCAAGCTCGGACCTCGCAAGCAGCCGAACAAGATGATGAGACCTCGGTTGCGTCAACGATAGATGCTTCATCCCTAGTTGTATGGCACCATAGTGCGCAAGGCAGTCCCCTGACATCTTCATTACATCTTTGACTTCAAGTCGGAGCTGAGCTGAAGCAAGCCTTGTTGGAAATATGCCCTAGAGGCAATAATAAATTGGTTATTATTATATTTCCTTGTTCATGATAATCGTTTATTATCCATGCTAGAATTGTATTGATAGGAAACTCAGATACATGTGTGGATACATAGACAACACCATGTCCCTAGTAAGCCTCTAGTTGACTAGCTCGTTAATCAATAGATGGTTATGGTTTCCTGACCATGGACATTGGATGTCGTTGATAACGGGATCACATCATTAGGAGAATGATGTGATGGACAAGACCCAATCCTAAGCCTAGCACAAAGATAGCGTAGTTCGTATGCTAAAGCTTTTCTAATGTCAAGTATCATTTCCTTAGACCATGAGATTGTGCAACTCCCGGATACTGTAGGAGTGCTTTGGGTGTGCCAAACGTCACAATGTAACTAGGTGGCTATAAAGGTACACTACAGGTATCTCCAAAAGTGTCTGTTGGGTTGGCACAAATCGAGACTGGGATTTGTCACTCCGTGTAAACGGAGAGGTATCTCTGGGCCCACTCAGTAGGACATCATCATAATGTGCACAATGTGACCAAGGAGTTGATCACGGGATGATGTGTTACGGAACGAGTAAAGAGACTTGCCTGTAACGAGATTGAACAAGGTATCGGGATACCAACGATCGAATCTCGGGCAAGTACAATACCGCTGGACAAAGGGAATTGAATACGGGATTGATTAAGTCCTTGACATCGTGGTTCATCCGATGAGATCATCGTGGAACATATGGGAGCCAACATGGGTATCCAGATCCCGCTGTTGGTTATTGACCTGAGAGTTGTCTCGGTCATGTCTGCATGGTTCCCGAACCCGTAGGGTCTACACACTTAAGGTTCAATGACACTAGGGTTATAGGGAATAGATATACGTGGTTACCGAATGTTGTTCGGAGTCCTGGATGAGATCCCGGACATCACGAGGAGTTCCGGAATGGTCCGAAGGTAAAGATTTATATGTGGGAAGTCCTGTTTTGGTCACCGGAAAGGTTTCGGGTGCTATCGGTAGCGTACCGGGACCACCGGGAGGGTCCCGGGGGTCCACCAGGTGGGGCCACCTGCCCCAGAGGGCTGCGTGGGCCAAGTGTGAAGGGGTACCAGCCCCGGGTGGGCTGGTGCGTCCCCCCACCAGGGCCCAAGGCGAAGAGAGAAGGGAAAAGGGGGAAACCCTAGGCTCAGATGGGCCTAAGGCCCACCTAGTGGTGCGCCCCCCCCCCCCTCTCTCCCCCCTTGGCCGCCCCCTAGATGGGATCTAGGGCTGGCCGCCACCCCTAGGGGTGGAAACCTAGGTGGGGGCGCAGCCCCTCCCTTTCCCCTATATATAGTGGGGGTTTTGGGCTGCCATACACACGAGAACATCTCCTTCTTGGCGCAGCCCTACCCCTCTCCCTCCTCGTCTCTTGTGGTGCTTGGCGAAGCCCTGCTGGAGTACCACGCTCCTCCACCACCACCACACTGTTGTGCTGCTGCTGGATGGAGTCTTCCCCAACCTCTCCTTCTCCCCTTGCTGGATCAAGGCGTAGGAGACGTCACCGGGCTGTACGTGTGTCGAACACGTAGGTGCCGTCCGTTCAGCACTAGGATCATCGGTGATTTGGATCATGACGAGTACGACTCCATCAACCCTGTTCACTTGAACACTTCCGCTTAGCGATCTACAAGGGTATGTAGATGCACTCTCCTTCCTCTTGTTGCTAGATTACTCCATAGATTGATCTTGGTGATGCGTAGAAAATTTTGAATTGCTTCTACGTTCCCCAACAGTGGTATCAGAGCTAGGTCTATGCATAGTTTCTATGCACGAGTAGAACACAAAGCAATTGTGGGCGTTGATTTTGTCGATTTACTTGCCGTTACTAGTCTTATCTTGATTCGGCGGCATCGTGGGATGAAGTGGCCCGGACTGACCTTACACGTACTCTTACGTGAGACTGGTTCCACCGACTGACATGCACTAGTTGCATAAGGTGGCTAGCGGGTGTCTGTCTCTCCCACTTTAGTCGGATCGGATTCGATGAAAAGGGTCCTTATGAAGGGTAAATAGAAATTGGCATATCACGTTGTGGTTTTGGCGTAGGTAAGAAACGTTCTTGCTAGAAACCTATAGCAGCCACGTAAAAACTTGCAACAACAATTAGAGGACATCTAACTTGTTTTTGCAGCATATGCCTTGTGATGTGATATGGCCAAAAGGATGTGATGAATGGTATATGTGATGTATGAGATTGATCATGTTCTTGTAATAGGAATCACGACTTGCATGTCAATGAGTATGACAACCGGCAGGAGCCATAAGAGTTGTCTTTATTTATTTATGACCTGCGTGTCAACATAAATGTCATGTAATTACTTTACTTTATTGCTAAAGCGTTAGCCATAGTAGTAGAAGTAATAGATGACGAGACAACTTCAAGAAGACACGATGATGGAGATGATGATGATGGAGATCATGGTGTCATGCCGGTGACAACGATGATCATGGAGCCCCGAAGATGGAGATCGAGAGGAGCAAAATGATATTGGCCATATCATGTCACTATTTGATTGCATGTGATGTTTATCATGTTTTACATCTTATTTGCTTAGAACGACGGTAGCTTAAATAAGATGATCCCTCACTAAAATTTCAAGAAAGGTGTTCCCCCTAACTGTGCACCGTTGCGAAGGTTCGTTGTTTTGAAGCACCACGTGATGATCGGGTGTGATAGATCCTAACGTTCGAATACAACGGGTGTAAGCCAGATTTACACAGCAAAAACACTTAGGTTGACTTGACGATCCTAGCATGTACAGACATGTCCTCGAAACACGGAAGACCGAAAGGTCGAGCATGACTCGTATAGAAGATACGATCAACATGAAGATGTTCACCGATGTTGACTAGTCCGTCTCATGTGATGATCGGACACAGCCTAGTTGACTCGGATCATGTTTCACTTAGATGACTAGAGGGATGTCTATCTGAGTGGGAGTTTATTAAATGAACTCAATTATCATGAACATAGTCTAAATTGTCTTTGCAAATATGTTGTAGATAAATAGCTCACGTTGTAGCTCCCTGTTTCAATACGTTCCTAGAGAAAGATTAAGTTGAAAGATATTGTAAGCAATGATGCGGACTAGGTCCGTAGTCCGAGGAGTGTCCTCACTGCTACACAGAAGGCTTACGTCTTTGATGCACCGCTCGATGTGCAAACCCCTACAACGTCATCTGTGGATGTTGTGAACACCTGACAGATACATCCTGATGACTACATGATAGTTTAGTGCATCATACTTTACGGCTTAGAATCGGGATTCCAATGACGTTTTGAACGCCATAGAACATATGAGATGTTCCAAGAGCTGAAATTGGGATTTCAGGCTCATGCCCGTGATTGAGAGGTGTGAGACCTCTGACAAGTTCTTTTGCCAACAAGATGGAGGAGAATAGCTCAGCTAGTGAGCATGTGCTCAGAATGTCTGGGTGCTACAATCACTTAAATCAAGTGGGAGTTAAACTTCCAGGTAAGATAGTGATTGATAGAGTTCTCCAGCCACTATCATTAAGCTACTAGATCTTTGTGATGAACTATGACATGCAAGGGGTGGAGTTGATCCCGGAGCTGTTCGCGGTGCTTAAGACCGTAAAGGGTAGAAATCAAGAAGGAGCATCAGGTGTTGATGGTTTAACAAGACCACTGGTTTCAAGAAGGGCAAGGGCTAGAAGGGAAACTTCATGGATGGTAAACCAGTTGCCGCTCCAGTGAAGGAACCCAAGGTTGAACCCAAACCTGAGACTAAGTGCTTCTATTGTAAGGGGAACGGTCACTGGTAGCGGAATTACCCCAAATGCATGGTAGATAATAAGGCTGGCAACTTCAAAGTTCATACGTGTCATTAATGTGTACCTCACTAGTACTCCTGGTAGCACTTGGGTATTGGATACCGGTTCAGTTACTATTATTGGTGACTTGAAGCAAAAGCTATGGACTAAACGGAGACTGGCTGAGGGCGAGGTGACGATGTGTGTTGGAAGTGTTTCCAAAGTTGATGAGATCACCATCGCACGGTCCATCTGCCTTCGGTATTAGTATTGAACCTAGATAAATGTTATCAGGTGTCTATGTTGAGCATGAATATGATTAGATCATGTTCATTGCAATACAATTATTCATTTAAGTTAGAGAATAATGGTTATTCTGTTTACATGAATAATACCTTTCATGGTCATGCACCCTATGTGAATGGTTCATTGAATCTCGAACGTGGTAATACACATGTTCACGCCAAAAGATGTAGAGTTAATAATGATAGTACCACTTTCTTGTGGCACTGCCGCTTAGGTCATATTGGCATAAAGAAGCATGAAGAAACTCCATGTCGATGGATGTTTGGAGTCACTTGATTTTGAATCGCTTGACACATGCGAGCCATGCCTCATGGGCAGGATGACTAAGACCCCGTTTTCAGGTACAATGAAACGGGCAAGTGACTTGTTGGAAATCATACATGTTGATGCGTGTGATCCAATGAGAATTGAAGCGTGTGGTGGATATCGCTATTTTCTCATCTTCACTGACGATTTGAGTAGATATAGGTATATTTACTTAATGAAGCACAAGTCTGAAACGTTTGAAAAGTTCAAGCGATTTCAGAGTGAAGTTAAGAATCATCATAACAAAAAGGATCATGTTCCTACGATCTGATCAAAAGGGGATTTTCTGAGTTATGAGTTTGGAAATCACTTAAGACATTGTGGAATTGTTTCACAGTTGAAGCCACCTAGAACACCACAAGGTAATGGTGTGTCCGGACGTCGTAATCGAACCCTATGAGATATGGTGCCATCTATGATGTCTCATACCAATCTACCATTTTCATTTTGAGGTTATGCGTTAGAGACAACTGCATTTACTTTAGATAGGACACCATCTAAGTCCGTTGAGACGATGTCGTATGAACATTGGTTTGGCAAGAAACCAAAGTTGTCGTTTCTTAATGTTTGGGGCTGCGATGCTTAAGGCTTCAGCCGGAGAAGCTCGAACCCAAAGCGGACAAACACATCTTCATAGGATACCCAAAGGTGACACTTGGTTATACCTTCTATCTCAGATCCGAGGGCAAATTGTTTGTCACTAAGAACGGGTCCTTTATCGAGAAGGAGTTTCTCTCGAAAGAATTGAGTGGGAGGAAGATAGAACTTGATGAGGTTGTCAAACCTTTATTTCAACCAGAGAATGATGCAACACAAAAAGATGTTTTCCGTGGAGCCTATGTCTGTTGAATAGGAAGTTAATGATAGTGATCATGAAGCTTCGAATCAAGTTGCTATCAAACCTCGTAGGTCGACAAGGATATGTACTACTCCTGAGTGGTACGGTAATCCTGTCTTAGATATCATGTTGTTAGACAACAATGAACCTACGAGCTATGGAGAAGCGATGGTGGGCCCGTATTCCGACAAATGGTTAGAAGCCATGAAATCCGAGATAGGATTCATATATCAGAACAAAGTATGGACTTTGGTGGACTTGCCCGGTGATCGCCAAGCCATTGAGATAAATGGATCTTTAAGAAGAAGACGGGCGTGGGCGGTAATGTTACCGTCTATGAAGCTCGACTTGTGGGAAAGAGTCTTTTCACAAGTTCAAGGAGTTGACTACGATGAGAATTTCTCACTCGTAGCGATGCTTGAGTCCGTCGGAATTATGATAGCATTAGCTGTATTTTTCGATTATGAAATCTTACAGATGGATGTCAAAACAAGTTTTCTTACCAGTTTTTCGTAAGAAAAGTTGTATGTGATACAATAAAGGGTTTTGTCGATCCTAAGGATGCAAAAAGGTATGCTGGCTCCAGCGATCCTTCTATGGACTAGAGCAAGCATCTCGGAATCGGAATATATGCTTTGATGGAGTGATCAAAGCTTTTAGGTTTATACAATGTTTGCTAGAAACTTGTATTTACAAGAAATTGAGTGGGAGCACTACAACATTTCTGATAAGTATATGTGGATGACATATTGTTGATTCGGAATGATGTAGAATTTCTGGAAAGCATAAACGGTTGTTTGAAGAGTGTTTTTCAAAGGAAGACCTTGATAAAGCTGCTTACATATTGGGCATCAAGATCTATAGAGATAGATCAAGATGCCTGATGATACTTTCAAAGAACGCACACCTTGACATGTTTTTGAAGGAGTTCAAAATAGATCAGTCAAAGAAGGGGTTCTTACCTGAGTTGTAAGGTGTGAAGTTGAGTAAGACTCAAAGCTTGACCACGGCAGAAGAAAGAGGAAGGACGAAGGTCGTCCCCTATGCTTTTGTCATAGGCTCTATACGATATGCCATGCTGAAGTACCGCACCTGATGTGTGCCTTGCCACATGTCTGGCAAGAGGGTACAAAGGTGATCTAGGAGTAGATCACCAGATAGCGGTCAAAATTATCCTTAGAGGAATAAGGAAATGTTTCTCGGTTATGGAGGTGATAAAGAGTTCGACGTAAAGAGTTACGTCGATGCAAGCTTAACACCTATCCGGATAGCTCTAAGTAGAGATACCGGATACGTATAATGGAGCAACAATTTGGAATAGCTCCAAGTGGAACGTGGTAGCAGCATCTATGATATGACATAAAGTTTTGCAAAATACATAGGGATCTGAATATGGCAAAACCCGTTGACTACAACCTCTCTCACAAGCATAACATGATCAAACCCGGAACTCTTTGAGTGTTTATCACATAGTGATGTGAACTAGATCATTGAGTCTAGTAGACTCTTGGATGTTGGTCACATGGCGATGTGACCTGTAAGTGTTAATCACATGGCGATGTGAACTAGATTATTAACTCTAGTGCAAGTGGGAGACTGTTGGAAATATGCCCTAGAGGCAATAATAAATTGGTTATTATTATATTTCCTTGTTCATGATAATCGTTTATTATCCATGCTAGAATTGTATTGATAGGAAACTCAGATACATGTGTGGATACATAGACAACACCATGTCCCTAGTAAGCCTCTAGTTGACTAGCTCGTTGATCAATAGATGGTTACGGTTTCCTGACCATGGACATTGGATGTCATTGATAACGGGATCACATCATTAGAAGAATGATGTGATGGACAAGACCCAATCCTAAGCCTAGCACAAAGATCGTGTAGTTCGTATGCTAAAGCTTTTCTAATGTCAAGTATCATTTCCTTAGACCATGAGATTGTGCAACTCCCGGATACCGTAGGAGTGCTTTGGGTGTGCCAAACGTCACAACGTAACTAGGTGGCTATAAAGGTACACTACAGGTATCTCCGAAAGTGTCTGTTGGGTTGGCACGAATCGAGACTGGGATTTGTCACTCCGTGTAAACGGAGAGGTATCTCTGGGCCCACTCGGTAGGACATCATCATAATGTGCACAATGTGACCAACGAGTTGATCACGGCTGATGTGTTACGGAACGAGTAAAGAGACTTGCCGGTAACGAGATTGAACAAGGTATCGGGATACCGACGATCGAATCTCAGGCACGTACAATACCGCTGGACAAAGGGAATTGAATACGGGATTGATTAAGTCCTTGACATCGTGGTTCATCCGATGAGATCATCGTGGAACATGTGGGAGCCAACATGGGTATCCATATCCCGTTGTTGGTTATTGACCGGAGAGTTGTCTCGGTCATGTCTGCATGGTTCCCGAACCCGTAGGGTCTACACACTTAAGGTTCGATGACGCTAGGGTTATAGGGAATACATATACGTGGTTACCGAATGTTGTTCGGAGTCCCGGATGAGATCCCGGACATCACGAGGAGTCCCAGAATGGTCCGGAGGTAAAGATTCATATATGGGAAGTCCTATTTTGGTCACTGGAAAAGTTTCGGGTGCTATCGGTAATGTACCGGGACCACCGGGAGGGTCCCGGGGGTCCACCAGGTGGGGCCACCTGCCCCAGAGGGCTGTGTGGGCCAAGTGTGAAGGGGGGCCAGCCACAGGTGGGCTGGTGCACCCCCCCACCAGGGCCCAAGGCGAAGAGAGAAGGGAAAAGGGGGAAACCCTAGGCTCAGATGGGCCTAAGGCCCACCTAGTGGTGCGCCCCCCTCTCTCCCCCCTTGGCCGCCCCCTAGATGGGATCTAGGGCTGGCCGCCACCCCTAGGGGTGGAAACCTAGGTGGGGGCGCAGCCCCTCCCTTTCCCCTATATATAGTGGGGGTTTTGGGCTGCCATACACACGAGAACATCTCCTTCTTGGCGCAGCCCTACCCCTCTCCCTCCTCGTCTCTTGCGGTGCTTGGTGAAGCCCTGCTGGAGTACCATGCTCCTCCACCACCACCACGCCGTCGTGCTGCTGCTGGATGGAGTCTTCCCCAACCCCTCCTTCTCCCCTTGCTGGATCAAGGCGTAGGAGACGTCACCGGGCTGTACGTGTGTCGAACACGGAGGTGCCGTCCGTTCGGCACTAGGATCATCGGTGATTTGGATCACGACAAGTACGACTCCATCAACCCCGTTCACTTGAACGCTTCCGCTTAGTGATCTACAAGGGTATGTAGATGCACTCTCCTTCCCCTCGTTGCTAGATTACTCCATAGATTGATCTTGGTGATGCGTAGAAAATTTTGAATTTCTGCTACGTTCCCCAACAAGCCTTTCCGCTTTAAGTTGAGACTGAAGAAGTCGAACTGATTGAGGCAGCGAATGCATAGAGGTTGTCTCACACCTGCTGGTGAGTAGCTTCAACTCACTGTCTTCATCAAGACAGGACCTTGGGGTCATCTCGCTGTCCTCAAGATGGTTTGGCTCACTATCTTTCCTAAAATTCTGCCTGGCATAAGAGATACGACTCTGAAAGAGATACAAGGAGACACGTAACAGGTTTCACAATTATATAAGCAAATAAATGGATCTGTTCTACATAAGGAACATGTTTTTACAACTACATAAGGAACATGTTTTTACAACTACATGTTTTTATTCAACATTTTGGTAAGAGTAAATGTAGATATGATAATTTGGAGAAAGTGGAGGGCAGGGCAGATAAGATGCAGAGTAATGCTAGACAATCAACTATCTCGCGATGCATGTACAGTAATACCACCATGGTCCGTTATTAGTTGTCGCTCAAATGGATGTATCTAGCACTATTAAGTTCTAAATACATCCAATTGATCAACAATTAATTCGATACAGAGGGATTACATGACAATAGGTACTTACATGAGCAATCCAAAACTTCATAACCATTGTGTTAATTCTACATTTATCTAAGAGTAAATATAGATCTTATAATTTCAAGCAAATGAAGGATAAACTAGCGAACATTTACAGTGATGCTACATAATTAAATAACAATGAGTGTAAGTATGCTGACAAAGGGCAAGAGGTACTGACAAGAGCAATGCAAAGCCTAGTATTGTCGTGAGATCCTATGATCCTTTGAGCAAGGAGATTCATATGAATTTAGTTTTCATACAGGAGAGAAGATAAGGCACATGCAGAAATTTAGGAGTTCAAATTTTGAATTGATATCATAGATAGTACCTGACGCTGGGCTGTCAGCAGTTCTAATAGGGGTTTGGCCACTGGAGTAGGGGTAAAGTCTGTTATAGTTGGGCCTGTGTTTTCTGTGGTTGTTGATCTATCTGATTTAACAGGTATCACTACCTTTTCCAACTACCTAGTTTGTACTCCTTGAGGATCTGCAATCACCCTCTTCCTTTTGGACATCTATTACGAAAGAACAACATTTGACTGGAAAACAATAGTATGATGACACATGGAATATGTACAGAAAATGGATAGGTATGGCATATACTCATATATGATGCTTAAACTAAGCAAATGGTGTAATAAAGTAGAAGTAATGCAAGAGGTCAGATGCAAAATATGTGCGACCAATACAACCTTGCCAAGTTAGAGCATGCACCTTGATGGGTGAATAAGATAGGCCATCCTCCACTATGCCAAGTTTGTTAGCCAGTGGATCGTTCCGCAATATTCCACTCGTGACCCCATTCTCATATTCATTTTGATAATGTTCAATACCTGACATGCATGAAAACATAAAAACAAGTGAGATTATCTTTGTAATGTAGAAGTGCTTCTAATCCAATACTTCCTCCCTGTAAACCCCTTTGTGCTATCTCTGCAATTATTTTCGATCGCACTTCTAAAGCGTTTATCGGAATGAGGAAAATAATATGGCATTGGAAAGCTGTTGCAAAACCTCTCCTTCCACATGTTGAAAGTTTTCTCTAATTCCCTATGGATAAATAGTAATTTGGAAAATTGTAGAATTTCGCAAATGGAACATCCGAGTTCGTATTTTTGATGCCATTTCTAAATGGCTAATCCAATTGAGGAAAATAATATGGAGTTGGAAAGCTTATGAAAATGCGCTACTTTTTTATGTTAAAAGTTTTTTCTAATTTTGAATGGTTTAAAAGTAATTTAGAAAGCGATACAAGTTCCACCAAGTTCGTATTTTCGAGCTAATTTTTTAATCGTACGTCCGAATGCAGCAAATGATATGGCGTTGGAAAGCTTGAACAAAATGCGAAACTTTTTTGTATATATTGTTTCTTCAAATTCCTTATAGTTTTAAGTCAATTTTGAAAATGGCTAAAAACGTATTTCCCCATAATTTCTACAAACTTTATCGGAATGAGGCAAATAATATGCTGCTGAAAAGCTACAAAAGATGCAAAAAAATTCCATGTTGATGGTTTTCTCTGATTCCAAGCCGTTTTCATGTAATTTCAAAAACGGCAAGGTCATTCATCTTGCCTTTATCGCAAAACAGATTCTTCGAAAATTCACCGCGTGAAGAACCTGAACTTCTCGGCGCGTGTACCTGAACTTCACTCTGTTTTTACGTGCTTTTTTTGCTCATAGATCTCCATCAACTGATCGTAGCTCTCCATCCACTCACCAAAATTGAGCAAGTGATATACCGATGGAAAGTTGTTGTAACACGCAACTTTCCCGTGTTAATCGTTTTTTCATACTCGCGACAATTTTAAAAGTTTTTCATCTCAAATTCATTCACTATAGTAGTCAAACTTCTTGCTATTTTCACGTTGAACTTCTTGACGTATTTTTGTTTGTAATTTTCTCATCCATTTCGTCGGTGTTACACAAATGATATTCTTTTTGTAGAAACCTCTCACAATATTTATTTCACTTTCTCCGACCGAGGACTTGAACTGACACAAATGATATTTCTGTCATTCTGAAGTAAATTAGAGAAATGATGAGATCATGATTTCTTCCTTCATTGCGATTGGAAACACACTACGTGAAGTAGTTAAACTTTTCGGGCATGTCCATTCGAACCTCACTCTGTTTTTGATGTGCTGTTTTTGCACTGCGTGAAGTAGTTGAACTTCTGGGGTATGTCTATTTGAACTTCACTTCGTTCCACTTTATTTTGTACTTTTTCTTATATGAAATACACACAATGTAGTACATGAACTTCCGATTGTTATCACTTTGAACTTCTCTCTGGTTTGAGAATATTATTTTAAAACACAAAAAACAACATATTTTTTATGTATTTTTGGACATCTAAATACACGGTGATCCTCTCCCACAAGAATTTTTTAAACTTTTCGTTGCCGAGCACTTGAACTTCTAGCAACCATTTTTTCATTTATGAGTTATTTTTAAAAGTGCAAAAATGGCATTGTGTTTTTTATTTTTTTGAACAGGTAAATCCTAGGTTTTAATAAACTCTGTATTTCTCTGTTATTTCAATTTGAACTTCACATTTTTATATTTTTGATTAAAGAATTGTATTCGATTTTTATACGAAAGAAATCGAACATGGAAATACAAGGTGAACCTTTCTCGCAAGAATTTTTGAACTTCTCCGGACAGAGCACTTGAACTTCTTTCAACAAACCTTTGAAGCTTTTATTTTTCTATACTTTTATTCTCACCTGAAATGCATTTCTTGCAGTACTTGAACTTCTTGTTGTTTTCACTATGAACTTCTATTACATTTTTGTGTATACATCGAATTACAAACAATTGAAGGTCGATCGTCATTTTTTGTCATTTTAAAACATGTAATTGGAGGTCGGATGTCCTGCAATATAAATTTTGAACCGTGCACAAGGGTGCACGTGAACTTCTTGCAACAAATCTGAGTTTTTATATTCTTTGAACTTCTATGTTATTTCAAATTGAACTTCACATATTTATTTTTGAGTAAATAATTGTTTTTCATTTTTAGATATACATCAAATCTGACTTTTTATCCAATTTGAACTTCGTGGTTGATACTTTAATAATAACAGATATTTAAGTTTCTTAAAAAGGTAAAATCATAGATTTTTTTAATAAACATCAAACCACTTTGTTATTTTAGTTTGAACTTCCAGTTTATTAATAAACAAGAAATTTCTATTTAAACTTTTTTAGTTGCTCCTTTTATTTTAATTTGAACTTCTTCATTTTATTCTTTAAGAACGACAAAAATCTGAATTTTTAAATTTTTGATTCATCACATTTTTCTCATTTATTAGTTTACACTAATTTTACTCATATCTGAACTCTATTCTT
>NC_041392.1:204639934-204640691 GCF_002162155.2 Triticum dicoccoides
AACTTTTTCATAACAGTAGCTAAATCGAAGCAACTTTATGATGACTTGAACTTCTGAAGAATACACAAAAATGCAGAAGATTCAGTGGGGGCGAGGTGATGCATATAACACACTTGACCTTCTTGAAACAACATTTTGCATATTTAAATTATTTGAACTTGCTGAGATAAACATAACACACTTGGCCTTCTCGAACACAACAATTTGACCTTCACAAAAAAGCAATTTTTTAGCATAGTAGTACAAGCACAACAAAGCATTCATCAAATATCTATAGTTGTCATCTTCCCCACAAGACAAAACTGTAGGTGCAATCAATACTACGAACCAGGGGGGGAACGATCTGGGCCTCATCGCAGGTAGCAGGTAGCAATGGTTGACAGCAGAAGCTAGCAGTGGCCAGCAACAACAATCGGGATCTCAAAAAGGGAGGTGGGGATCTTCTAAACAGAGAAGCGAAGAAGATTTCTGGGGGCGAAGAAGACGTCGGCTTGGATCGGGTGAACATGCATCCTCTTCCATAGTGGACTTGCTGCTCAGGGAGAAACTGAACTTCTGGCTGCCGGGAACGAGGACAGGACGACGCGAGGTGAGTGGCCATGGCGACCTGTTGCTGCATGTGTTGGCCTCCTATAGCGCCGTCGCGCGGGGACGCATGCCTTTCGGTGGCGCACAGGATGAGCCAGTCGACCACAGGGGTGGCGCATCGGAGGAGCCAGCCGTCGCAGTGGCTGGATCCGCAGACGGCGGTGGAGCA
>NC_041392.1:204641013-204644901 GCF_002162155.2 Triticum dicoccoides
GGTGGAGCAGCGGCTGGATCCCTGGGTGGGGGCGGGGGCGGCGCGGCTGTCGGTTCTCGGGGCGGGGGCGGCGCGGCGGCCGGAGCTCCTGCCAGATGTGGAAGGTTGCCGGGGAGTCGGGGGCAGAGGTTGAAGGTGCAGGTGGAGGCAGGGAGCGGCGGCGGCAGGGGGAGGCAGGGCGCGGCGGCAGGTGGAGGCTGGGCGTGGCGGCGGCGGGTAGGAGGCTAGCCGCGGCGGCAGGAGGAAAGCCGGTCACGGTCGCGTTTTCTATTTTGGTCTAGGCAGGGAGAGAAGGTCGTGGATTTTGTAATGGGCCGTTCAGGAGGTGCATAGTGGGCAAGTCGGGAGGACCTCCTCGGCCCTATATAGCGCGTCATGATTCAAATAACTATTCTAATTCTGGAATTAGAATAGTATTGTCTTATATATATATATAGAAAAAATGCATTCTATCACTAAGGGGTAACTACCCCATCCTTACTGCCGTACGATCTCATCACGGTGTGGAGGATTGATTTTTTTAATGGGTTGCGGGTCGAGGAAAACTGATATTTTTGGAGCCCGATTGGTTGGTTGGCCCTTGGCCGGTCCGATTTTCTTGGTATTTCTGATCTTTATTTGGTCTTTGTTGTGTATACATAGTACTATAACCGATCGGAGGTAAGGTGCGTTCAGAAAAATCAGATCTGGATGCAACCTAACAATAATCCTCTTTCTCTTTCTCTCTCTTCCCCATCCATTAACAAGAATAGGATCGATGGAAATTACCAAAAGAGATCGAGGTACGCAATAACGTGACTGTTTTCCATTCATGTGTCTTGCTAATTGATTTCCCTTTTTCACGGCCAGGCAGTGGCGCACAACAATTTCGTTTTACTAATGGGCTTGACTTGATCCATCTGCTCTCTCTTTACGAGAGGAAGCTGAATCGGGATAAATCATTAGAAGTAAAAGGAGGTAACGCGGCATGCACCTTTATGTGATTTCCACACACGCATCATGCTAGCTAATTTTTAATTGTTCTTATTTTCATGCACATACATCATGCTAATCTCTTTCTGGCTTTTTTTGTTGTTGTGCATGGATCAATTTTCCCTGTTACTGCACCGCCGGCGACGCAACCTGCGACCATGGCTACATTGTACGGGCTATCCCTACTCAGTCTCAACGAGCACCAACAACCAATCTGTGACTGCTCTGACGGGCGGCGGCGGCACCGATAGTGTACGGCTTCATATGGGACGGAGACCTACGACTTCATCTCTGCCATGACAACAACCCATGGGTCACTGCTCCGTGCGGCGGCGGCGACGACGAACGACTATACCTGGCCTTACGTGTGAATGGTCTCGCACAGTGATGGTCACGATGATATACATACAACTGCACACAGCCGACCAGTGACTACTCCCGGCAACAACGACGAACGGCTGCTCACAACCGATGACTGCTCCTGTGTCTAGACAACGATGACTGCTTCTGTGCTCTGATGTGTATATTAAGTTGATCATTAAGTCATAGAGTTGTGTATGCACATGCATTAGCACGCATCATCATCAGACAAACAACCCATGTCTTCAAAAAAGTCTTCTAGCTAGTATATGCAGTTGCTTCAAGGTGTAGTATGTCATAGATACTTCATTTAATTTTATACTACAGTTACATAATTTTTCAAGAGGCAATCTCACAATATACTATAGTACTTGTACCTGTACATGTGGAGAGAACATTTTGAATACGCCTTTCAATATCTTGGTATCTTCATGTATTTTGTTCATTCAGACATACTCTTTATTTAGAGTCTATACTCTTGTCGGAGACACTCTTTTTTTTTTGAAATACACCAACCATATACTCCATTCTTTATAAAATACCATGTACTCCAAAGAACTTCTTTATACACCATACTACTTTCTTCTATATGTGTATTTCATACTACTTTTTCATACACTACATTCTTAAGAATACCCTCACTTGTTGAATAAAACTAGGTTTATGAGAAACGAGAAGTATATCAAAAAGCACACGGTCCCCGTGTCCCCATTCTTAACTGAAAATACACATATACTACATACTTTTTCTATGGGACAGATACTACATACTCTTTTTCTACGGGACAGATACTACATCCTCTTTTTTTATGGGACAGATACTACATACTCATTCCTATATAAAGAGTATATTGTATGGGGCATGTATAACAAACTCATTACTTTTGAGAATGGAGTATGTATAACAAAATCGTCTCTTTCAAGAATGGAGTATGAAGGACACTGATTTTCCAGAGAGTAAAAAGTATATAATTTGATCGTTCACAAAAAAAAGTACATAAGCTGATCGTTGTTGGAACTTGGAAGTACGGGGTAGATATACTAAGCTACTAGTCACTTATCCATTCAGCGTGATCCATGTGCATGTGGCCAAGAAATTAGCAGATTTGTTGTAGGTTGTTGCAACAGTGCGTTTAATTTTCTAATTGGTTAATTAAACAATCTAGTGAGTTGACTGTTAACGGATCCATTTCAACCCGGTAAGACATTTTCGTACATGCACAACGGGATAGGTGGCAGCAAACTAAGTAGGAGGTAACTACCACTGCTTGTAGTTAAAATTTGTCATATATATATATATATATATATATATATATATACACACACACATACATACAGCCGGTCTACTCGGTTAATATTAGCAGAATAACTATTCTGATAACACTTCCGCACTGCACGCTCAATGCAAGTGCACGTCATTATTTGAACCAACTGTGCTGCAGTACTCACACGAGTGAACTTCGTGTCGGAAAAAA
Source organism: Triticum dicoccoides (assembly GCF_002162155.2). NCBI lineage: Eukaryota > Viridiplantae > Streptophyta > Magnoliopsida > Poales > Poaceae > Triticum > Triticum dicoccoides. Next base: position 204,643,820 of record NC_041392.1, read on the forward strand.
CTGCACGCAGTGTTTTTCCGGTACTATTTTCGCTCTAATTTTTTAACCATTTATCGGAACAAGGCATATAATATACCATTGGAAAGCTATTGATTATGCGCAACTTCGCCATGTTGAACACTTTTCGAGATTCCTCTCAGTATAAGAGCAGCTTCAAAAATGGTGCGGCAGATGACGAGTGGCAGCGAGCGTTTTTTCGTGATTTTTTCTAAACCGCTCACCGGAATAAAGCAAATGATACGCCGTTGGAAAGATATCGTCGAGGCGCATCTTTTTCATATCTATTATTTTCTCTAATTCGTTACGGTCAGTTCCAAATTTACTAAATCGCGGAATTCTGTTTTTTTTAAATTTTGCAATATTTGGTACTGTTTTCGCTCTAGTTTTTGAACCGTTCGTCAAAACGAGGCGTGTAATACGTCGTTGGAAAGCTATGGACAAGGCGCAACTTTCATATGTAGAAATGGTTTTGAGATTCCTTACAGTTTTAAGTTAATTTGGAAAATCGTTTGGCAGACGACGAGTGGCAGCGGCCGTTTTTTGCGAAATTTTTACAAACCAGTCGTCAAAATGATTCAAATGATATGCCGTTGGAAAGATATCAACGAGACGCAACTTTTTCATATAGAACACTCTCTCTAATTCCTTACGGTTTAAGAACAGTTTTAAATTTACCAAAAAGCGGACACTGTTTTTCGTGAGACCAAAATCATCGTGTGTACTTCATCGGACAGAAGAACGCACTGCTTCAAATGAAAAACCGCACTACCTCAGGCAGTCAAGTGAACTTCATGATTTCTTTTTGTCAGACATAAACTTTCTCGCAGAACTTTTTGTTGTCTTTTTTTTAACTTTTTTTTGAACGAGAGTGGACCGCAACACTCCCGAAAATGAACCGCAACACTATCAAAAGTGAACCTCATTAGTTTTTGTTGTATTTTTTCATACTTATTAATTTTTTACGCGCGTTGACCAAGCGAGTGGACCTTTCATCGAATAGAAGAACGCACTGCTTCAAACGGAAAACCGCACTGCAGCAGACAGTCAAGTGAACTTCATGATTTCTTTTTGTCGGATATAAA
>NC_041392.1:204645249-204651537 GCF_002162155.2 Triticum dicoccoides
AAGTTTTTTTTGTCTTTTTTTCAACTTTTTTTTGAACGAGAGTGGACCGCAACACTCTCGAAAATGAACCGGAACAATATCAAAAGTGAACCTCATGAGTTCTTGTTGTCTTTTTTCACACTTATTAATTTTTTACGCGCGTTGACCAAGCGAGTGGACCTTTCATCGGATAGAAGAACGCACTGCTTCAAACGAAAAACCACACTGCGCAGGCAGTCAAGTGAACTTCATGATTTCTTTTTGTCGGACATAAACTTTCTCGCACAAGTTTTTGTTGTCTTTTTTTCAACTTTTTTTCGGACGAGTGGACCGCAGAGAGGAGGGAAAATGAACCGGGACATATATCAAAGTGAACCACATTACTATCTTATTGTTTCACTAAAATTTTAGCACTTTCATGTTGAGCGCAAGTGAGCAGCGCCAGTCTCAAAAGTGAACCACATCGGAGGACAAATCGCACTGCAAGTGTTAATGTAGTCGACTAGATTTTGAGACACACAAAACAAATTGCACTTCATACAAAGGGCTAATGGGCTGCAATTTCCCAAAATTTTCACATTACAACTTCATACACCCATGCATCACACTGCACAACCAAACAACGTTGGTGTGTTCGTTTCTCCTATAAAATATAGTTAACTAAACCACAGGTGTGTAATGCATCAGAGCAACCCAGCAGCAAACAACACTATACACACACAACCAAAATGTAATGAATCACGTTGGAGACATAGATAAGTTGAAGTGCACACTTGCATTTGTAGCAGCAAAATCTAAAACAGAAAAAAAAAACCTCCAAAATGGTATTATATCCCTGTCAAACTACACATTTAATAAAGGTGTTAGTGTAATTTGAATAGAATTGCACATTTTGAACTCCACTGCAGCGGGATGAACATGACAAACTGCACTGTGTCACCGTCCGTACTGCATGCTGTGGGCGCACGACGAGTTGCACCGCGAACGGTGCGCCCACGCGAGCGGACTACACGTCGCAGCATACCGAGCTGCAATCCAAGCCGCAACGAGTTGCACGCTGAGCTGCAACAAGCTGCACACCACGCTGCCTAGTATATATAATTTTTTCGAAAGTGAGCTTATACATAGTACAAGTGAATTGCATAAAAAAGTGTACCCCTTGTGGTTTTCTTCGGAGCTACAGAAGAGAAATCACCAAACTTGTTGTTTTCTTCGGACTCAAAACCGACAGGAGACTACACTGCAAACCCCAAGCCAGCGGACCGCGAGGCACCGTGTCCAACCATCCACATAAACCACATATTTATTCGGAATCGCTATTTTTCATCCGGATGAAAATAATTGGCTTTCATCCGTTTTCTGAGCCGTTCGATCTCTGTCCTGAGATTCCATCGCTACCGCGGCCTTTGTCCCTTCCACTCTCTCGTTCCCTTTGTCATTTCCCACACGCAACCGAACAGAGTCGAGAGAGAGGGAGAGAGGGATCCATGGCGACTTGGAGCTCTCCTATCCGGCGGCTTAGTTCACTAGGGTGGTCGTCAGGCGTCCGACGTTCTTCCTCCAGCTGCCCCCTGGCTGTCCCCGCACGGAAGTCTGCAGCATCTCTCGAGCACCGCACCCACCTGGCCCCCAATTTTCCCCCGCCGGCATTTCTGGCCTGATCCTGTGATTTGGTATGTTCGTCAGTTTTGGCATGATCCTCCTTCCTGTTGTTAGTTGTGTGTACTGTTTTATGGTTAGATCTATCCCCTTTCGTCTGTTGAGTGTGGTATTTCCCCTGTAGCTAGTTTAGATGTATGTGGTTTGCGTTGTTTACTGTCATTGAATCTGGTGAATTCGGCTGGTTGATATGCGCCTGGATTTTCCCTTGCAGCTAGGTATTTCAATTTGGACACGCTGAAATCATGTTCAGTGAGTTCAATCCCCTGGAACACGCTGGATTCTCTAGTGTTTTATATACCCTGTGCCGTTTGCTGATGTAGGTTTGTATGTATTGTTTCATTGCCTATCTATCACTATGAGATTGCTATAGATTGTCCATGTCCTGATTGCCTGGTTTAATGGGGGATTGCTTTGGCTATTTGTTAGTGTAATTTTAGTGTTTTGTAAGTCAATTTACACTGCATTTTTTACTGTAATTCTTTGCTGATTTACATTGCATTAGTGGATTTACTGTGTATTTTTCAGTGGATTTGCACTGTAATCCTTAGTGGAATTACAGTGTATTTTCTTAGTGGATTTACACTGTAATTCTATTTTGGAAATACACTGTAATTGTTACTGGATTTTTAGTGGCTTTTACAGTGTAATTCTCAGTGGATTTACAAAATGTAATAGTTGTTTTTACAACGTAATTTTCAGTGGATCGGCACTGTAATTCTTGATTGATCTTGTAATTCGTTAGTGGAGTTACAGTGTAAGTCTCAGTTAATTTACAGTGTAATTCCTAGTGCTTTTTCGACTGTATTTAGTTGATTTTTACAGCGTAATTTTTCAGTGGATTTACACTGTAATTTCTAGTGCATTTTCTTAGTGGATTCACAAATGTAATACTGCATTTGCTAGTGGTTTTTACAGCGTAATCTTCAGTGGACAGACACTGTAATTCTTGAGTGCTCTTGTAATGCAATTCTTTAGTGGATTTACAGTGTAAGTCTCACTTGATTTACAGTGTATTTCCTAGTGTTTTTGGACTGTATTTAGATGATTTTTACAGTGTAATTCGTCAGTGGATTTACACTGTAATTCTTAGTGCATTTTGCAATGTATTAGTTGATTCCAAGTGGATTTTTACAGTGTAAATCTCAGTGTAGTCACGCCGTAATTCTTTTGTGGTTTTACTCTGTAAACTCTTACTGCCATGGTACTGTATTTACTTATCTTATCGGTGATTTTTACACTGGTTCATATTGGATTTTTTGTGTGATGTAGAAGCGTGAGCTTTTTGGTGGCTCTCGCTTGCCTTTGTGGCTCTGAAATAAGATGATGGCTGATATGAGCCCGTGTCTACATGCCCAGACCTTGCCAATGGGTGTGTGAAGTGTGGCTTGCATCCACGTGGCGGCTTGCTTGTTTCGATTGATGTGTGCTTGCAATGAGTTTTGAAATACTAGTAGTACTTAAGAAGCAGTTTTTGTCTATGTGGCTGCAGTGTAAATGTGATCCTCTCCTCTTACGAGTGTTTGGCATGTAGTATTTTGAACTAAAAAGCACTTGTCTCTGCCTGTGAGCTTGCTAAGTATACATTTCATATGAGCAGGCAACCCTTTACATTCCATATTTTCTAGGTGGTTGTCTATGCTTTTCAGTTTTGTGTTCTTTCAGTTATTGGTTCAGCTAGTGCTTGTTTATGTTGTTTGGGAGAGGGAGTTGTTGAAATTTTCAGGGCCATTTACGGTGGAATTACAGCAGTTTTCAATGTTGGTTCACTGTAGATCACATTGTAATCCAACTGCAATTATACTGTAATTCAACTGTCATTTGCACTATAATACTACTGCTTTTTCCTCTGTAAATTTAATGTCAAATGTCACTGGGAATTATAGTAGTTCTATGTATATTGCACTATATTTGTGATGTAATTAGATTGTATATTACATTGTAAATCTTTTGCAATTGCACTGTAAAACTCACAACATTTCTACTGTAGTTGTATTTCTACTATAAATTAGACTGTAAATCTATTCAAATTACACTGCAGATCACACGATTAATCTACTTGTTACACTACAATTCTACTATATTTGTTACAATGTAAATTCCATTGTAGATCTACTATAAATTATACTGTAAATCTTCTGAAATTACAGTGTAAATCACACTTTGAATTTACTCTATTGTATTTAAAACATCGTAATTGTATTTGTAAATTACATTCTAATTGTACTGTGTTTATACTGTATTTTACACTGCAATTCTACTGTAAATCTACTGTAAAATACAGTGTAATTTAAACTGTAAAACTGTCTTCTACTGTAATTCAACTCCGAATGTATCGTTTCAGAGTGACTTAAATGTGTGAGTTCAGTTCATCATGTGTGATGGTTACGTTTTTATCTTCAAAGTTTACTGTAGTTGTTCCTTTTTTCCTGTAATTGTTACTGGACTAAAATGATTTACTGTTTCCGTTTTACTTTGCTTACAGCCCAACTATGTGATAGTTTCCTGTACTGAGATCTTATATTTCTGCTACATTTATCAGTATAATTTCTGCTTCTCTTTGCCATTCCTGTTTGAAAGTTCTAATGTATATATGGTTTGCAGTTCTTTAGTAGTTTTATTTTCCCTGTAATCTTAATGTAATATGTTTCCTGATGTACACTTGTCTTTGTTTCTTTCTTTCAATTTGGAGAAGCATTTCATGTCTTCTCTTTCTACCTTCATAAATGAGGGTAGCTGTTTTTCACTATAGTCTTTTGCATGAGTTACAAGATCTGATAGTCATATGCACATGGCTAGATATGGTATACAAAACTCATTTTCTCTGTAATTATGATCTAGATGTGCTTCTAGTGTCTACTAGCTGTTAGAAGTGCTTCCATTATCTACCGGCTGCAGTCTCTGAACTATTTTATGTTCTCCTTTTTTTGTAACTTGTAACAGAAAATTAAGGATTCATAAACATCATGTTGATATGAGGGAATGTTGCAGTTGGATTGATGTACTTGACAGAAGCATCAGGGACAGAGGTGATTTAGGGAGGGCACCTGACATGTGATTATTCCATAGTGTAAATTAGACTGGTCGTTTCAGTAACTTCATTTTTTTACATGTGAGAATAGTGTCAGTGGCTGCACTTCCTAGTTTAGTTCAGGTGTTCGCTTTTACTGTAGTCTTCCTTACGCTTTTGTATTTGGGCCTCATGACGTTGTTATAAGGAAGAGACTTGATACTGTTAGTGGACAGGAACTCTTGTCAAGTTGTAGTTGGTTGAAAAAAACGACTGAACTCCAATTGGTTTTCATCCGGCTGTAAAGTAGACAGTCCCTATTTATTTGCCCAATAACCTTATCCATATTGACGGCCAATTTTGCTCTAAACAACAAAGCGGTGCATAAGCATTAGAATACTTACCGTCAAAAAAAAGCATTAGAATACTTAAAAGTCTTCTATGCACCACATGTTCCCTATCCTCTTCGGTGGCACTGTACTTCGCCTTTTTCCTCAAAGTAAATTGTAAGACCAATTCCACTACCTCACAAGAGCAGCTATGCAGTTGACTCCCTCTCCTACTTCAGAAATGCACTATATTGATAATGCCATGAGGTGAGATTGGGGGGCGTCAGAAATTTCAATTTTAGGAGAAGAGAAAACAAAACGCACCGAAACTCCCACCCACTGAGGCCTCCTTTGATTTATAGGATTGGAAAATCATAGGAATAGGAAAGTCATAGGAAATGAGATGACATGCATCTCAAATCCTATGCATAGGAATAGAAAAAGAGATGCCCTTTGATTCACACCATAGGATTTTTTTCATTGAGTCTAGACTAATGTTTGTTTTCCTATGAAATGTGGAGGATATGAAGAATTCCTCCATAGGAATAGGATTTCATTCCTACAAACCAAAAAGCTCTGAAGGAATTTTTCCTATAGAAATCCTATCCTATGAAAATCCTGCAAAATTCCTCCAAACCAAAGGAGCCCTGAACTATAAATCCGCACGCTGCACCTCCTCTGTCCCTCCAGCGAGCTGCAAATGGCAGCGTGGCCAACTACACAGTGTCGCCACCGTGGGCGCATGGCGAACTACATGGCGTTGCCGCCCGCACTGCCCTGTCGTCGAGTGCCGGTGAAGTGGAGGTCGCCGCACAATCCGAGGACGAGGATGAGGGGATCCGGCTGGATCACGTGGCTACAGGCGCGGGGGCTCCGACGGTGGCCGGCGTCCACGGCCACTGGAGGCACTTGCGAGCAGGAGGCCCGAGCCGTGCTTGTAGGAGGCCGTCGGGGCGCGAGGTTGGACGGCCGAAGATGCGCGGAGAGGCGCCGATGCGGGGCAGCCTCCTCGATCCCGGCGACCTGAGGGTCGCGAGGCACCGTGAATGAACGGATCAGGGCCATCGGCGAGGGAGCATGCGGGGGTCAACGGCGGCTGCTGCCCGATCCCTTCTTCTTATGGCGCGGCGGGGCCAGCTTCGCTCAGATCTGTCGTCGAGGCAACGGAGCGGGGGGAGGGAATTGGTTTCCAGGGGCCAGATCAGTGTGCGGGAGGAAGGTAGCGGCGGGGTTGAGGCTTGCCCGGCGGAGTGGGGTGCAACGGTGGCGCCGGTTGCGGCCCGGCCTAGGGAGGAAGGTGGTTAGGGGCGG
>NC_041392.1:204651903-204679175 GCF_002162155.2 Triticum dicoccoides
GTCGGAGGGGTGGGTGGTGGCCTGCCGCAGGGCTAGGAGGTGGTGGCGCGCCAGAGGGATGGGGTGGTGGCGCGCCGCGGGAGTGGGGAGCGGTGGGTTGCCGGAGGGGTGGGGTTGGTGGGGCGCCGGGGGGTGGTCGTGGTGGGGAAGGTGGGCAACGAGGGGTGGTTGCTGCGGGGTAGAAAGTGGGGTGCGAGGGTTGGCTTAATGCTGTTTTCTCGTGTTGCTGTGCGGTCCGGGTAGGTGTCTTGAGTAGCACGGAAGTGTTAGCAGAATAAGAGATTTGTGTGTATAATAAGGTCTTAAGGGATATTATGTCCTGTTGTCAGTTTGAAGCACTCCTCTGGTTTGAAGGATAGATATTTTTCTGGGATCAAGTACATCCTCTGGTTTAAAGGATAGATATATAGAATGGGTCTATTATGATAACACCCTTTAAGACCTTATTCTGCCAAAACACTCTTATTCTGGTAACACTCGAATTTAGGCTGCCCATGAACCGAACAGAGGAAAAAACTACTTATCCCCCACCTCCCCCTTCCTACGCCCACCTACCCCCACTGCCCCGATCCCATCCCATCGGCGCCGCCCATCCCGAGCTTCCAGCGCGCCATGGCAACTCACGGCCGGCACCGCCCCACCAATCCCTCTAGCTTCCCCTTCCTCCTTAATAGTTGCCATCTTCCTCCTCGGCTATCACATGAGATCCACGCCGCCCTGCCCCCAGCGACCTCGTGAGATCCACCGCCGCCTGGATCCGCGCAGCCGCCGCCGCCTGGATCCGAGCAGCCGCCGCCGCCTAGATGCGCGCCATCCCGTCCCGGGCGACCTCCCGTGGGCCGCCGAGCGGGGCTTGCGCCGCCCCGGCGCCTCCCACCCCATGCCTACCCAGGCCTTTCACCGTCGCTCCGACGACGGTGCCACCCCGCTGCCCCACTTCCCCCTGCCTCTCATCCCCATCCCGAGCTCCCACGTCATTGGACCGACGCCGGCCCGACGCCCCACAACCTCCACCTCGCGCCGGCAGTTGTGGATGCAGTTCCAGGAGCTCCTCGCTCAGCTGCGCCATGGAGTTCTCCTGAGCGGCATGTGCGGCTCACGGTCTGTAGCTGTGCAGCTCGCTCGTGAGTGGTTCGCGCAGCACGGCGTGCAGTACACCATTGATGTTTTGTGGGTTTCGAATTCGCGTGAGCGTCGCCGTGTCCGCCGACGAAGCAGCTCTGACTGGGTGGATGGGGCACTGCAGTCCACATCCCACAACGGTGTGCCCCACTTCCTTTTCTACATCAAGTACACTGTCACAGCTCAGTGCAAGGGGAGGACGACACCACGGTGGTATAGAAGGGAGCTCGCTAGAGCCCCTGAAAACATGGATGTGATGCTGCACCTTGTTGACACTTTGCTCGTGCTTTTTGTGTTGGAAATATGAGCAAATTACTACGAGATTTAATCCGAATAAACAGAAGATAAATCATGACCACAGCAGTAGAGATTAAACTAATCATGCGAACTAGCATAGTAGATGAACATATCACATCTAGGGCACATACTAGAAGCATGAATTCTACCACGATCTCGAATAGGAAGGATAGAATCACATACGGTGCAGCGGGTGCAGCACCGCCGGCGTTGACGTTGTCGCCCATGTCGTCGAGGACGAGGTTGCCGAGGTCGGGGAAGAAGTCGTCGTTCGCGAAGTCGTCGCTGCCAGCAGTCGCGCGAGTGCGCTCCCCAAAAACCTGATCGCCCCTCTCCCATACAGGATCACGAGAGGCGGGGTTCCGGAGGCCTGCTGTCCCTTCTCGCAATGCACGCCGGAAGGAGGGATGGAGAAGACTTGCTTGGCGGCGCAATGATCTGGAACGGTGGTGAGAAACCATACGAAGCGGCGGCGGGTAGACGTCTGCCTGACTATATAGTGCGGGCCGGATAGGTCGTGGGAGTAAACCCCACGTCTGAGTCGTCACGATCCAAAAGAATCGGAAACGGTTCAGTAATTAACGCATCCGTTAATTATTAATTAATGACTCATTAATTTTCCCATGCAGCAAAAATATAGACAACGTGCATAGCTCTGTCCTCGGCTCGGCTCAATCCCACAACCCGCGGCGCGGCGCGTCGTGACGAGGCGTGGCGTGGCGAGGCGAGCGAGGAGGAGGAGCGCGCGTGTAGGTCTCCTCTTCTCATGCTCATGCAAGTGATAGAAGAGCTCACCTTATAAAGAGGTGCAACTCTCTCTCAACTTCCGGGGTGTGACTAAAGTTTAGCCTCACTCACTCCACTCACATGTGTGCATGAATGGGCCAAGAGAATTTGAGAATTTTAGTTGGGCTTTGGGCCAAAGGCCTACTAGCAAAATTCCAACAATCCCCCACAAAGTCTCATTGGCACATTTCATTATTTAGTTTCAAAACATTGTTTTATATATCGGTGCTTAGTGGAGACTGTGAAGTTGAACTTCCACTTAGAAATTTATGCTACACTAGATCACAACTTGAATAGTGGACTATGCCTTGAACTACAAGTTTTCTATGAAACTAGTTTCACACAAATTCTTGACCGATACTGGGCTGCCGAAAGGCTTCCCCGCGGGTGGAGCGTATACGTCATACTCCAGGGCCTTTCAATTTATTAGAGAACACCCAATTCTCACAGACTACGACGCTAACAGTCAAATTCATATAGGTGTGTTCCTCAGAAGATGTTCTGCAGGACAACATCTCTGCTTACCCGAACGAAAGGATCGATATGGTTGACTAGAGGGGGGGTGAATAGGAAACTAACAATTTTTAGCTTTTCTTTAGCAATTTAAACTTTGCATCAAAGTAGGTTGTCTAGATATGCAACTAGATGAGCAACCTATATGATGCAACACGAATAGGAACACAAGCAAGCAAGATATATGAAACAAATAAGCTTCACAAGTAAAGGCATGAGATAACCAAGAGTGGAGACGGTGGAGACGAGGATGTGTTGCCGAAGTTCCTTCCCTTTGAGAGGAAGTACATCTCCGTTGGAGCGGTGTGGAGGCACAATGCTCCCCAAGAAGCCACTAGAGCCACCGTAATCTCCTCACGCCCTCACACAATGCGAGATGCCATGATTCCACTATTGGTGCCCTTGGAGGTGGCGACCGAACCTTTACAAACGAGGTTGGGGCAATCTCCACAACTCAATTGGAGGCTCCCAACGACACCACGAAGCTTCACCACAATGGACTATGGCTTCGCGGTGACCTCAACCGTCTAGGATGCTCAAACACCCAAGAGTAACAAGATCCACAAGGGATTAGTAGGGGGAATCAAATATCTCTTGGTGGAAGTGTAGATCGGGGCCTTCTCAACCACTCCCGAGCAAATCAACAAGTTTGATTGGCTAGGGAGTGAGATCGGGCGAAAATGGAGCTTGGAGCAATAATGGAGCTTTAATGGTGGAAGAGGTAAGTCAACGGGGAAGAAGGAGACCCCTTATATAGTGTGTGGAAAAGATCCAACCGTTACCCACCAACCAGCCCGCGGCCAGCGGTACTACCGCGCCTGGCCAGCGGTACTACCGCAAGGCCGCGCGGTACTACTGCTTGCAACCAAGTGGTACAACCGCACGGCTGTGCGGTACTACCGTACCGACCCACGATACTGCCGCGACCCCAGCACAGAAACAGACGCACAGAAGCTGGGGGCGGTACTTCCGCACGCGCGGTACTACCGCGCCCCCCATGCGGTACTACCGCAAGGCAAAAGTCCCAGCCAGGGGGAAGGGAAACTTTCATGCCTACTTCCGCAAAAAAATACGGAAGTAGCAAAAACCCGACACAGTAGTACTGTCGAGGGGCGGTACTACTGCCTGACCGCATAGCACGGTACTACCGCACGGTGAAAGCGGTACTACTGCGGCAGGTGCGGATGTAAAAAATTACATCCGCTCCTACTACCGCAAAGGGGCGGCACTAGCCTGGTGGGCAGCGATAGTGCGGCTCCAGGGGAGCGGTACTACCGTGGGCACCAGCGGTACTACCGCGCCACCGCGCGGTACTACCGTGGATGCCTACGGTACTACCGTTGATCCAGGAGCAGTACTACCGCAACCACAACAGCAGCCAGTCACAGGAGGCAGAAAAATGGAGGAAGCTCCAAGGAAGAAGGAGGGGATAAAAGGAGACGTGTACGTGATGATTCCACCCAAACCTTTCCAACGCAGACCCCCTCTTAATAGTACGGCTTTCCTACGACTCAAATCCACCAAAAAGAAACGTAAAAAAGACGCTGTCTTCGTCAGTCTTTGAGGGGCACCCAATCGTCTTGTGCCTAGCAAAGAAGTGTCTGGAATACTCATGACACACGATTAGTCCGCAAATGCGTTGTCATCAATCACCAAAAAACTTAGGGATAAATATGTCCTTACAATCTCCCCCTTTTTGGTGGATTAATGACAAAACGGGATTTGCACAAAGAAAATACTATTAAGTAAATGCAAACCCCTCCTCTCTATAATATAGACGGGCTCCCCCTAAATATGTGCCACCTAGATGAGCACGAATACTAGGAACATAGCTCCCCCCATATTATAGAGACAAGGCATATCTATCACTAGACAAGATAGTACAAACAAGAGATAACTAAGATAGATAGAGTGCATATGTCTTACACCATATGGAGGATAGGTCTCGAAGGCACAAACCAAACAAAAGCAAACGAGGCAAACGAGGTCCAAACGACAAAGCAAACAAACACACCAAGCACGACACAACGCAAATCCCTACACCCTCTCCTCCTTTGGCATCGAGACGCCAAAAAGGCAGAGAGGACACCTACACACACGGGGTGGCTCAGGCAGAGAAGTCGTCCCACTGCTCCTCGTGCTCCTTGCCAGACTCAGCGGCCAGGATAGTCTCCTCGAGGTCATCCTCTGAACTGGTCCACTTGTAGCCCTGCTTTGACATCCAGGCAGCCTCAGGTGTGATGACGTCCTCAGACCCGCCAGACACATCCTCTCCAAAGAGCATCATCACCTTCTTGTCATGGCGGCGACTCTCCTTGTCAGCCACGTGAGCCCTGTACTGTCCCTTCGCCTGCATGCAGAAGAGAGTCTTCATCTTGTCCTTTAGCTTCTTGGCCCATGACGGCTCAGAGGAAGAAGTGGTGGACCTAGCAGCACGGTCCTCAGCAATAGTCTCAGCAGCAGCAGCCTCCCCCTCACCAGCAGCCCTCCTAGCAGAAGATGCCTCAGCACGGGTAGTGGTGTTGGCCCAGTTGGGCTTGACGCGGAGGCTGATGGACTCATGGCGAATCCAGTCTGGAGCAAGGAACTCATCACCTGGATACGTCTTCTCCCAAGTGGTGGAGAGCAGCAGAAACAGGTACGGTCCATAGATAGGTACCTTGCGAGTGAACATCGCAAACCGAAGCTCACACCACATGATGTGTGAGACATCAAGTGGTTGAGTCTGAGAAGAACGTGCCTCTGCACACAAGAGCAACATGTCCACTAGATATGCATGTACCTTGTCCTTGTCGCCAATGCGTGGGAACAGAGTTTTGCGGAAGATGTGATGCATGATATCCAGAAAGGAGTTTAACACCCAAGATGACTTGCCATTGGGGAGTACCTTCTCAACAAGGAAGGGCTGAAGCTGGTTCTTGTTGGCAGACTCAGAGTTGGCATGGGGGCGAACACCAACGGGGGTGTGAAGCCCATCATCAGGAATGTGCAGCATATCCATGAACTCTTTCCATGTAGCAGACAGCTGACGACCATTGGTCATCCAGGTCATCCTCCGCTCCTCCCCGGGATGAAAGTACACTGAGGCAAAGAACTGATAGATGAGCTCAGGGTCATAGTCAAGGTGAAAGGAGATCACCGGCTCAATAGCAAACTGCTCCACCAAGTCTAAAGCCTCTCCAAAATAGTCACGAAACTTGTCCTTCCGCAGGTGATGCATGTCTATCCACTTGACATCCATGAAGGTATTCTGCTTGTTCTTAATCACATCCAGATAGATGAGAGCCTGTTGCTTGGTCCAGAACAACTCGGTGCCTCTGAGGATAGCCCGAGGATTCACATAGGGATTGATCTTTTGGCGCTCGACATACTCAGTGGTTGAAATCTCGTCCATGCCCTTAGCCGGTTCCTTTTGCTTGCTGGCAGTGGTCTTGACATTGCGCTTGGGGGCATTGGAGCCCTCTGGGGCTTCATCTTGGAGGTTGCGCAGACGCTTGGAGCCAGTGTCACGACTGGGATTGGAACGGCGAGAGCCACCACCTGAGACACAGAATGCAAAAACACCCACAACAGCCAAGAGAGGTTAATGCAAAGACCACAACAACGCAAGTGAAACAAGCAGAAAGCACACATGATAAATGCCTAGAGAGAGATTTGATCCCTACGGTAGTACTGCCAAGTGATGCGGAGCTAAGATAGTAGTACGGCTCTTAGACGCGGTAGTACCGTGCAAGATCACGGTAGTACCGGGTGTAGGAGCGGTAGTACGACCTTAGCGCCGCGGCCGGCGCGGTAGTACCGCATCTGCAGAGCGGTAGTACCGCACGGTACGGTAGTACCGCACCTGACGGGCGGTAGTACCGCACATTGGGCACGGTAGTATCGCAACGCGTCAGATCTGAACAGGTTCAAATCTGAAAAAGCCCGTGAAACCACGGCGGTACTACGGTTGGACAAAGCTACCACAAGACAGCATATCAAGTATGTTTTCTACGCATCACCACTCTCCTACATCCTACTCTTGCATAGATTTGGCCTAAAATCTCAAGAATGACAAGTTTCTCCCCAAAAACCTAGAAGCAAGAGAACAACCAAGAAAAAGAGGGATTTGGGGAAAAACCTTGGTCCATGGCAAGAGGAAGTGGTGGGGAACGATCCCACCGGTCGGAATCCGAGGAGAGTGGCCGGAGACGGAGATCCGGCGAGGGCCTCCGGCGCCGTTCTTGAGAGGGAGAGACATGGAGAGAGAGACAATGAATGGGTATGGGGAGTTGGAACTCCCCTGCCCGAGTCATAACCCCCACGCGCCCTTGACAGCGCGGTAGTACCGTGCCCAGACACGGTAGTACCGCACGGCACGATACTTCCGAAGTACCGCACCAGAGCGGTAGTACCGTGCTGTGGCACGATAGTACCGTGCCTCCCAAAGCGGTAGTACCGCGCCCAGACGCGGTAGTACCGTGGGCTCAAGAAGATGCACGTTTCGAGCACACAAAAACTGGATCTTTGCACAAACCACTCCGAGCCAACACGACACCACAAGACCACGCAACACACAAAACCAGAAAGACACCACCTCTCCAAAAGAGAGGGCGGTGGCCGTAGCCACCTATGTTTGAGTCAATTGGTATGGCACCGCGAAGAATTATCCTTGGGTCCATGACCAAAACTCGTCTTTGAAGCACAAGTACCATCAAACATGGCTAATGTGAAAGACTTGATTGATTTATGCATAATGGGGGAGGGAGAGTTCATTGAGAGAACATCACTCCCCCTATGTCCATGCCTACATCTAAATAGGACAACACGTTGAGTATGGTGGGGTGTGCAAGGGTTCAAGCAACATTGCTCGAATCGATGATATTTAGCTCATGCCTTAACTCGCGAAATCTTGCTTCATCCAAGGGCTTTGTGAAGATATCTGCAAGGTTATCATGAGTGTTGACATAGTTGAGCTCGATCTCTTCTCGCCTAATGTGATCCCGGATGAAGTGATACCGGATCTCAATATGCTTCATCTTGAAGTGTTGCACCGGGTTGAGAGAGATCTTGATGGCACTTTCATTGTCACACCAAAGAGGCACTTTGTCACAAGTGACACCGTAATCCTTTAAAGTTTGCCTCATCCATAAGAGTTGTGCACAACAACTACCGGCCGCCACATACTCCGCTTCGGTGGACGAGAGAGACACGCAACTTTGCTTTTTGGAAGACCAACTTACCAAAGAGCAACCAAGGAATTGGCACCCTCCGGAAGTGGACTTCCTATCCACTTTGTCTCCCGCCCAATCGGAATCCGAGTACCCTACAAGCTTGAAGTCTGATCCTCTTGGCTACCATAAGCCAAAGTTTGGGGTATGAGCCAAATATCGAAAGATTCGTTTGACCGCCACATAGTGACTTTCCTTAGGTGTGGCTTGAAAGCGTGCACAAATTCCCACACTCAACATGATGTCCGGTCTAGATGCACAAAGGTAAAGCAAGGATCCAATCATGGAACGATATACCTTTTGATCCACCACTTTACCATTGGGATCTAAGTCAAGTTGGCACTTGGTGGGCATTGGAGTGGAAGCCGGCTTGACGTCACTTAGCTTGAATCTCTTGAGCATGTCTTGAGTGTATTTCGATTGATTGATGAAGGTTCCTTCTCTTCTTTGCTTCACTTCGAACCCTAGAAAGAACTTCAACTCTCCCATGGAGGACATCTCGAACTTTGAGGTCATGAGAGCGGGAAATTCCTCATTGAAAGCTTTGTTAGGAGAACCAAAGATAATATAATCAACATATAATTGGCACACAAACAACTCCCCTTTGACCTTCTTAGTAAAAAGAGTGGGGTCGATTAACCCAACTTCAAAACCACGGTCTTGTAACAACTCGGTAAGGTGGTCATACCACGCACGTGGGGCTTGTTTAAGGCCATAGAGTGCCTTATCGAGTTGATACACATGATCGGGAAAGTAGGGATCCTCGAACCCGGGGGGTTGCTTGACGTAAACCAATTCATTAATGGGACCATTAAGAAAAGCACTCTTCACATCCATTTGTTGTAACTTAAAGTTATGATGAGAAGCATATGCAATCAACATGTGAATGGATTCAAGACGAGCAATGGGAGCAAAGGTTTCACCATAGTCGATACCCTCGACTTGGGAGTAGCCTTGTGCTACCAAACGATCCTTGTTGCGAATGATGATCCCATGGGCATCTTGCTTGTTCTTAAATATCCACTTGGTTCCTATGACACTGTGATTTCCGGTCGGTCTTGGCACCAATCTCCACACTTTGTTGCGCTCGAAGTTGTTGAGTTCTTCATGCATGGCATTGAGCCAATCCGGATCTTCTAGCGCCTCATAGACCTTGTGGGGTTCCACACAAGAGACAAACGTGTGATGCTCACAATAATTTGCTAATTGTCTACAAGTGCTTACCCCCTTTCTTAAGCTTCCAAGCACATTCGTCATGAGATGATCCTTGGTGGAGAGCTTGGAAGCAACCTTGGCGGCACGACGCTCTAATTCCTCCTCGGTGGTGAGTTGAGGAGCGGTTACTTGATCATCTTGAGCGCCGCCATGAACTTGCTCTTG
The DNA here is from genome assembly GCF_002162155.2 of Triticum dicoccoides. Lineage (NCBI taxonomy): Eukaryota > Viridiplantae > Streptophyta > Magnoliopsida > Poales > Poaceae > Triticum > Triticum dicoccoides. The sequence goes on from NC_041392.1 coordinate 204,661,212, forward strand.
ATCTTGAACTTGCTCGGGGGAGAGAACTTGACCTTGGGCATCACTTGGTGTGTCCACACCGTCTTGAGTATGATCATGCCCTTGGTCTTGTTCATGAGGTTGAGGGCCTTCACTTTGTTGTTCGGAAGCGTGTGGGCCTTGGGTTGGTGATGGCTCCACTTGAGTGGAGCATTGTCCTTCTCCTTCGGCCACAAGGGGTTCCTCAATGGGTAGGATAAAACCAACACCCATTCTTCTTATGGCTAGAGGAGGAATTTCATCACCTACATCACAAGTGCCACTTTGCTCCACTTGGGAGCCATTATTCTCATCAAACTCCACGTTACACGTCTCCTCAATAAGTCCTGTGGATTTATTGAGGACACGGTAAGCATGATAGTTTGTAGCATAACCAACAAATATGCCCTCATAAGCTCTAGCCTCAAATTTAGACAACCGAACACCTTTCTTAAGAATGAAACACTTACACCCGAATACCCGGAAGTACTTGAGGTTGGGCTTGTTATCGGTGAGTATCTCATATGGAGTCTTGTTCAAGCCCTTGCGGAGGTAGAGCCGATTTGATGCATGACACACGGTGTTGATGGCTTCGGCCCAAAAGTTGTACGGAGACTTGAACTCCGCCATCATGGTCCTTGCCGCATCCATCAACGTCTGGTTCTTCCTCTCCGCAACACCGTTTTTTTGAGGGGTGTAGGGTGCGGAATATTGATGCTTGATTCCCTCGTCACTAAGAAACTCATCCAAGGTGTAGTTCTTGAACTCGGTGCCGTTGTCACTTCTTATTGTCAAGATATTTGCATTGTGTCAATGTTGTGCTTCATTTGCAAAGTCAATGACGGTTTGTTGGGTCTCGCTCTTCCTCTTGAAGAATTACACCCACGTGTACCTTGAGTAGTCATCCACAATCAACAAGCAATACTTCCTACCTCCAAGACTATCGAAGGATGGAGGCCCAAAGAGATCCATGTGAAGGAGCTCCAAAGGCCTCTTTGAATAAATGATAGTAGTGGGAGGGTGAGCCTTCTCATGTAGCTTTCCTTCGATACAGACACTGCAAGCACGATCTTTAGCAAAACTAACATTCGTTAGTCCACGGACATGGTCCCCCTTGAGGAGACTTTGCAAAGATCTCATATTGACATGGGCTAAACGGCGATGCCAAAGCCATCCCACATCAACTTTAGCCATTAGGCATGTCGCCGTCTTAGTGGGTCGCTCCGAAAAGTTAATCACATATAGACCGTTCTCGACATGCCCAACAAAAGCTACTTTAAGAGTCTTGCTCCACAAGAGGGCCACGATATCGATATCAAAGAAAGTGGCAAAGCCCATGATAGCAAGTTGACAAACGGAAAGTAAATTGTATGCAAGGGACTCAACAAGCATGACCTTCTCGATCGTGAGATCATGAGAGATGACCACTTTGCCAAGTCCCAATACCTTAGAAGATGAGGCGTCACCCCACTCGACATTGGTGGGCATAGATGGAACCTTGTGCACGTCCACCACCAAGTCCTTGTTTCTGGTCATATGATTTGTAACTCCGCTATCGAGCAACCATGATCCCCCACCGGAAGCAAACACCTACAAGAGATCAATGCTTGGTTTTAGGTACCCATTTTGTAATGGGTCCTTTGATGTTAGTAACGAGGGTTTTTGGAACCCAAATAGACCATTCAATGTATTCATGAAGAGAACCAACAAATTTGGCATAAACATGCCCATCACTAGCACGACATAACACATAAGAAGGGTTAAAATCGCCGGCTTTGTTGAGAGGGGTGGCATTGCCCTTCTTGACATTGTTCTTCTTCTTCTCCTCGGGGGCACTCTCTCCCTCCCTCACAAAGGTTTGCATGAGGGGAGGAGGTCGTTTGGTCTTGTCATTCTTCTTCTTGTTCTTGGAGTCAGGCACGTACCCAACCCCTTCCTTGGCCACACCTCCCTTTTGGTTGATCAAGAGATCGTTGAGGTTCTTCTTGCCTTGTATGAAAGTCGCAAGACCTCTCTCAAGTTGCTCCTTCCACTTCGCATTTTCCTCAACAAGATGTATATGCTCACAACACGGGTTAGTAGCATTTGCATTATCAATTAAAACCATATGAGGAAAAGTTGCTTTCTCCTTAGTTAGCTTCACTTGGAGTTGATCATGAGACTCCTTGAGACTAGCGTGAATACCCTTCAAGGCCTTGTGGGCCTTGTCAAGTATATCAAACTCCTCTTTGAGTCTAGCAAGATCAACCCCAAGTTTGGCCTTCTCGGAATTTAGCACACGAGAAACAATGAGGACATGATCATAATCTTTCTTTAACTTAGCATGATCAACGTTATGTGACTCCTCAAGAGCCAAACGAAGACCACGCTCTTCCTCAAGAGCATTGGAAAGATCCGAAATCTCATCGGCATAGTCACGACTATGCCCTTCCATCTTAGAGATGGCGTCTTCGTGAGCCTCGATCATGTCATTGGCTTCACCAAGTTGTTCCAAGAGAGCAACAAAGTGCTTCTTGGATTTTCCCTTGAGTTTGCCCATAAAGGCCTCAAACTCGTTAGCCTCCATATTAGCTCCCTCAAGTTCATTAATGTTATCCGTCGGGGAAGGATGATTAATGATGGTAGTTTTGATGTTGGAGGTTACCTTGTTGGTGGCTTTAGCCATGAGGCACTTGGCGGTGATGCTCTCGTTGGGTGAGTCGAAGAGAGACACCCGTGACGTTGTTGCAATGGCAACGGAGGCCATGGCAACCGACTCACCATCTTCATCATCATCATCATCCTCATTGTACTCTTCTTGCACAACCAAAGCCTTGGGAGGAGTCTTCTTGGTGAAGTTGTTCTTGTTGGGGAACGACTTGGCCTTGGCCTTTCGGATGAGCTTGCCACCATTGTCTTCCCTCTTCTCATACGGGCATTCCGCAACGAAGTGACTCACGTTGCCGCAATTGTAGCAAGTCCTTACACGTTGCTTGCCCCTTGTGCCACTCGAGTTGCTTTTGCTAAAGTTTGGCCTCGAGTTTTTCTTGCTCCAAAATTGCCTTGAAGCAAGTGACATGTGTTCATGATATGCATACTTCGTATCTTCGGGGTTGCTCTCCTCTTCTTCCTCTTCTTCTTCTTCCATGATGAGCTTGGCCATCAATGCAAGGTTAGGCTTCTTTGCCCGTTGAGAATGGAGCACCGCATTGTCGGCGGTCTTGTCCAAAATGTTCATGGCCACAAACTCATCCAACACTTCGCTTGAGGTCAAAGTGTGGAAGTCCGGTCTTTGACGAATGACGGAGGACATGGCCTTGTGATAGGGCATCATTGCCTTGAGGAATTTGCGCTTGATCCAATTGTCATCCGTGTCCTTGCTCCCGTGATCTAGTAGTGAGAGCGCGAGTTTGGTTACTCTCTGATAAAGCTCACGAGGTTCTTCATCTTCTTTCATTGCAAACTCATCGGCTTCATCTTGTACCACTTCATAATTGGAGCGTTGAATGCTTGCGCTTCCCCGGTAGAGAGAGACAACACAACGCCATGCATCTTTGGCCAAGGCAAAGGGACGAAGATGAGGTAGGTCTTCGGGTGGAATTGCATCTTGAATGATGAAGAGAGCATTCTCATTGAATTGATTATCCGCGGCTTCTCGAGGAGTGAAGTTGCTTGGATCATGCGGATAAAAACCTTCTTCAATGATTCTCCAAAGGTTAGTGTTCACATGATTTAAATGACGTTTAAAGCGGTAAACCCAAGAATCAAAGTCCTCATTTTTCACAATCTTAGGAGGAGGACCGGCATGATTCAAGTGAGTAGAAGGAATCGGTCCACCATAAACAAGTGGTGGTTCCACATGGGTAAAGATGGCGGTGCCATTCTTACCACTAGAAGAAGGAGCCTTTTCACTACTAGCTTCCCCCTTGTCGGGGATAGCATCCGTCACCTTGTTGGCGGGATCACCCACTTTCAATGGTGCGGTGGATAGTTTAAGCCCCTCAAGAAATTTAGTAAACATGCTCTCAACTTCGGTCGTCATGGAGGTTTTCAATGTCTCCAAGGCCACATTGAACTCCTCACGAGAGACCGAGGTTCCCCCATCGCCCGTAGACGAGATAGGATTCACACCGGAGTGTTCCTCCGCACCATCTACGGTATCAACCATACTCTTTGGACGGTAAAGTCCTTAATAAAGAGACAAGGCTCTGATACCAATTGAAAGGATCAATATGGTTGACTAGAGGGGGGGTGAATAGGCAACTAACAATTTTTAGCTTTTCTTTAGCAATTTAAACTTTGCATCAAAGTAGGTTGTCTAGATATGCAACTAGATGAGCAACCTATATGATGCAACATGAATAGGAACACAAGCAAGCAAGATATACGAAACAAATAAGCTTCACAAGTAAAGGCATGAGATAACCAAGAGTGGAGACGGTGGAGACGAGGATGTGTTGCCGAAGTTCCTTCCCTTTGAGAGGAAGTACGTCTCCGTTGGAGCGGTGTGGAGGCACAATGCTCCCCAAGAAGCCACTAGAGCCACCGTAATCTCCTCACGCCCTCACACAATGCGAGATGCCATGATTCCACTATTGGTGCCCTTGGAGGCGGCGACCGAACCTTTACAAAAGAGGTTGGGGCAATCTCCACAACTCAATTGGAGGCTCCCAACGACACCATGAAGCTTCACCACAATGGACTATGGCTTCGTGGTGACCTCAACCGTCTAGGATGCTCAAACACCCAAGAGTAATAAGATCCGCAAGGGATTAGTAGGGGGAATCAAATATCTCTCGGTGGAAGTGTAGATCGGGGCCTTCTCAACCACTCCCGAGCAAATCAACAAGTTTGGTTGGCTAGGGAGTGAGATCGGGCGAAAATGGAGCTTGGAGCAATAATGGAGCTTTAATGGTGGAAGAGGTAAGTCAACGGGGAAGAAGGAGACCCCTTATATAGTGTGTGGAAAAGATCCAACCGTTACCCACTAACCAGCCCGCGGCCAGCGGTACTACCGCGCTTGGCCAACGGTACTACCGCAAGGCCGCGCGGTACTACTGCTTGCAACCAAGCGGTACTACCACACGGCTGTGCGGTACTACCGTACCGACCCACGGTACTGCCGCGACCCCAGCACAGAAACAGACGCACAGAAGCTGGGGGCGGTACTTCCGCACACGCGGTACTACCGCGCCCCCCATGCAGTACTACCGCAAGGCAAAAGTCCCAGCCAGGGGGAAGGGAAACTTCCGTGCCTACTTCCGCAAAAAAACGGAAGTAGCAAAAACCCGACACAGTAGTACTGCCGAGGGGCGGTACTACTGCCTGATCGCATAGCGCGGTACTACCGCACGGCGAAAGCGGTACTACCGCGGCAGGTGCAGATGTAAAAAATTACATCCGCTCCTACTACCGCAAAGGGGCGGCACTAGCCTGGTGGGTAGCGGTAGTGCGGCTCCAGGGGAGCGGTACTACCGTGGGCACCAGCGATACTACCGCGCCACCGCGCGGTACTACCGTGGATGCCTACGGTACTACCGTTGATCCAGGAGCAGTACTACCGCAACCACAACAGCAGCCAGTCACAGGAGGCAGGAAAACGGAGGAAGCTCCAAGGAAGAAGTAGGGGATAAAAGGAGACATGTACTTGATGATTCCACCCAAACCTTTCCAACGCGGACCCCCTCTTAATAGTACGACTTTCCTACGACTCAAATCCAGCAAAAAGAAACGTAGAAAAGGCGCCATCTTCGTTAGTCTTCGAGGGGCACCCAATCGTCTTGTGCCTAGCAAAGAAGTGTCTGGAATACTCATGGCACACGATTAGTCCGCAAATGCATTGTCATCAATCACCAAAACACTTAGGGATAAATATGTCCTTACACCGAATAAGCCACTTGGAATACATTAAGATAAGTATCAACCTGCCATGCAGATCAGGAGAGTATTGCATCTTCACAGAGTGGGATAATTAATATAGGGATACTCTCCTCCTAGCTGACCAACAGCTTGTCTTCCACTTCTACTTCACGGGATCTCCGATCACATAGAGTGGTTTACCACTATGGACAACTCATGCGGTGGGTTTCAAACCCATCTCCATTGATGCATTATCTATCACATTACGTGATAGACCCTTTGTGAAGGGATCTGCCAAGTTTTTCGACGTTTGGATATAATCCAACATAATAACTCCGGAGTTCCTCAATTTTCTGACAGATTTTAGTCTCCTCTTCACATGCCTTGAGGACTTCATATTGTCCTTAGAACTGTTTATCTTGGCGATCACAGTTTGATTATCACAGTTCATCAGGATAGGGGGTATTGGTTTTTCAACCATAGGTAAGTCCATCAAGAGTTCACGAAGCCACTCTGCTTCAACAGTGGCAGTGTCTAATGCTGTGAGTTCTGCTTCCATAGTTGACCTCGTTAAGATGGTCTGCTTGCAAGAGTTCCAGGAAACAGCACCACCACCAAGTGTAAAAACATAACCACTTGTGGCCTTAATCTCATCAGCATCAGATATCCAGTTTGAGTCACTATAACCCTCCAGTACCCTTGGATACCCGGTGTAGTGAATCCCATAGCTCGCGGTGCCTTTCAAATAGCGCATAACTCTCTCAAGCGCATGCCAATGATCATCTCCTGGTTTTGACACAAACCGACTCAGCTTGCTCACAGCAAAAGAGATGTCAGGCCTCGTGGCACTCGCCAAATACATAAGCGAGCCAATAATCTGAGAATACCTCAGTTGATCTCTAGCAATCCGTCGATTCTTTCAAAGCAACACACTAGCATCATATGGAGTTGGAGAAGGCGTGAAGTCGCTATACCCAAAACGACTCAAGACCTTTTCCACATAATGAGACTGAAGCAGTGTGATCCCACCATTCTCATCTCTCAACAGCTTGATGTTTAAGATAACATCAGCTACTCCTAGATCCTTCATCTCAAAACAGCGAGATAAGAAATCCTTAACCTCCTTGATTAAATCAAGTTTGGTTCCAAAGATCAATATGTCGTCGACATACAGACAAAGAATAACTCCTTCGCCCCCACCATAGTGATAGTACACGCACTTGTCACCATCGTTTACTACAAAGCCGGCAGAAGTTAATGTTCTTTCGAACTTCTCATGCCACTCCTTAGGAGCTTGTTTAAGGACATATAAAGACTTTAATAACTTGCACACCTTTCCTTCTTGACCAGGTACTACAAAACCATCTGGCTGATCCATGTAAATTTCCTCCTTCAACTCTCCATTGAGGAAAGCCGTCTTAACGTCCATTTGATGAACGAGAAGACCATGTGAGGCAGCCAGTGATAGTAGCACCCGAATTGTGGTCAGCCTAGCCACGGGTGAGTAAGTATCAAAGAAGTCTTCACCTTCTTTCTGGGTATAACCCTTGGCCACAAGCTGTGCCTTGTACTTTCCAATCGTACCATCAGGTCTAAGCTTCTTCTTGAACACCCACTTACATCCTACAGATTCGCACCCATAAGGACGGTCAGTGGTCTCCCAGGTACCGTTAGCTAAGATGGAATCCATCTCGCTACGTACAGCTTCCTTCTAGTAGACAGCATCAGGAGATGCATAGGCTTCTGAAATAGTCCTGAGTGTGTCATCCACGAGGTACACAATGAAATCATCACCAAAAGACTTTGCAGTCCTCTGTCTCTTACTCCTCATAGGAGTTCCATTGTTACCCTCAACAGGATTCTCAACATGTTCCATCGCAATGGTGGGTTCAGGAATTACAGTGAATTCCTCACTAGATGGAGTAGGTATCTCCTGATTTGATGAACTCGACATATCCTTCATAGGAAATATGTCCTCAAAGAAAGTTGCATCATTTGATTCCATAATCGTACCAACATGCATGTCGGATACCTCAAATTTTATTATCAAAAATCTATAGCCGATGCTATGAAAAGCATAGCCCAGAAGAACACAATTCATGGTTTTTGGTCCAAGCTTGCGCTTCTTGGGAATTGGTGTATTGACTTTCGCCAAACAACCCCAAGTACGTAGGTAAGAGAGTTTCAACCTTTTCCTTTCCCATTCCTCAAATGGAGTCATGGTCTTATGCTTTGTGGGAACTCGGTTTAGGACATGACATGCAGTCATTAGCGCCTCCCCCCACCATTCCTTGGATAGACCCGAAGTGTCTAACATGGTGTTAACCATATCAGTTAGAGTTCGGTTTTTTCTTTCGGCTACCCCATTTGACTGGGGTGAGTAGGGAGGCGTCCTCTCATGGATTATACCATGTTCCGCACAAAACAGATCAAATTCATTGGGAAAATACTCTCCACCACAATCGGACCTAAGCCGTTTAATTTTTCGATCAAGTTGGTTCTCTGCCTCAGCTTTATAGTTTTTAAAGAAAGTCAAAGCCTCATCTTTTGATTTCAGAAGATACACATAACAATATCTAGTGGAGTCATCAATCAACGTCATGAAGTATCTCTTTCCACCTTTTGTCAACATGCCATTCATCTCACAAAGATCAGAATGTATAAGCTCTAGTGGCGCCAAGTCTCTTGCCTTTGCAGTCTTATGGGACTTGCGAGGTTGCTTAGCTTGCACACATACTTGGCACTTGGAGCCTTTGACAGTAGAGATTTTCGGAATTAAATTCATATTGGCTAACCGCATCATGCAACCAAAGTTAATATGACAGAGTCGTGAATGCCAAATATCAGACTCATTATTGTGGCAAACATTATTAATAACTTTAGTGCACATATCTGACAAAGATAGGTGGAACAAGCCTCCTCACTCATAGCCTTTTCCAACAAATTGTCCACACTTAGAAATTACAACTTTATTGGATTCGAAAACCAACTTAAAACCATCTCGACATAAACGGGAACCGCTAACGAGATTTTTACTGATGGACGGCACATGATGAACGTTCTTCAGACGCACAGTCTTCCCCGAAGTAAACTTCAGATCGACCGTACCAACACCTCGAACGATGGCATGTGACCCGTTCCCCATCATCACGGGTGAAGTCCATGTTGCCTAGTAAGAAGAAAACATGGAGGCGTCAACACAAACATGTACATTGGCACTGGTGTCAATTAACCAATCAGGGGATTGAAATACTGAAAGGATGGTAGGAAAAATACCGTACCCTGATTCCTTCATATCAGTATCACCGATGACAACATTAGCGGACTTGCCGCTCTTCTCATGTTCGCACTCCTCAAAGCGGTTAGGACACTTCGGAGCCCAGTGAGTAGGATCACCATAGACATGGCAAAGTCCCTTCCCCTTCTTATGAGAATTCTTCTTGAAGTTGGTAGAATGTGATGGCTTGTTCTTTGTATCAAACTTGCCTTTTCCCTGAGTTTTGTTCTTATTGTTTTTGAACTTGTTGGGCTGGGAGTTCTTCTTCTGTACCATGTGGGCACTAGAACCTCCCTCAGCAACTCGAGCACGTGTGTCCTTTGCTCTCGCCTTCTCTTCAACATCAAGAGTACCAATGAGATCCGCAACGGAAAACTCCTGTCTCTTGTGTTTCAGGGAAGTAGCAAAATTGTTCCACGAAGGTGGAAGCTTGGCAATGATGCCTCCGGCAACAAATTTGTCCGGCAACACACACTTGAAGTACTCAAGTTCTTTAGCGAGCGACTGTATCTCATGAGCCTGCTGTACAACAGGACGCTCATCAGTCATCTTGTAGTCATAGAATTGCTCCATGACGTACAACTTGCTGCCGGCGTCCGAGGCACCAAACTTGGCCTCGAGCGCACCCCACATGTCCTTGCCGTTGTCAAACGACATATACGAATCCACAATGGAGTCATCAAGAACACTCAGAAGAGCGCCTTTAAAGAGGGTATCGATCTTCTCAAAAGCTTCCAGCTGTGCTGGATTAAGATCGCCCTCAGGCTTGCCCTTGGTGGCATCATAGCAGCCCATGGCCTGAAACCAGTAGACTGCTCTCGTGCGCCACCTCTTATATTGCGCCCCCTTAAAGGCAGGCGGCTTCAGATGCACAGGAAAACCACTCGGAGTAAATTGCCTATAATCAAGTTTTTGGATTGTTGGAAATATGAGCAAATTACTACGAGATTTAATCCGAATAAACAGAAGATAAATCATGACCACAGCAGCAGAGATTAAACTAATCATGCGAACTAGCATAGCAGATGAACATATCACATCTAGGGCACATACTAGAAGCATGAATTCTACCACGATCTCGAACAGGAAGGATAGAATCACATACGGTGCAGCGGGTGCAGCACCGCCGGCATTGACGTTGTCGCCCATGTCGTCGAGGATGAGGTTGTCGAGGTCGGGGAAGAAGTCGTCGTTCACGAAGTCATCGCTGCCACCAGTCGCGCGAGTGCGCTCCCCAAAAACCTGATTGCCCCTCTCCCGTACAGGATCACGAGAGGCGGGGTTCCGGAGGCCTGCTGTCCCTTCTCACGGTGCACGCCGGAAGGAGGGATGGAGAAGACTTGCTTGGCGGCGCAATGATCTGGAACGGTGGTGAGAAACCATACGAAGCGGCGGCGGCTAGGGTAGACGTCTGCCTGACTATATAGTGCGGGCCGGGTAGGTCGTGGGAGTAAACCCCACGTCCGAGTCATCACGATCCAAAAGAATCGGAAACGGTTCAGTAATTAACGCGTCCGTTAATTATTAATTAATGATTCATTAATTTTCCCATGCAGCAAAAAAATAGACAACATGCATAGCTCTGTCCTCGGCTCGGCTCAACCCCGCAACCCGCGGCGCGGCGCGTCGTGATGAGGCGAGGCGAGCGAGGAGGAGGAGCGCGCGTGTAGGTCTCATCTTCTCATGCTCATACAAGTGGTAGAAGAGCTCACCTTATAAAGAGGTGCAATTCTCTCTCAACTTCCGGGGTGGGACTAAACTTTAGCCTCACTCACTCCACTCACATGTGTGCATGAATGGGCCAAGAGAATTTCAGAATTTTAGTTGGGCTTTGGGCCAAAGGCCTACTAGCAAAATTCCAACATTTTGTGTGCAGGTCGCATGCATGCCGAGTCGAGCTGTGCGTGCTGTGTTTGACGAGATGCAGTATAGACGGCGACGCCATGCACCTCATTGGCGGTGTACGTGTGAATTGCCAGCTAGTGTGATTCGCTAGTTAAAAAATAGATGCCGTTTGTTATATCAAACTCTGTAGTGCTGCACTAATATCATCCCTGCAATTATTTTGTAATTTGTTGATAAATACTATCTTTTTCCTTGCAGAACACTTGTCTTGTCTCTGTTGTTCGCTTGCCTTGCCTTGATGTCACAGGCTGCATTTTTTTTACATGTGAAAAAATTCACTCTGATTTGAACATCTGCAGTGCGCATTGTCTTCAGATGTGGTTCATTTCAAGAGCCATGTTGTCCGGCAGTGCTCTCGTGCACTTCACTGACTAGTGCTCTTGTGCACTTTACTGACTTTGTGATTTCTGAAGAGAAAAAAGTGCAAATGAAGTCCGCTATGGTTTGCTATTAAGGTTCATTTTACTCATTTTTGCAGGAAAAAAGATGAAGTGATGCAGTTCTATTGGATGCCCCATTACTCAATTTTGTTGTTGTTGAAGAGTGCACTTCATTAGTTCATTGTAAAAACTGCAGTTCATTACCGTGATTTGGCTGGTGGAGAGTGTAGATTCTGTATGCTATAAACCTCCTCTGTTGTCACTTGGTAAACACAAAACAAAAAAGATCTCAAAATGAAGCTCGCTTCTATATTAGATGTAGTTCACTCACTCAGTCCCTACGGTCCACTCGCTTGGTCAACGCGCGCAAAAAATTAATAAGTACGAAAAAAAGACAACAAGAACTCATGAGGTTCCACTTTGGGTAGTGTTACGGTTCACTACCGGAAGTGTTGTGGTCCACTCTCGTTCACAAAAAAATTGAACAAAACGACAACAAAAACTCGTTAGAGAAAAATTTACATTTGACAAAAGAAATCATGAAGTTCACTTGACCGTCTGATGCAGTGCGGTTTTCGACCGAAACAGTGCGGTTTTCTGTCGGATGAAGTTCAGTCGTTCAATTTGGATGTCGCGAAAAACAGTGTCCGCATTTCGGTAAATTTAAAACTGCTCTTAAACCGTAAGGAATTAGAGAGAGTGTTCTACATGAAAAAGTTGTGTCCCGTCGATATCTTTCCAACGGCATATCATTTGAATCATTTCGACAACCGATTTGTAAAAATTTCAGGAAAAACGGCCGCTGTCACTCGTCGTCCATCGTACGATTTTTAAAATTAACTTAAAACCGTGACGAATCTCAAAAATATTTCAACATATGAAAGTTGTGCCTCGTCCATAGCTTTTCAACGGTATATTACACACCTCGTTTCGACAAACGGTTAAAAAACTAGAGCGAAAACAATACCGAATTTTATTTTTTTTGAAAAACATAATTCCGCAATTTAGTAAATTTGAAACTGCTTTTAAACCGTAATGAATTAGGGAAAACAATAGTTATGAAAAAGATGCACCTCGATGATATTTATCCAACGGTGTATTATTTGCCTCATTCCGACGAACGGTTTAGAAAAAAACGCGAAAAAACGCTCGCTGCCACTCTTTGTGGGCCGCACCGTTATTCTGATAACACTTTTTTATGGTCACGCTATTCGTCACCCTGGATGAGGAATAGTTATTCTTCACCCCCCTCTATTTTACCATCAATGCACCGTAATTTTAATTCTGTAAGTTTTGTCTTATTGTCGACGCAAAAAGAGACCGTAAGAAAATATATAATCGCTGTAAAAAATATTTTATGTTATGTAAAATTACAAACGTAAAAACATAGTCCAAAATACACATAAACTGCAAATTTTCTTGTTTTATGATCTATATTTTTATTTTCTTATGTCAATTTTTACGTAGTGAATTAATAAAAATATAACTATTTAAATTCAAAACGTAATTTAATTATGAAATGATAGTAAGATTATCTTGGATAAAGAATAACTTATTTTACACCCTGGATGATGAATAGTTAGAATAACTATTTCGATCACGCCTCTATAAGGCGTCATCGTGCGTTCCCGAGATCAACAGAAAACCTCCCCCACCCCGATCCAAAAATCCCCACGGCAGCGCAGCTCCACCCCAACCCACCTCCAGCCCCCGGCTCCGGCGAGCCTCCCGCCGACGACCCACCGCCGCTGACCCACGTGCCGCCCCACCCGACACCCCGCCCCCATCTCCCCTGGCTTCGGTCGCCATCCCGCCCCCATCGCCCCCAACTCCGGTCGCCGCCCCGCCCCATCGCCCCTGAATCCCGCCATCACCCCACCTTCATCTTCTCCCCGGAAGCTCCCGCTGCGCACACCCACCTGCGTTCCCCCGGAGAACCGACGCCACATTAGTCGCCTACTTGCCCCGGCTCATTCTGCCTGCCTCCTATTCCAGAAAAATTGGGGGCCATCCGCGGGGATCCAAGTTTTTGTCGGCTCCGCCAAGCGCCTCCCCACTCTGGCACGATCCCCCAAGGTGGAGTTCGCGCGCTCCCCTTCTTCCTCGTCCCGGTTCCCACACCTCCGCCTCCTCCTGATTGCCCTGACGGGGACACAACGCCATCCCAGTCCAGCCACGCAGCGTCAGGGAGGTCGGGGCCATCGCGAGTAGCAGTCCAGAGCAGCCAAGGTGAGGGTGAGCACAACACTTCCATCCCATCCATTTGAAGCACGTTTGTGATTTTTTTGCAGGTAGCACGTTTGTGATTTTGGGTAGTAACAATGTTCATGCCCGCGTACACTGCCGCCGCTCACCTCCCCACGACCTGCATACATACAGAGTTGAGAGTTCTAACTTGTTGCAAAAGTTCAAAAAGAAGAATATATGCAGTCCAACTTATTCTAGCATAATGCTTCTCCTTTGAATCTAGACGCTACAAACAGTCCTCCTTTGTGAATATGAACTGAATGTTGTTGTTTTGATGTTCTATAGAAAGTGTACTGAATTTTGCAGTTTTATCCTTTTTACACGCACTATTGTTCGAGCTGGCGGCCGCGAGACCCTGTGCCTCCACGGGCCTCGTCTCCCGCTATCGGCGACGGCACTCCCTTCCTCCAACGCATCGCCGACGAGGCCAACCGCCTACACCGTCTTCGGCTGCAACGATGTCGTCCGACGAGGCCAACCGCCTACACCAACTTTGGCTGCAACGACGCCGTCTCTCTCCGTGAACCTTCTTGTCTCCTCTGTACGTCAGTTTGATTGCCTATAAACAAAATTCTATAATTTTCATGTCTGAAATTAAGGAGTTCATTATATCCATTACAAAAAAATGTTGAATTTTTAGAAGTTCTAGTACGTATGTTAGAAGAGTTCATTGACAAAAGAAAATCATCAGTTCTTAACAGTTAAAAGAAATGAGCTTTGCAATGTTTATGGTGCAGAAAATTTCATGACCGGTGTTCATTTGGGATGAACATTTGTACATACCCTGTTTTTACTTTACTCGTGAGGACTGAGGATATGAATGTGTGACAGTCGATCTTCATTGGTGAAAGATAAAAAGAAATGGCATTCAGTTCAGAGAAACAATTATAACGATGGTATTTTTCTCTAAACTTTCATCTACATGTGTTTGAGATTATGTCTTCAGGCCATAGCTATTAATTCTCCCTGAACCTTTTTGTGCGCCTGGTCATTTTCAGGCTACATCTATTTTCTCTTTGAACACTTCTAGGGGCTAAAAAAAGGCTGGGGAATGTAGCAGTGTGTATGAGCTGGCTGATGCTTTCTCAGAACTACTCTTTGAGAAAGAAATGGTGCGTTGAGAGAAAAGAAAAGTGCAGAGAAGGCAACTGGTGTGTTGAGAGGAAAGCAAAGTGCAGAGAATGCTCCAAGAACAGAGCTGCATGTTCTTCAGTTTCCATCTTTGTGCTCACATCACAAGAGCTCAGCTAAAGAAAATAGAGAAAATCAACACTTCAGATCTTTATATGTACAGAAAATCGCTCCAGAAAGTACATGTTAAAAAAAGCCTCTGTTGTAGTTATAAACAAATATACACTTTACTAAATCCTGTCGGCAAAATCAATCATTGTGAAAAAGTCAGTGCACCGATCCAAAAATATTTTAGTTTATAAACAATTAACCTAAATTCAAATTAAGAAAACACACACATGATTTATCTTTGTACTAAAAAAATATTTTTTGATTTACAAAAAAACAAAGAAGGTCAAATTAAAACAAGGTAGAATAATTCACAGCAGTTTTAAAGAAAAAGAATTTTCCTCGTTTCTTAAATAAACTAGAAGTTCAAATTTAAATAACGGGGAAACTTGATGTTTATTACAGCACAAATAACGCTGCCCAGAGTGGCATAAAAGATGCATCATCAAGTCCTCTGTGTGCGCTTCTGTGTCGTGCCGACACAACATTGTTGCATAGCTCCTCCTGGATTGCGCTATGTGCAGGTCGAACAAAATGTTCATAGCAAGTCAAATGAAAAACTAGTGGTAGGCTGAAAAAATGTTTGCTCGTGTGCTAGTGCCATGGAATAGTTGGAGCTTTTTTAGTTGTTCTTTGTGTAATACTATTACATTGAAGTTCAAACTAAAAAATGATCATTTCAAAAATTATGAAAAAGCATTCCCCGTTTTCCTATACCATTACATTAAAGTTCAAATTAAAAAATGATCATCTTAAAAATTATAAAAAAGCATTCCTCATTTCTAGAAAAAGCCTATTGGTTCAAATTAAAAAGACGAAGAAGTTCAATGCTTGTTACAAACCCAAAGAAGGTCATTAAAAAAAGCATCTCAAATCTTTTTATAAAAATATCTTCTCTGTTAAAATAAACCTAGAAGTTCAAATTTAAAAATGGAGCATCTCGATGTCTATCATAAAGTAGGATTTTTTTTCCATTACTAAAAGAAATAAAACAGGAACTCCAAATTAAAAAGATGGAGAAGTTCGATGATTATAGAAAACTCAGATTTTCCTCTTTATTAAAGAATGGAAACAAGAAGTTAAAAAATTAAATAACAATAAGTTCAACTTTTAAAAATAGAGCGCTCCAAAATTTCATAAAAAGGTTTAAGAAAAAACCAGGAAGTCCATATTAAAAACATGGAGAAGTTCGATGATTATAGAAAACTCAGATTTCCCTCATTATTAAATAATAGAAACAAGAAGTTCAAAAATAAAATAACAAGAAGTTCAACTTTTAAAAATAGATCGCTTCAGAATTCATAAAAAAAGGATTAAGAAATTCACATTAATATTCATTAAGAACTCAGATATTTTCACGTAACCGAGAGAAGTTCAGGTTGATAACTGCCAGAAGTTCACGTACTACGCGGTGTGCATTTTGTATGATTTTTTTTAATGAAAAAGCAAAGGCTAAAGGTTTGTTGTTAGAAGTTCAAGTGCTCGGCCCGATAAAGTTCAAAAATTCTTGTGAGAGAGGTTGAACAAAAATACGTGACACAAGTTCAAGGTGAAAACAGCGGGAAGTTCAACTACTACACGGAATGCGTTTGAGATAAGAATATAAGAATAGAAAACTAAAAGCTTAAATGGTTTGTTTCAAGAAGTTCACATACTCTGTCCGGGGAAGTTCAAAAATTATTGCGAGATATGTTCACCTTGTATTTCCATGTTCGAATTTTTTTGCTTTTTTGCATTTTAAAATAATTCTCTCAATACACAAAGAAGTTCAATTATTATTTGGGAGCAATTTGATTTCAAAAAGAAAATAAAATATTCAAATTATAAGGATTAAGAAAATAAAACCAGGAAGTCCATATTAAGAAGATGGAGAAGTTCGATGATTATAGAAAACTCAGATTTCCCTCATTATTAAAGAGTGGAAACAAGACGTTCAAAAAAATAACAACAAGAATGTCAACTTTTAAAAATAGAGCGCTTCAAAATTCATAAAAAGATTATTAAGTAAAACCAGGAAGTCCATATTAAAAAGATGGAGAAGTTCGATGATTATAGAAAACTCAGATTTTCCTCGTTATTAAAGAGTGAAAACAAGAAGTTCAAAAATAAAATAACAAGAAGTTCAACTTTTAAAAAATAGAGCGCTTCAAAGTTCATAAAAATGGATTAAGAAATTCAGATAAATATTTATAAAAAAACTCAGATATTTTCACGTAACCAAGAGAAGTTCAATTGATAACTGCGAAAAGTTCACGTACTACACGATGTGCATTTTGTATTAAAAAAGAACAAAAAGCAAATACTAAAAGTTTTGTTGTTATAAGTTCAACTCCTCGGTCGGAGAAAGTTAAAAAAATTATTGTGAATGGGGTTTGTACAAAAGGAGTATCATTTGTGTAACACTAATGAATGGATAGAAAATTACAAATGAAAATACATCACAGAAGTTCAACGTGAAAACAGTAAGAAGTTCGACTACTATAGTGAATGAATTTGAGATGAAAAACTTTTAAAATTGTCGCGAGTATGAAAAAACGATTAACACGGGGAAGTTGCGTGTTTACAGCAGCTTTCCGTCGGTATATCACTTGCTCAATTCCGGTGAGTGGGTGGAGAGCTACGAGCAAAAAAATCATGTGAAAAACAGAGTGAAGTTCAGGTACACACGCCGAGAAGTTCAGGTTCTTCACGCGGTGCATTTTTGAAGAATCTGTTTCACGATAATGGCAGAACGAATGATCTCGCCGTTTTTGAAATTACATGAAAACGGCTAGGAATCAGAGAAACCCATCAACATGAAAAAGTTTCGCATTTTTTTGTAGCTTTTCAGCGGTATATGATTTGCCGCATTCCGATAAAGTTTGTAGATATTAGGGGGAAAATACGTTTTTAGCCATTTTCAAAATTGACTTAAAATCGTAAGAAATTGGGAGAAACAATATATACAAAAAAGTTTCGCATTTGTTCAAGCTTTCCAACGTCATATCATTTGCTGTATTCGGATGTAAGGTTAAAGAAATTAGCTCGAAAATACGAACTCGGTGGAACTTGTATCATTTTCTAAATTACTTATTTATATAT
>NC_041392.1:204679342-204760807 GCF_002162155.2 Triticum dicoccoides
TATATCACTTAGGCTTCAAGGGTAATGTCAACAATAACAGTTCATGATGCCTTACATCTAATTGTATATATATATATATATATAGGAAAAAGCAAACATATGAAACTACGCTGGAGCAGATGCAATCACGAGCGCTTGTTCATATTGGGATCTGGTCCCTCCACTTTCCCTATTTGCATTTTTGTGTTATTAATCACTGGATGATTATTTCCTGTTATAGCGGATGATGGACCACGCTGCTTGCGGGAGCACTGTAGTGCGTAGACACTAGGCTGGCGTGATGCAATCCGGCAGGTAGGGGCCCACCCGTGTTATGTTCAAACGATTCTAGGATTTGTGGAGAACCGCTCGGCCAAAGGTGCAAACCTTCCACCCATGTTTCCTTTTTTTATTATGCGTTCTGTTCTTGTAGGCGCCTTCTCGTTTTGGTAGCTATTTATTTATGTTTTTGAAGTAGTAGGCATATTTTTCTATGGTCGCATTTGTCTACGGCCTTTTTCGGACACCGCAGATAAAAGAAAGATGTGAAGAAAATTTCCGGGCCGTTACTTCAAACAGAAGATGTGAAGAAAATTGAAAAAAAGGGTGCACACGCCGATAGCTATGCATGTATGCTGATTTCCCTTTTGGAGCATAGCAACCCCATCGACACGTCACAAACGTGGCACATGCATCCGCACGCGCAGGGCCTCACCTGTTTGACTCCAGTGCACAAAGAATAATGACGGGCATCACCCAAAAAATCTCAGGCGCCAAAAACGGTTTGACCACCGTGGAATCAACGATCGTGTTTGCGGTGTACTATTACTCATTGTTTATATTTATATACTTTCTAGTTGTCACAACGCCCAGCACCTTACACATTTTTGTAACTGAGGTAATAGCACCCCAGGTACCCTAACTTGCACCCAATGTGATGATCTAGTCCCAAACTTGCAAAACTAGACCAACTCATACCCCAACTTGCAACCAATGTGATGTTTTAGTCCCAGGCCAATCATAGCTCGCCAATTGGCTGCCAAGTGGCCGGGCCGGTCAGCGCCTGTAGTTTTGCACAAACCCCCCTGCCGTTTCACTCATTCAACCCGCAGTACCCCCCACCTGAATTAAATCTGTCGAAGGAATCGAGCTCTGCTGGTCCACTCGTTCCCCATCTGCCCCTTGCCCCCGCGGCTCCAGCATCAGCTTATCCACGCCGACAGCAAGCTCGCCGCCGCCGTCCAGGTCGCCTCCATGGTATCTTGGAGTGACGGATCGAGCTCGTCCTCCGACGGCTACTCTGTGACAAGTGAGGTTAGTTCTTGGCTATGTCTCTGGCAGATAGGGATTGAGCAGAAATGTATGTTCTTGAGTAGCAAAAATGTATGTTTGGTGACAAGAATATGTTGTATGTAGGCTCCTGCTCCTGCCACCATTTTCTGCTCTGAGTGGACAGGCCTTGCTCCAGATATTGCAGCTAGATGTGAACACCAGTGTGTGTGTGAGAAGTTTGTGTGCTTTGAATCAGTTGACAGTGGAAGGAGGTATCTTACTTGTGCTCAAAAGGTAAGTAGATCTACCAAACTTGCAATGTGTCATGTAAATGTGGAGGAGTTCATTTGATCTGTATAATAGTGTGCCATGTAAATGTGGAGGAGTGCATTTTCAGTTAAGAGCATCTAGTTTGTGAACTTAAATTAATCCTTTAGTTAACAACATCTTGTTAGTGAACTTAAGTGAATTTCAAATGAACTAACAGAACTTAACTTAACTTAACTTAATTGAAATGAAATAACAGAATTTAAATGAAATAACAGAACTTAACTGAATTAGAATGAAATAGCTGAACTTAACTGAAATTAACTGAATTCAAATGAATGACTGAATTTAACTGAATCCAAATCAAATGAACTAACTGAATTCTATCTTATTTGTTAGGAAATACCTAAATGCAAGTTTGTGGAGTGGATTGACCCTGAATGGCCAGACACTCTGAAGATGAGTTTAGCCAGGGTTTGGGCCATGTATGATGATGAGGTAAAGCTGAGGCTCAGGGAAAGTGTAGTTCTTGCTGAAGAAAATTTTAGGGTTGTGAAAGAGAAGGAAAAGATGGCAAATGATCTGAGGTTTTTTAAACTAGATTTTGCTAAGATGGTGGGTGACAAGGAGCAGGCAGTTACTGAATTGGGCAATGCAAGACTTGCTCTTTCTGACCTAAAGGAAGAGCTTCAGAAGAAGAAGATGGCTGATAAATCTACCACTAGCATTCATCAGGTTGTGAGGGCTAAGGCAGAGAAAGAGAGGGATGAGATGAAGCAACAGATGGAGAGCATGAAGGAAGAGTTGGACAAAGTGGTGTCACAGAGGGATGAGCTGAAGAAGGAGAAGAAGAAACTAGAGTACATGATTGGTGATCTATTCAGGCACAAGGAGGAGACCAAGAGCAAGATAAGGAGGGTGAAGGAGATCTTAGATGAATCTGAGTAATTCATTGTTGGTGCAAGTTGTATTAGACTGAATTTGTATGAGTACCCAGGTTATGTTGTTGCAAGTTGTATTAGACTGAATTCGCTTTTAGTTAAGTGAATTTGTATGACTGCCCCAAGTTAAGTGAATTTGCAAGTTGTATTTCATTTGATTTTAGTAAACTGAATTTGCTTTTAGTTCACTGAATTTGCTTTTAGTTAACTGAATTTGTGTGACTTACTGAATGACCAGTTCAGTGAAGATTCAGTTACATGCAAACTCTAGTAAAAATGTCCAGAATTGGAACTAACAGAGAATAAGTAGTATAGATTTAGTACATTGCACTAAGAGTTAACTGACTCATACATAGATAGAACACTGACTCATATATAGATAAAACTCTGACTCATACATAGATAAACCACACTCAGTCACAAACATAGATAAAACACTCACTCATACATAGATAGACTTGCATTGACATGCAGTGCATTCATACTTAGATAGAAGAGCTAGGAGCAATGGGGTGTTTAAGAGCTCATTCATCTGGGTAGAGGATCCTACTCCACCTTAGCCTAGTGCACTGAAAAGGATGGAGATTAGCCCTCCTCCTTGCCCAGTAGATGATATCATCATCAGTGGGGTTTGATCCAGGTGGGAATGCCTCCAGGAACTGTTGTACATCCTTGCGGTTGCGTGCTGCAAGGATCCTCTCTGCCAGCTGCCTTCTTTGCAACCTTCTTGCCTCTCTACACCTAGCTCCACTGGGTACCTCTTCTGCATCTACTACCTCTCCAGGATCCATTGGGTTCTCTCTTGCGGCTGGGGGGAGAAGTGAGAGATTTGGCTTTGACTGGTGTTTGTGCCATTTGGTGTGCTTTATATAGAATTAAGAGGGGTGGGTGGTAGGTAGGCAGAGGTAAATATGGTAGGTGGGCAGAGGTAGCCCATTGTTGTGTGCTAATTTTAGGCACGAAAATAATAACAAGCCAATTTAGTTAGTGGCTAATATTAGTATTCAGTAACTACGACTGAATTGGTATTCAGTAAGTTTAACTTAATTTAGCTAATTTCTTTCAGTAAACTCATTCTAACTGAATTTGTATTTGTATCAGTTTGCTTAACTGAATTTCTTTTAGTAAACTCATTTTAACAGCAAGATTTCTTAGCAGCATATAGAACTACCAACAGCAACAACAACATAATTAGATGGCAACAGTTGCAGCATAAGTTCAACCCAAAAGTAGTTCAAACCAGCCCATTCGAAACTACAAATAACTTATGTGCTACCAATATACGAAGCACACCTAACTACTAACTGATATGCTAACTTATATGCTACTCAGCATACCTAACTACATTCTGCAGTCTTCAGTTCTTCATTTCTGGAGCTCCTTCAGACGCTGGGACCGGCGCACCTCCCCTGCAAGTGGAATCTTCGTCGGCTTCTTCCTCTTCTTGGAGGCATCCCGTGCTTGCCCGTCCACCACCTCCGTCAGCACGTCCTCCAGCACCTCCTTCTTGACAAAGTCAGGCATCTCTGGCAGCAGGTCCACGTCAATGGGGCGGTGCCTGTCGCCCTCGTTGCCGGCGATGACGGGAGCCAGCATGACGACGTCGTCCGGCTCGTCGTCAGATAGCAGCACTACCTCAATCTCCTCCTCGGTAGAGTCAGAGTCGGTGTCGTCGGAGAAGGATTCATCGTCGGAGTAGGCGGTGTTCACCGGCGCGGGGACGGCGAGGACGACGTCGTCGAGGCGCTGCATCCTGGAGGCAACGCGGAACGGATCCGGGTGCGGCGACGGTGTGGTGGCGGAGCGGTACATCCACCACCGCGCGCGCTGCCTCGGATCGTCCGACCGCGTCTCCGCCATTGCGAAGCGCAAGACCAGGACCGGAGCTACGCCAGGTGCGGGCATGGCGCGACGCTTCTCGTCGTCAGTCATGACCTTTACCAGGCCTAGCGCGTGGTGGAGGAGCATCTGGCCGGAGGGGAACCAGCGAGCTATCTCCTTCAGGTCCGCGCGGAGCGCATCGTCGTCGCCGGCCAGATCCTCGATGACCCTCTGCCATGCGGGGGTCTTGTCCATGGTGCCGGCGGCGGCGTGGAGCTCGGCGACGAGGGTTTTCTTGGTGGAGCGGGGGGTGGCGGGGGCACCGAGGAGCGGGGGGTGGCGGGGGCACCGAGGAGCGAGCTGTGACGTGGGTGGACTGGGAACTAGGTGGAGTGGCGTGGAGTTGAGCTAGTGGAGTTGAGTTGGTTGGCTTTAAAGCACTAGGAAACCGAATCGGCGGAGCGAACGAACTAGTGGAACGGTGGGTCTGCTTAACTACAGTGCGTGCTACCATCTGAACAAATCACTACTACTATCACACTGGCAATGCAGTTAGGTTTGCTATTCACAGGTCCTGGGTTCGATACCCAGGACAAACATTTTTTTTATAAACAACAGCACTATTGACTACAGTACTCACTTAACAGCAGCAAAATTCACTTCAGTTAACACCACAGAATTCAGTTAAATTCAGTATATTGGTTTTTTTCCAGTCAATAGCAGCAAAATTCACTTCAGTTAACACCACAGAATTCAGTTAAATTCAGTGAACAGCAAAATTCAGACATGTGGCAACATTCAGTGAAATTCAGTTAACTCCTAATTATAATATTTAATTACAAAAAGGGCACTGTATGCCATGGTTTGCCATCCAGAAATTAGGCAATATATGCCACAATTTGCCTTCAAAAAAGAGGGAATGTATGCCACAGTTTGACATAACAAAATAAGGCCAGTTTATGAGTTACATAAGTATAGGCCTTGTCAAAAAATGGTGGTTGACAACTGCCACTAGATCAGGCAGCAGGAAAATCATCAGGAGGAGCATTTAGGTCAGGAATATGACTGGCAATGTCATCTCCAAACATTATCCACCATGCCCTCTCACCTGCTTGGCCTCCTCTCCCTCTGCCAGCACCTGCATTTGCTCCTCTCCCTCTGCCAGCACCTGGATTAGCTCCTCTCCCTCTCCCAGCACCTGCATTTGCTCCTCTTCCTCTGCTAGCACCTGGATTTGCTCCTCTCCCTCTCCCAGCACCTGCATTTGCTCCTCTCCCTCTGCTAGCACCTGGATTTGCTCCTCTCCCTCTCCCAACACCCGCACTTGCTCCCTCTCTTGACCCTGCATCTGCACTAGCACCTCTTCCTGGAGCTGAGACTGCACTTGCTCCCCTTCCTCTTCTTGCATTTGGATGTACCTCTCCTCTGCCTCTCCTTTTCTTTCCTCTTGCAATGTCAGCTTCAGTTCTTGCCCTTGTCTGCCTAGCAACATTCATTTCTGTAGTCACCCTGGGTTGTGGTATTTCAGCCCCAGCAGCAGCAACAAATGAAGAGAGCTCAGGCAATGGGCCATGGACCCTTTGAGGAGGTCTTCTTACTCTTTCCCTGCTGGCCATGTTGAAAACCATGCTAGTTGGTGACTCAGTAGGATCCAGCCTAGGATCTGGCCTGTTTGGAAAGATGTTCTGCAAAGAAAAATGTTCAGATAAGCTCATTTTAGAGAGTTCATGCATTACAGCCAACTGTGCAAAATGAGATGCAGCAGAAGCATACCTGAAGAAATGATGGATCATCATAGTTATCATCAACAAGCTCTACTCCTTCTGCAACTAGTGCTTCCTGCCACCTGTAGTGCCCTTTCCTGTTGTGGTCAGCTCTGCCACAAATTGAGCAGTGCATTGTCACACCTTTTTTGTTCAAATATCTAACACCATTCCTGCTTCTCTTCTCTTCTGGTGTTTTCTTCCTGTTTTCTTTGGCCTTCCCAACTGTTTAGTGAAAACTGGTGGATATACCTTGTCTCCATTCTGTTTCTCCCAATGCTTTGGATCTCTAAGTGGAACCAAAGTGTATCCATATGCTTTAAAATAATTCTCCACACTATAGCATTCATGAACCATTGTCACTGGGTCAATTCTCTCCTCCCTGCAACATGCTATACTATGGCCACATGGTACTCCAGAGAGCTGCCATCTCCTGCAGTCACAAGTGTGCAAGCACAAGTCAACTGTATAGCTAGAGTTACCAGACTGAACTCTGAACAATTGTTGGCCAGCTTCAGAGACATGGCAATTAGCAGCAAACTCAGTGTTCTTGTCTAGTTTCTTCATGATCTTTGGGCATATTCTCTGCCCTGCCCACTTCTCTATGGCCTCCCTCTGTTTACTCACTAGCCTTTGCATTATCTTGTAAAAAATGTATTCCAGCATGGAGAGTACTGGCATCTCTCTGCCCTCCAGAATATAGCTGTTAAATACTTCAGAGTTATTGTTCAGCAGAATATCACACTTGGGAAAAACACTAAAAAATGATTTACACCATGTCTTTGGATCTAGTCTCTCAGTCTAATGGAAGGCAGCTGCACTGTGGGAATCCATTTTCTCACAGTTTTGGCTCCACTTAACCCTGTTTGGTGCTCTTGCAATGGCCCACAGATCTTGCTTCAGTTGCTCTCCTTTGTGCTTCTCATTGAAATTCTGATAAATATGCCTAACACAAAACCTATGCTCAGCATCTGGCCAGATTTTTTGCACAGCATTGATCAAACATTTCTGCTTGTCACTCATAATAGTGAAAGGAGCAGTATTTGTGATGTTAAGGTCATCTCTCAATGTAGTGAGAAACCACTCCCAAGAACTGGTGCACTCTACTTCTACCCAACCCATTGCAATGGGGAAAATGCAGTCATTTGGATCAATACCCACTGCACTAAGCAACACTCCTTTAAACCTATTTTTCATGTGACAACCATCAATGAAAATAATAGGCCTGCATCCCTTGAGCCAACCCCTTTTGCATGCATCATAAGACCAATATAGAGTTTTCAGACATTTCCTGCCCTGTGGGAAATCTATGTCTCTAACAACCTCAGTTGACAGAAGAAATGTAGACCCAGGGTTGGTATTCCTCAATTCATGACCATAGTCCCTAAGCCTACTGAACTGCTCTTCTTCATCACCATGGATCTCCTTAAGTGCTGCAGTTCTTGCCCTAGCTAGCTTCCATCTGTGAGGGGTGACATGAAATTCATTGGTGATCTTTCTTGAAAATGTACCCAGTGACATCTTCTGGTCATCTCTGAACTCATTTATGAAATACTTGCACAGGAATTTTGCTGTCAGTGACCTTATCTTCCATTTCTTCTGACATATATGTTCTCCATAGTAAGTCTTGATGACAAACCCCCCTGTCCTGTTGTCATTGCCAGCATACAGATACCATGGGCAACCATCTTCACAAACTGCTTCAAGTCTCCTCTTGTCATTCTTTAACTTCTTGATCTGCACTCTGTTTCTAACTGAATATGCAGTCAGTGCATGTCTTAACTCAACCACATCAGCAAATACCATCCCTACTTTAAACACAGGGCAAATCATGTCCACCTTTGCATTGAAAGCTTTAAACTTGTACCTAAGTTCATCTGCTTCTTCAGTTGATAGGTTGAGATCTTCATCCTCAAGGAAATATTCAGGCTCCACATCATCCTCATCCTGATCTGCTTCTTCATCAACATCAAAGTCAATGTTGTCATCATACAGATCATCATCACCATCATCTATGTCATAGTCACTGTCACTGAAATCAGAATCTGATACAACTACATCTTCAATAACTGTTTCTCCATCTTCAGTTAGCATGTTCTGCTCAGCACCCTCCGTAAGCAAACTCTGTGGGTCTGTTCCAATTGGTGCAATATCTAACAAGGGATCTTCAGTTAGCATGTTCTGCTCAGCACCCTCAATAAGCAAATTCTCTGGGTCTGTTCCATTTGCTGCAATCTCTGACAAAGGATCTTCTACAAAGACTGAAACTAGGCTATGGGAAGGGGATGCACTTGCTGCTTCAAAACTTGTGCACACCAAGTCAGACCTAAAGTTGCTGATGAAATCTGTATGGTCAACCTGCACTACAAGCACCTTATGCTCAGCACTGGCTCTGATCATATGCTGCACATCCTCATCACTGCTAATTCTGATCAACCCATCTGAGATTGGTTTATTTGGTTTGCTGAAGTAGATGATGTGCTCACTCACAGGATATCCCAACCAA
Organism: Triticum dicoccoides; assembly: GCF_002162155.2. Taxonomy (NCBI): domain Eukaryota; kingdom Viridiplantae; phylum Streptophyta; class Magnoliopsida; order Poales; family Poaceae; genus Triticum; species Triticum dicoccoides. The sequence goes on from NC_041392.1 coordinate 204,687,892, forward strand.
GCCAAGTGTTGTTCAAGGAATGCATAACATAAAGTGCCAGAGTCAACAAAGTCTAACACCTCAACAGAAGGGCTCCAGTACTCCAGGTTTGTGATTAGGCCACAGAAAATTCCACCATGCTCAAGTTCCAGTGTAAAAAATGGACTGTCCACCTTTTCTCCATTTGCTGCATCACACACTGTTTTCAATACAAAGATGCATCAGTTCATAAACAAATAGTCAGTTAACTGAATATTCAGTTAACTGAATAAATTAGTCAATTGCATAACATACTTGAACAACAGTAAAAGATTAACTGAACCATGATCAAGTTCCAGTGTAAAGGATTCAGTTAACTACAGTTGTTCACCAGACGAGCAGAATACAGGCTACAACAGCAAGATAAGGCATTAACATCTAACTTGTCCGCCATAAACCCTAGCTATCGTGTCGAACCCAAACCTAAATTCATCGGCTGAAACCCTAACTTCACTTCGCAATACATGACCCTACTCAAACCCAAACCTAAATTCATCGGCTGAAACCCTAGCTTCACTTCGCAATACATGACCCTACTCAAATCACACCACTAGACGACCCCGATTCGAGCACAAATGTACGAGATTCGAGCTGCAAACGGCGGGGCGACGAGCTCAGAGCTCAGAGGAGTAAAGCAGAGGAGAGGAGAGGGAGGAAAAGAAAACAGAGAGACGGGGCGTCGAGCTCACAGTAATCAGGAGGGAATGCTCCGAACGGCCGGACGAGATGAGCAGATGCCGGTGCCTCCACGCCGCCGTTCGCCGGCGGCAACGACGCCTGGGACGCTGACGTCACCATCGCCCCGCCAGCCCGTGAGCTCTGTCGCCCCGACAGCGACCAAGTGAACCCTCTCGAACGGACGTCAACTGGAATCCGACAGATTTAATTCAGGTGGGGGGTACTGCGGGTTGAATGAGTGAAACGGCAGGGGGGTTTGTGCAAAACTACAGGCGCTGACCGGCCCGGCCACTTGGCAGCCAATTGGCGAGCTATGATTGGCCTGGGACTAAAACATCACATTGGTTGCAAGTTGGGGTATGAGTTGGTCTAGTTTTGCAAGTTTGGGACTAGATCATCACATTGGGTGCAAGTTAGGGTACCTGGGGTGCTATTACCTCTTTGTAACTCTCTTGTGACACAGGCATGTGAGAAGTCAAAAGGCGCCCAACGTGGGGCATGCCTGCACCAACAGACCGGTCTTTCGATCAGTGCCCCGTGATGACACGCAGCCTGCCGCGGATGGAGATAAGACCACCGTGCTAGCCATCAGGGGAGCACCAGATTCAGCACTTTCTCCACACACAGAAAAGCGTCATTTCGCAGCAGCCATGGCCGCCATCACGCGGGATCCATTTCTATGGTCCTTGGCTTCATCGACTCCTCGAGCAAGTGTTTATCCACATCGATGTCTTGAAGAGCCTTCTGCGTTCTAGCGCCATGACGAGAGAGTGGTTAAGCCTTGTGTCAAGGAAGGGGTTCCCTCTAGAGTATGTCCAACCGCACTCCTCTGCTGGGGATCATCGTGCAGTTCGCCGTTGTGGAGAGCGACGGGAGGTAGCTTGAGTTCGCCCCCGTGGCTGACCTAGACCTCAAAGGCCTCGGAGGTCGCGGCGCGCTTGTCGGACAAGCTGGTACGGGACCGTGCTATCATGCGGCGACGGCGAAGTAGTCAAAAGAGAAAGGGGCCACCCAAGGGGATACGCTCGCGAACCAAGACAAACGGAGCTGCTGCTCGACATGGCTGGCAGCTACGAGAACTGCGGAGGACAGTGTGGGCGTTTGGACCGATGGATATCTCTCGGATTCGCTAGTTGAAGGATTTGAATGCCCGCTTTCATTTCTTTTATAGCAAAGTCGAGCTGGCTGAAACGATTGCGTACCGCCATTGTGAAAAGGAGCACGCGCTCGCAATCTCCCGTGACCCCTACAAGTCATAAAAAAGGTGCACACAGCAACAAGGTGGGATGGGCTCGTGACGGAAGGATGCATACGGGTGCATCGTAGCTATACCATACTATTGCCTCGTCCCTTCACAGGTGTACATGTCCCTAAAACAACACCATCCAAAACTAGATCAACCCAATGCAGCTCTCTTCTTTGCATCTTCTCATTCTCTCTGAGCCAGGTGCCCTGCTTCATACGCCCGGGCGAGTCGCCCGGTCACGAAATTTTGATCTAGATGAAGGCCTCAAACAGGCCTCAAACGACCGGTCTGACTAGCACCCCATGTCCACCCCAAATATTGGACGGATATGGGGCGCCCGGGCACGTACGTCACGTCGAACCCGGCCCACGCTGGCCCACCCAACCCCACATATATTTCTCCCCATCCGCTCGCATGACCAAACCATAGCCACTTCACACTCACTCCATTCGCCAACCAAGCTCACCTCTGGCATTTCCAGCCGTCTCCGGCATGACGGGCAACTAATCTGACTCCGGCCAATCCGGATCCATCGTCTGGGGTGTGATCCCATGCGGGTTGGAGGAGGCAATGACAGTCCGCATTGCACTCCGCCGTTGCCGGGAGGACAACGCCCCAATGACGGCAGGACTTGTGCGGTGTGACTCCACAGCGTTGGCTCAACGGGCGCTCGTGTCCTCTGGGGCTGGATCATCGCAGTCCCGGTAGCCAGAAAATCTCTCCTCCATCACCGGCCGGGTGGACTATGAGTCCGTGGGAAGGTGAGGATAAGGTCCGCCAAGGCCCGTAACGCGGCAAAATGTCAGCAGCGGAGGCGGCGGCGTGGGTGACCGCAAAGGAGGAAGCCATCCGCACCCGCATTGTGAAGAAACGACAGCGGAGGAACACGCGCACCCTCACCCAAGAGCAGAATCGGGTGGTCTGAGCCATAGCCGGACTGCCACCAAAGGAGGATAGCGACAACTCCAACGACAGCTCCGACGATGAGCAGATCCGGCTCGATCCCTACTACGTCTTTAACCCGTACTTTCACGAGAAGGAGGACAAGGGCACCGGGAAGAGCAAGGGCGGCCGTGGATGATCTCCACCATAGCCAAACATGCCAAATTTTGGTATTCCGGTAGCATGTTAGTAGTGATGGAGTAGTTGGGCGATGTGTGTAATGTATTGACGTAGTTGCATGAGTTTGTACGGATTTGAGATATGATAGTTGAGGAGTTCGGTTGTGTGAAGGTAAATTTGAGACTTGACCGGTTAGTATCCGTGGACGCGCTTGGCCACTCCTCGGGCATTTGAGGGCCAGATTTGCAAAGTATAGATGCTCTTAATTTCCCTCTTGATTTGGTTCGCATGCGGCATGCACCCATCCTTTACCTTCCATGGGTTCTCTCTCTTTCTTTTATCTCTGTTTATTGGACGAGGCATCCGCCTCCTCTGCAAGAGCCGGTTCCACCCTGCAAGTGGCCTAGATATATCTATGAAATGGTGGTGTGATTTTTAAATAAACAATGCACAACTTTGATGTGGCAATTGCCTCACAAACCGGGCAATCACGTAGGAAGGTTCAAGTCGTAGGGTGCCCCCCCACACATCGAACAGGCGGGAGGGAGTCCTGTGATCACATGCACTCAAAACCTGGTCTGGCAAGTCAGCATGACTTGTTGTGACACGGACCAAGAGGAACGTCCATTGTCATAACCCCATAGTTCCCGATCAAAGCATTTGAGCCCACCGATTGCCGTGTCATGACCCGTATACATGTAGAACCTCTGTTTTACATTCTCGGAACCATGCAGACCCGCCCCTATGGCACCTTTTTATTCACAAACAAGAACCTTCCATATAAGATGGATGTTGCACCAACTGACACTAGTCGGCAGCCGTATAAACTACTATGATGCGTGTGCGTCCAATCATATGGTAAAGGTATATATAGAGAGGGGGCGATAGATAGCTATATATAGCATCACAACAACAATTATATTACACAATGACATGACAGTTTGCATTGTCGGAACCATGCATACCCACACAAGGGAGCACCCTATTACATGTGAACATGAAACCTTTCATATAAGAATGACGTTGGACCTATCACGAGAACCAATCATACATTTGTGAGGAGAGAGAGAGAGAGAGAGAGAGAGAGCATCACAAGGCTTACATTAAACATAAACCTTCATTTTACTTTGTCGGAATCATGCATACCCGCATGAAGGCACCTTTTTTGTGGGTGAGAACCCTCTGTATAAAGTGGACATTGGACCCATCGACACCTTCATTTTACTTTGTCGGAAGACTCAGAACCATGCATACCCATAAGAGGACACCCTTTTTTGTGGGCGGGAACCTTCTCCATAAGATGGGCGTTGCACCCCACCGACACCATTCGGGACCGTGTGATTCTTTTTACCATGCATGTCTGTCAAATAAGGTGTTAGAAGAATAGAGAGAGAAGGAACGATAGATAGATATAGCATGTTTTTAGTTTTCCGGAACTACGGATCACCACAACGCTTGCACCACATGTAGATCCTTCATTTTACTTTGTCGGTACCATGCATACCTGCATAAGGGCACCCTTTTCTGTAGGCGAGAACCTTCTCTGTAAGGTGCATGTTGAACCCCACCGACACCATTCGGGACCTTGCATTTTTTTACGATGCATGTGTGTCAATAGAGAGAGGGAACGACATATATATAGGTATATCATCACCGGAATGCTTACATTACACATGAACCTCCATCCATTTTCCTTTGTCGGAACCATCCATTACACATGAATCACCGCAATGCTTTACATCACATCTAGAACCTCTTTTTTACACTCTCGGAACCATGCACAGCCTCCCTAGGGGCACCTTTTTATTTGCGCATGAGAACCTTCTATATAAGATGGATGTTGCACCCCCACGACCCCAGTCGGCACCTGTGTAAACATTTGCGACACATGCACGTTATATCATATGGTAAAGGTCTATAGAGAGGGGGAGCGATAGATAGTTGGATATACCATCACCGCAACACTTACACCACACGGGAACTTCCAATTTGCATTGTTGGAACCATGCATACACACACAAGGGGCATCTTATTACATCTGAATGTAACCTTTTCCATATAAGGATGATGTTGGACCTATTCGCACCCTTCCACTCATGCGAGTTTCTCTGAAATCTTGGTTGTGTTTTGTATTGCCATGACAGTACTGAAATTGGTTTCATATAATAGGAAAATGACTCTGACTTTTCCTAGTATTCATTAAACGCACTGACCCCGGTCGACGCATGTGGAAATGTTTTGTTGTACATGTGTGTTATATCATATGGTAAAGGTCTATAGAGAGAGGGAGCGATAGCTAGCTAGATATAGCATCACCGCAACAATTACATTACACAAGGAACCTCCAGTTTGCATTGTTGAAACCATGCAGCCCCACAACAGGGGCATCCTATTACATGTGAATGTGAACCTTTTATATAACTAGTAAGCATGCACGTGCAACGCACGTCTCGACTAAAAGCATGTTCTACTATGGAACATAAATATTTTTATCATAACATAGAATAACTACTCTCTTGGGAATTTCAAATTTGATGCAAAGTGTGTAGAATTCCTACTTCCCGAGTCATAAAGACGTGATGATTGTTTCATGAACCAACGTGTCCTTATCCAAATAGGGTGATTGCAGTATGTGGTCGGACCCCTCCCAAGCTGTACATCGGGCGTCCTGTTGGATTTACCCGACTAACCTTCCTTCGGTGCCCCTACAACACCACTTGTTGTGCCGCTCTACATGTTGTCACCAGTCCTAATTTCTACAACTCATAAAATGTATAACTTATTCAGGACATAAATTTGTCACTGTATCCACAATTGAATTAAATTTGAGATATAATTTTCCAATCAAGATAAATACATCTTCAATCTTATTGTCAATGTGCACTGGAAATGTGGAAATGTTAACATTGTACTCTGCAGTACACAACTTCATCTAGCAAGATGTAAAATGTTAACATTTTTCTAGATGGATTTACTAATAAAGTTTAATATTCAAGTAGCTCTAAGCGTGTAAGCCATGGGGAACCATTCTTTCAGCCAATCAACATTGTTTCAAAGCAAAAGAAATTGACAAGTGAAAATGAAATAACATATCAACACAGAACCATGACTGGTTGTCTCTGCATAATAATACTAACAAACTTTGCAAACACGTATGAAAAAAGTACAGTCATGAACCATGGTGCATATATATAACAATGTCCGAATTAAGATGATGAGCATTACAACATGAGGAGGTAATTGACCTTAAATCTCTTACATATGAACATGTCTTCTCTAAATGTAGGCCATGGCTGAGAAGCAAACCGGATCTGGATATTCAGTAACTAAAGCCAGAAACTTATCCACCTCTTCATCTTTAAACAACATATTTCTCTAAGATGGTAGTATATCTGTATATGCTGAACAAGGCCCAAAACTAAGGATTAGGAAGGGTATCAATATTCAGATCTGTGAAGGTGCACTTCTTCACATACTAATCGTCTTTTCAAGTGCGCAAACCTTCTCCGAACACGGGGTCCTTTCCGGTGGATGGCTCCCTACTCCAATCCTGCACAATCTGTGACATATAGAACAATTTACTTCACATCACATAATGTTTGTCATGCAATCTGAATGTACTAACACAGCCAAACAAAAGCTAGGGCACTCTGCCTCATTGAGTCCCATATGTTTGATTCGCTTATTCAGTTTATTGTTAATGCATCTAATCACCCACTCCTCACTGACGATAAGCATATGCACAAAATTGAACAATTTACCTCTTCGTCCACCCAGGGGCATGAGGGTCCATCTTCCCTGTCTACATCACTGACCTTGTATCAGCATGGTCGTCATGTTCTTCAATCACGGCAAGCTGCCCCCCTTCCCGCTCGGCTGCCGAGGACTACATTCTCTTCCTGGCTCTCCCTGTCCGCAGACCCGCTGCATGCTGGCACAGAGGGATGTACTTGAACCCACCCACTATACTCTCAGCGTCATCCAGCAACGCTGTGCCCGCCATCACAACCCCTCGTCGAGGAAGATTGGGCCTATCTGGAAACAGAAGAAATATTCAGAACTTGGACGAACTCGAAATTGCTTCCAGTGAAGCATCAAGCAAGAATGGTTAGATGTTTATCACCTTTTCCAACCCAATTACACATGGTATGAAAGAAATTGATGAGAACAATAGTACATTTTCTCTTACTGGAAATCAACACCAACAAATCTACAGCAGCACATTCACATATAAGAGATCCAAATCTTGATGATAGGTTCATGCATAAAGCAAGAAAATTTGAATATACCAGAATCTTATTAAGTGATCCTAATTCCATGTGAAGTTGCCTAGGAAAAATATCAGTGAAGGATCAAGGTGGACAACAAACAACAGTAATGTATACTGCTTGAATGGAAATAATCAAAAATGAAATCCTAGTGGGTACAAGTATTTTGAATAATGAAGAAAATTAAGAACTAATCATACACATGGTATGAAAGGAATTGATGAGAACAATAGTACATTTCCTCTTACAGGAAGTTAACACCAACAAATCTACAGCAACACAAGCACATATAAGAGATCCAAAACTTGATGATAGATTCATGCATAAAGCAAGAAATTTTGAAAATATACCAGAATCTTATTAAGTGATCCTAATTCCATGTGAAGTTGCCTAGGAAAAATATCAGTGAAGGATCAAGGTGGACAACAAACAACAGTAATGTATACTGCTTGAAGGGAAATAATCAAAAATGAAATCCTAGTGGGTACAAGTATTTTGAATAATGAAGAAAATTAAGAACTAACCATACACATGGTATGAAAGGAATTGATGAGAACAATAGTACATTTCCTCTTACAGCAAATTAACACCAACAAATCTACAGCAGCACAGGCACATATAAGAGATCCAAAACTTGATGATAGATTCATGCATAAAGCAAGAAATTTTGAAAATATACCAGAATCTTATTAAGTGATCCTAATTCAATGTGAAGTTTCCTAGGAAAAATATCAGTGAAGGATCAAGGTGGACAACAAACAACGATAATATATTCTGCTTGAAGGTAAATAAAAAAATGAAATCCTAGTGGGTACAAGTATTTTGAATAATGAAGAAAATTAAGAACTAACCATATAAAAAGTATTCATATTCGTAACAGAGGGAAGAACTACCCTCCTATAAACATGAAAGGACAACGGTGTATCATAAAACGAAAGCCATTCAGGTTTAACTCAAAATACAACACACATGGTAGAAACTGCTTAGTCTGTAGCTTCAGTAAAAAAATAGTTATTTTGGATCCCATGGCTACATCACACGGTTATCCTGAGAATGATGGATACAGGATTGAAATCGCTAGATAAAGGAAAAAAATCAATATTTATCAAGAAAGCACCTGAACAACTGGATTGGTTGAGAGTAGAGACTTGAGAAGCTAGAACATAGGAGTATTTTGCAGAGGTGTGAAAGAAAGTAATACTCAAAAACTAAATTATTGAGATCAAATCAAGCTGCATTAGCAATGCAGTAGCAGTTATTTTATGGACATTGTCCTCTGTGTGCACAATTATTGTCTACCAATCTAGGCGATAGAGACATTTCGTCAATTGCTCTAAGGATGGAGCTGACAGTAATACTATCAATTAGAATCACAAATGAAAATACCATTATCCCCATGCTTACTCTTACTCTTTGTTCCCCTGTAAGTGGAATTGGAGGAGTAAACCAACATCAAAAGCTTACCGGGATCACGAAGGAGAGGGTCTTCCTGGACCCTGTCTTGGACACGTCGAGGACGTCGCACCCTCAGAACGCGCGGGGGCAGGGCGGCGCACTGAATCTTGCTTATTTCCGTGTATGTCTTGGTTATCTACGACGGCGGCAGCTCGCTGAACCGTGTGGACGGGCTACAGCTCTTGCGCTTACCCATGCGTCAGCGGCGGAGGACTCCGAGTGGGGAGGGGACTTGGTTCCGGAAGAGGCTTTCCAGGATCCATCCAGGGAATTGTTTCCTCTTCAATTTGAAAGGAAGCGAAATGTCCTCCGAGGGCGCCAAAGGGATCATAGGGATGAACATTCTTTCTCCAGCATGTTGTCCACTAATTCAACCATGAAGTATGTTAGAAGATAAAGCCGAAATACGCTACAACCAACAACACTTGTAATGAACTGGCCATATGTTATTTTACTAAATCATGTAATTGAAGAAAACAAAATGCTTCAGAACACAAGTTATTAAAAACTAAAAAATTGATTATCGTAAGTTTAGCTGCATGTTCCTACTCCATTTTGCAGAAGTATACATATTTGTCAAGCGCCCCAAGAATCAAAACACTAACATACAAGAAATAAAATACTTCAGAGGCAGAATACCCTTAATGATGGCCACAACCATGTATTCATAGGACACTCAGTATTGTGTAAATATCAACAACTTGTGCATGAAACTTAAGAAGTGCACCCATGATAATACATAAAACAATATCTTATCTAGAAACAATATTGTAGTTAAAATTGAATGGCAAACAGCAAAAAATATGGTCATGTCAACCAGATCCACACACGGACAATTACCAATGTAGTTAATTATGAGCGAAGAGGAATTTGAGTCACTTTTGCAGCTCGTATTTTGGTATTGTACTCCTTGAATCTACAGGTTGTTTGCGCCTGGAATAGTAAGAAGAAAAAGAGATAATTTATCACTTCAGCCACATACAATGGGAGGCTTGAATTTCAGAATTTAACACCGTTATAACATTACGTAGTACGTACAACAGCATTAGCAACAACAACTACAGAAATCAGTACAAAGGTCGTTGGACGTCTTCAGAAAACTTAGAATATAAGTCAGAAGAAAGCAGTCTGACCATATGAGTATTATACAGCTGAATACATTTAACCTGGCCATGAGTCCATGACTGACTGGGTGATCATTTTATCCTACAGCTAAGCAAAACCAAAAGAGCGCTCATGTCCACCATGCCAGCTCTTCTGGAAAAAGATAAGTACTACCAACTTATTTTCTCCTAACATTCATTTGATAATGGAGCTGAATTTGGCCGAAGCAAACAGCCACGCCTTACTTTATTAGTTACAGCTAATGAAAATCATGGTGGTTCAGAAAAATTAGGACCAAGGAATAAAAGGAAAGGAAACACAATGGTCATGGGCGCCTGAGTTTCACTATCGAAAAGGAAACACCATGGGCTAATAAATAGTACTAAAGAGATTTAAAGGGAGAGAGATGACATGGACGCTACTTACGATGGATGGAGCAGAACTTTACCTGGAGATAGGGCAGAGAAGGGTGGAACTGGCAGCAGGAAGGAAAGTGATGGCATGGAGGAGAGCGGTGGGGATCTCGAACCGGCAGGGAACTGGCGGCGGAGGGCTCCGCGCCGCCGCACCGCGGGCTCAGGAGCGACCTCGTACGCCGGCGGTTGGCCTACACGCGTGTCCACGTCCCTGGCGGCGGCTGCAGCTCCCGCGTGCCTCTCGCCGCCGATGATGAGGGGCGGCGCGTAGAGCTGCCTCGCATCGGGGAGGCGGGGCAGGCGCCGGAGAGACGAGGCGGTGTGGGGTGCGTGCGGGCGGCGTGGTCGGCAGTGAGGCAAGGGGCGTGCAGCGGTTGGGGCGAATAGGTCGTGGGGGCTTCTCTTTTCTCGTAACGATGGTGGGCAGAGGGATTTGCGGGCACTAAACCGTGGTGGCTTGGTGTTAAACACGGAAGTATTAGGAGCCATTAGATCTCGTAAATGAATGGGTTAGATTGTTTGGATCTGCCCCTCTCTTTCTTTTATAGTGGTAGTAGATGATGAGTTGGACCTATCACGCGAAACCATCATACATTTTTCAGGTGTTAAAGGGCTAGAGAGAGAATGTGCGATATATAGCTATCATAGCATCAATGCAAGTCTTACTTTAAACAGAAACCTCAATTTTACTTCGGAACCGTGCATACCTACACAAAGGCACCCTTTTTTGTGGACAAGAACACTATCTATAAGGTGGACGTTGCACCCACCGACACTCCATTTGGTACTGTGTAGTTTTTCACGGTGCATGCCTATCAAATAAGGTGTTGGAGGACTAGAGAGAGATGGAGCGACAGATAGATAGATAGATAGATAGATATAGCATCATCGAAACGCTTACATTTACACATGAATCTCCATTTTTACTTTGTCAGAACCATGGATTGCCACAATGCTTACATTTACACGATTCTTACGTGGTAGTGCAGGGGTTAGTTGATCTGGATACAAAGAAGGAAATTTCGCCGTATATGACGGAGAAATGGCCCCACGTGTTTTTTCTAGCACGCGTTATCGCACGCTTGAATGGGCAGATCAGTCTTATGTAAGGGTCGTTTAATGCTGGCTTGACCACAACATACTCGCGAGCTGGCGACTACTCTCTCCTAACAAGTCGAGAGTCAAGCGTATCAAGAACTAGCCTAAACTACGCTTCATCGACAGAGATGTCCATGATCTCCGTGTCGGGCACCGTGTAGATGGGCGCGCAGGAGGGATCCGGCTCCTCCTCAACCATATATATGAGCATCTCGTCGACGGCCACGGCGTGCTCTGCCTCCTAGAGGTAATGGCAGTTGGCCTCTGCCTCTGCCTGGAGGGAATCAACGACTGCCTGCTACTCCGCGTGCATATCCACGTCCCCTACGTCCCCCGCATCGTCCTCGTCCTCCTCCTGCACCGCGTCCTCCCAATCCTCCTCTGGATCCACCGCATTCGGAGGTAACCCCACGACGATCCGGGCTTCACGCCTTGACCGGATCATCTCAAGGAGCTATAGTCGGCGCTCCAGTGTTAGATATAGGTAGCTCCTTACCCGGCGGCAAGGTGGCATGGCTACTTGTGGTGGCGGATGGCAAGCGGCCGATGAGTAGAAGATGGCGGCTGCAGCGGACGGGAAGGGAGGAAATGTGGTCGAGTGGAATTTTGGTGCAGGCGTCCAACTTAAATAGCCAAGCTAGGGGATTACGCAGCACACCGAAGCGGTGACACATGGCGCCGTCAGTCCGACGGAAGAGATGAGCTTCGGACCGCCGAGTTTAGGAGTGTTTTCGTGTGGGACCGACTGTTAGTCCGTCGTGGCGGACACACCCGGTCGCGTCCGGGCCTCCCAAATCCGTCCGAGATTAAGGCTGAATGTGAGGGGTGCCCGCTTGAGGCGCCCATTTAGTTCGGGTTTTTTGTTGGTCACTGAGCATTTGGGCGTTTAAGGGGGTTTGAGGCACCCAGCTATAGATGCTCTTACATTTAAAAGGGTCCGTTAAAAAATACTCCCTTCATTACTAAATTTAATCTTTTAGAGTTTCTGTATGGACTGCATATGGAGTAAAACGATTGAATCTACACTCTAAAATGTGTCTATATACATCTATATGTTTCTGTATGGGCTGCCACCACCATTTCCCCCCATTTTCCTCAAAAACGCTCCCGCCCGCGCGCGCCCCCGCCCCCAACCAGCCATGGAGGACGCCATCGACCTCGATGCCGCCGCCGGCCTTGCCTCCCTCGCCTCGTCCGGCACCGTCGCCCCCTTCGGGAGAGGCAAGCCTCGTGCCCTGCGCAAGACCGCCGCGGCGACCAAGCCGAAGAAGGCGCTGACGCCCGAACAGCGGGCAAGGGAGGTGGCCAAGAGGAAGGGCCGGAGGCACGCCGCGGACGCGAGGGATGAGGCCGCTGCTGTCGCCGCCGCGCAGCAGGAGTTCACCAACGCCCGCGTCGCCGCGGCAACGAGGGAGGCGCTCTACATGCTTCGGGTAAACCCTAGCCAGCACAGCCTCGTCCAAGCCGCTGTCGCCGCGGCCAGCACCGGCTCGTCGGCGTTTCCTCGGATGGTGATGCTCGACTCACCCCGCGCATCGGCTTGCAACCTGGCCCCCGGCTACCACGTCTACCCGCAGGCCTCCCGCCTCTCCGAGGAATGCTCACCTGACGTGAGCATGGTCGCGCCTTCCACGCCCGCGCCCGCGCCCATCGACCTCAACGCCACCCCGGTGGTCGGTGGCTCGTCGTCCGGCGACACGAGGAAACGCGCGCGACAGGCGCCTGCCAGCGGTCTCCCGGACGCCCGTAACCTGTTCGAGGAAATGTCGTCCGCCGTCGACGAGGACTACATGCAACACCTCATCTTCGAGGGTGGTGTGCCGGGCGCTGGCTACGATCCCGAGGCGCCGGTGTTTCAAGGCGGAGCAAATGGATGCTTTCATGGAGATCCAAAGGAGGAGGCTTGATCTTGACGCCGAGAAGCAAGCCAAGATGTTCGAGCTCGAGGCGGAGAAGCAAGCCAAGATGCTAGAGATTGAGGCCGACGACGCCAAGACAAAGGCGAAAGAACTGGCTCTTGCAAGCATGATGACTGGGGTGGAGATCATGAAGGTGGATCTCAACGCCTTGTCACCAAGGAAGAGGCCGTGGTTCGAGAAGATGCAGGCCGACATGCTCAAGTTCGACGACGAGTGATCTATGGTGTCGAGGGGCTATCTTTTTTGTATGCCGGCAGGTGTGCCGGCATGACCACGGGAGCCGCGATGGCGTGGTCGAACTCAAGTCCCACCATTTTTTGTGTGCTGGCATGTGTGCCGGCCGACTGATGAGTACGCCAACATGAACTGTGGTGTTTTCTGAAGCCGGCATTGTATGCCGGCGCTGGCATGATGCCGGCATGAGACATGGCCACTGGCATGATCGGTCGCGGGCCTTTTTTATTTAAAAGTTGAATGCGAACATGAAATGGATCGGCATGTTGAGCGCATTGCCGACCCAAACGCAAAACTGGGCGGACGACGGGCGGGCGGCCCACAAATGCGTCGTCCGTTTGGGTTGTCCCATTGGAGTTGCCCTTAGAAACTGAGGAAATAAAACACAACGGGTGAGACAAAAATCGGGACACCGCCCAACAGCAAGCACGCTATAGCGTATATAACAAAAAAACACATCATCAATTATCCATGAAATTTTACAATGATGGGCGGTAGGAAAGGCACTTGATTTGCTGGAACAAAAGTCAAAGCCCACCCCGTGAAATGAACTACTCCCCTTGGAAGTTATCGCGCAGACAGCAAGGGGCGGTCCGTGATCGCACTCATGTAGTGGGGCCGGCTAAGAGACCAGCTATAGTATAATCCTCCTGAAGCCAAGCAGTCCATTCGGAATGCGATACCAAGAAACCAGAGGCTGAAGCACAACGCAAGATTGACGAACTGCGTTCGTTCACAGGGCGGCGCACACCGCAATCTAAGGTATATCCGTCTCCAACCTAATGCCTTTTGTAGACCAGGATTACGATTTGCACACCGCATTACGGTAGCGTTCCTGCAGTGCTTTTTTCATGTCTACGGTGTCGATCCGATTTCTCGCGCTCAACAATCATTTTCTGGCGTTTTGTATAGATTGTTCATGCAAAATCGTTTTCCTTGACATGACCCAAACAAAACTCAATCTGAAAATCATTTTTTGTCCCACTACACAGCCAAGGAATTGATGTGAACGCATCATGATCCTGTAATGGTGAATGTGAGACGTCGGAAAAACTGAATATCTTTTGCTGTCCATTTTCTGTCCCAGGATGGACGGGTACGGGGTTCTACCTTCAGGGCCGAACGCGCCCCGACTGATTGCATTCGAATCAGAAGACGAAGAGGGGATTGGTTTCCTGGCGGCGTTGTGGAGCCTGAGCCGGACGAGGAAGATCAGAACCAGGACAATGGAAAGGCGCCCCCAACCGGCTCGAGATGCGGCGTGAAGAAGTTGCACGATCCGATTTCCTCGTTCAATGACGAGAAAAGACAGTACGTCGAGATGGTGTTTGGGGGGCTGCTAGATTTAGTTGGATGTTTACTGATGTGTTTTTCCATAAGTTACATTTCATTTTTATGTGGAGAGCAAGTAAGTATTGGTTCACACGTGTTTTTTCATGGGTTACATTCCTTTTTTTATGTGTGCATCAATGACGCAATGTTGGATGTTCACTGATGTGTTGCAACAACTGGGTTGTTAGCCCATTTCCCAGCTACATAGAACTGACGGGCGCCGTACTGAAAAAGCAGTTGAGTGTGGGAGGTTTCATAGAGATAGATCTGACGAATGTTTTCAAAGCTCACCACAGGCCCCTGGGTTTGCAGCAGTACGAGCTACGCTCCATTGCTCGCGCTCCCATCTGCCAAAACCTGCATGTTTTCTCAATCAAACGATGCTACCTCGGAGAAGAGCGCTTGACTAAGGTGAGGCAGATACGCTTGTATGCAAATACTAGCACCGGACGTAGTAATTGCACGTCGGAGACAGCAGCGCAACATTTACCACATAGAGTTTTCTGGATGCATTACATAGGCCCTTTTCCTATCCTAGATACATCTTTATCAGAACTTGATCCTCTCACGTACGAGATTGTGAGCGCCCCGGCTACGGCGACCCCACTGGCAGGAGGGACCAAGCCCATGGGACTTAATCATTATGGATTTTGTCGACGGCTTACCTCAGTCTGGCAAGGCCAACTGTCTTTGGGTGCTGGTGGATAAAAAGACTCGGTATGCTCACTTCTTGCCCACTGCCCACCCCTACACGACAGCTAAGGTGGCCAAGCTGTACATGCAACACATGTATAAGCTTCATGGTTTCCCTCGTGCCATCCTATCTGACGGAGATCCAGTGTTTACAAGCCACTTCTGGCAGGAACTGTTTCGTTATGCCGACACTGAGTTACGTTTGAGCACAACCAACCACCCGCAGACGGATGGTCAAACAGAGCGCGTGAACCAGTGCATGGAGACTTTTCTGTGCTGTTTCACGCACACGTGTCCTCATCGCTGGAGTTTCTGGATTCCCTTGGCATAATTTTGGTACAATTCCTCACACCACTCAGCTATAGGAATGTCACCTTTTAAAGGTCGGTTATGAGCCGCAGCAATGGGGAATCATTGCAACAAGTTCCTACTCGGTGCCGTCTTTGGAAGCATGGCTGGAGGAGTGTGCAGTGATGCAGAATCTGATTCAACAGCATCTGCACCGTGCTCGGCAGTGAATGAAGAGTAACGCGGAGAAACACCGCTCTTTCCGGGAATTTGTCGTAGGGGACAGTGTCTATCTGAAACTTCAGCCCTACGTGCAATCTTCAGTGGCTCCGCGGGGAAACCACAAACTGTCATTCAAGTTCTATGGCCCGTACCCAATCATCGAGAAGATCAACATTGTCGCCTACAAGTTGCAGCTTCCGGCACATGCGTCCGCCCACCCCATTTTTCATGTGTCGCAGCTTCCCCGAGCACTCCTCCCTGGTACGGTCATAATTCCTGATCTTCCCATCTGTACCGACATGCTTGCCATTCCCGTGGAGATACTCCAGACTCGCCGGAAGAATGGCGCTATGGTGGAGCAAGTCAAGGTGCGTTGGTCACCGGACTCTGCCATGGAAGACACCTGGGAATACCGTGCTGCTCTCTTCGATCGCTTCCCTCAAACTGCGGCTTGGGGTCAAGCCGCCACTCAAGGAGAGGGGGGGATGTGAGCGCCCCGGCTACTGCGACCCCACTGGCAGGAGGGACCAAGCCCAATGAGCCACGACCCAACAGAGCCCGCAGGCCTAACAAACGCTTCTGTGGGCCGGAGTGGGTGACGGCCCAGCCTACCACTACTTAAGCACAAGTCACCAACTCTAGCAACCATCCAGTAGATCACGGCGGTGGCGGCATCTATTCTTCATCCTAGGGTTAGCAAGAGAGAAATTCCCAATTCGTGTATCGGTCTATAATCTTGCTACTAATTCAGAGAGCAGTATAGATCGAGTTGCTGTTACCCTATCAGAGATACTACTACAGAGGGACGTGAATGCATATAGGCCGTTCGTTGTACATCCAACCGCAGCAGATGAAACAAGTAGAAATAAGTAGGAGTCAGCTGCCGGTACGCCTAGCTCGATGGTCGTGGTCGGCTGCACCACGACATCGAGGCCGCTCTGGACTAGTGCTATTTTCGGGCGCTCGTGCTCTGTGCCACCCGCCCTAGCGCATGGCACATGCATGCCAGTCACATCTTCCAAGAGGAGGAGTATAGTTTGGCTTCCTCATAGCAGTAGCTGCCAGAGAACACATAGCATCGGAAGAGCAGGCTGTAGCGATGCCGCCGCCGTTGTCATCGTGGTCGTCCTATGGTTCATATTCCTGTGCGGTGGTTCGTGTTCGTCCATCTCTCCTTCATTGGATTGGGCTGCATCACGTCCAGCGCTGCGTTCATGGGTTTCACCTGCTACCAATGCGCGCATGGACGTCAGCATGAGGCCTCGGAGCCGGCTCGTGTGCTCCTTTTTGGGACACGGCCAACATGCGCTAGGCCGGCGGCGACAGAGAGAACGAGCACGGGGAAGACGGATTCCTGCTCCTCCTCTTGGACGATGGAGCCGGCATGCGCCAGTGCGGCGGCGCAGAGTGGGAGCGTGGTGAACACAAGCACCAGTTGAGAGCGGCACGCAGGCGTCGCAGAGTACGAGACAGACAACACGAGCACCAGTTGAGATCGGCACGCCAGCAACACAGTATACGAGCGTGCCAAACATTAGCACTGGTTGAGAGCCGCCTCGACGGTGTAGCGCAGCCGACCACCGTCATCTGAGCTAGGCGTTCCGGCGATCTTACTCCTGCGGTTTCTACAGGTTCCACCTATTGCCATTGGATGCACAATGTAACCTGCATACATTCACGCCCCTCTGTAGTAGAGGATAATCTTCATCATGTGGCAGTTCAATCACTAGTCCGAACGGTGCAACAGTCTTCATTTATCTAGACGAAAAAATGACAGGATGTGTCAAAATCGATTTACTAGTACATAGGGTGCCGAACTTTTCTTCAGTTGGCTATACCAAAATGGCAGTTTTTATGATGCCCATCCGCCACGCGGGAGCCCAGAACTTTTAGTAATTTGCCACCATCGGTTGATTCCAGAAGTTAGCCTGAAGTAGTTCCTACCGCCCCTGCCACTTCAGAAAGCCAAAGCTGCTTTTGGTTCTGAGTGCGCCTGCGAAGACAGAGAGTAGGTTTCCATTCCTGGGTCTGCCACTCCAGAAAGGTACAGCCTCTCTTTCCTCATATTCCTTGGCGAAATTCAATAATTGATGAAGCCAGAACCTTATCCACCTAAAAGTGCGGATCTTAAAGCAAACCAACGGTTCCGATAACCACCACCCGAGCTAGTGTGGGTAGCAAATCCATTCCCTATATATATATATCACCTAGGCTTCAACTGTGTACTTGTTAGTTAAACATATGGTTAAAATGTGACACTAAATATGACTAGTAAGTAGTACAGTAGCAGTACTAGTGTACGTCGGTCAAATTATTCATCATGTCCACACATTGAACTGATGTGATAACACGCTGCGCGTGAGGTGACACAAGAATCCCGGCGGTGTGTTCGGGTATTCTGGACTTCAGATTTGGAGTACCACTTATCTATCGAAATTTTTCATCATTCACTTAAAACACTCGATTGATCATACATTGAGTACCATATAACTGGAATTAACCCATGCAAGTCGAAGAAGGATTGGCCGGTGCTGCCGGCTGGAGTCAAGTTTGATCCCACGGATTAGGAGCTGATCGAGCACCTTGAGGCCTAAGCAAGCATTTCTTCAAGCGCAATTCCAGGGCGTTCAAAAGGGGCACATGGACGCGTCGCAAGATACAGTTGGAGTGCGGCATGCATGCGATGTGGCACAACACCGGCAATACCTTGCCGGTGATGGTCAACGGCCAGCATACGGGTAGCAAAAAGGTTCTGGTGCTGCACACCAACAAGAACTTCGACTAGCGGAGGACCAACTGGGTGATGCACCAGTACCACCTCGGGGACCTGGAGCAAGAGAAGGAGCGGGAGTTGGTCCTCTGCAAGATTTTCTACCAGACGAACACTAGGGCCAGGACTAAAAAGATTATAAGTTAGTTTGGTATTGGTACTTGTACTACCTTGTCGTCCGCAAATCGGTATTGTTGTTAACAATCTTTTGGTATGAACTTGTCATTTGCTTCCAACCATCATGCCGAGGGTCGACGTGGATGATGTCTACTACACAACCTTTTTCTTGTAGACGTTGTTGGGCCTCCAAGTGCAGAGGTTTGTAGGACAATAGCAAATTTCCATCAAGTGTATGACCTAAGGTTTATCAATCCGTAGGAGGCGTAGGATGAAGATGGTCTCTCTCAAGCAACCCTGCAACCAAATAATAAAGAGTCTCTTGTGTCCCCAACACACCCAATACAATGGTAAATTGTATAGGTGCACTAGTTCAGCGAAGAGATGGTGATACAAGTGGTATATGGATAGTAGATAAAGGTATTTGTAATCTGAAATTATAAAAACAGCAAGGTAACAAGTGATAAAAGTGAGCATAAACGGTATTGCAATGCTAGGAAACAAGGCCTAGGGTTCATACTTTCACTAGTGTAAGTCCTCTCAACAATACTAACATAATTGGATCATAAAACTATCCCTCAACATGCAAAAAAGAGTCACTCCAAAGTCACTAATAGCGGAGAACCAACGAAGAGATTATGATAGGGTACGAAACCACCTCAAAGTTATTCTTTCCAATCAATCCGGTGGGCTATTCCTATAAGTGTCACAAACAGCCCTAGAGTTCGTACTAGAATAACACCTTAAGACACAAATCAACCAAAACCCTAATGTCACCTAGATACTCCAATGTCACCTCAAGTATCCGTGGGTATGATTATACGATATGCGTCACACAATCTCAGATTCATCTATTCAACCAACACAAAGGACCTCAAAGAGTGCCCAAAAGTTCTACTGGAGAATCACGACGAAAACGTGTGCCAACCCCTATGCATAGGTTCATGGGCGGAACCCGCAAGTTGATCACCAAAACATACATCAAGTGAATCACGTGATATCCCATTGTCGCCATAGATATCCACGGCAAGACATACATCAAGTGTTCTCAAATCTTTAAAGACTCAACTCGATAAGATTACTTCAAAGGGGAAACTCAATTCATTACAAGAGAGAAGAGGGGGAAGAAAACATCATAGGATCCAACTATAATAGCAAAGCTCGCGATACATCAAGATCGTATCACCTCAAGAACACGAGAGAGAGAGATCAAACACATAGCTACTGGTACATGCACTCAGCCCCGAGGAAGAACTACTCCCTCCTCGTCATGGAGAGCACCGGGATGATGAAGATGGCCACCGGAGAAGGATTGCCCCCTCCGGCAGGGTGCCGGAACGGGTCTAGATTGGTATTTGGTGGCTACGTAGGCTTCTGGCGACGGAACTCCCGATCTAATCTCCGTTTTGGATGTTTTAGGGTATATGGAGTTATATAGGCAGAAGAAGCACGTCAGGGGAGCCACGAGGGCCCCACGAGGCAGGGGGGCGCGCCCCAGGAGGGTGGGCGCGCCCTACCCTCGTGAGCTCCTCCTTCCTTCCTTGATGTGGGGTCCAAGTCCATCGAGTGGCTTTCGTTCCAAAAATAACTTCTCTAGTTGATTTCGTTCCATTTCGACTCCGTTTGATATTCCTTTTCTTCAAAACACTGAAATAGGCATAAAACAACAAATCTGGGCTGGGCCTTCGGTTAATAGGTTAGTCCCGAAAGTAATATAAAAGTGGATAATAAAGCTCAATATTGCCCAAAACAGTAGATAATATAGCATGGAGCAATCAAAAATTATAGATACGTTGGAGACGTATCAAGCATCCCCAAGCTTAATTCCTGCTCGTCCTCGAGTAGGTAAATGATAAAAAAGATAATTTTTGATGTGGAATGCTAGTTGGCATAATTTCAATGTAATTCGTCTTACTTGTGATATGAATATTCAGATCCGAAAGATTCAAGACAAAAGTTCATATTGACATAAAAACAATAATACTTCAAGCATACTAACTAAGCAATTATGTCTCTTCAAAATAACATGGCCAAAGAAAGTTATCCCTACAAAATCATATAGTCTGGCTATGCTCCATCTTCACCACACAACATATTTAAATCATGCACAACCCCGATGACAAGCCAAGCAATTGTTTCATACTTTTGATGTTCTCAAACTTTTTCAATCTTCACGCAATACATGAGCGTGAGCCATGGATATAGCACTATAGGTGGAATAGAATGGTGGTTGTGGAGAAGACAAAAAGGGAGAAGATAGTCTCACATCAACTAGGCATATCAACGGGCTATGTAGATGCCCATCAATAGATATCAATGTGAGTGAGTAGGGATTGCCATGCAACGGATGCACTAGAGCTATAAGTGTATGAAAGCTCAACAAAAGAAACTAGTGGATGTGCATCCAACTCGCTTGCTCACGAAGACCTAGGGCATTTTGAGGAAGCCCATCATTGAAATATACAAGCCAAGTTCTATAATGAAAGATTCCCACTAGTATATGAAAGTGATAACTCAAGAGACTCTCTATATGAAGAACATGGTGCTACTTTGAAGCACAAGTGTGGAAAAAAGGATAGTAGCATTGCCCCTTTTTTGGCCTTTCTTTTTTTATTTGGCCTTTCCTTTTTTTGGCCTTTCTTTTTTTTATTTGGGACAATGCTCTATTAATGATGATCATCACACTTTTATTTTCTTACAACTCAATAATTACAACTGGATACTTAGAACAAGATATGACTCTATATGAATGCCTCCGGCAGTGTACCGGGATGTGCGATGATGCATGAGTGACATGTATGAAAGAATTATGAATGGTGACTTTGCCACAAATACAATGTCAACTACATGATCATTCTAAGCAATATGACAATGATGAAACATGTCATAATAAACGGAACAGTGGAAAGTTGCATGGCAATATATCTCGGAATGGCTATGGAAATGCCATAATAGGTAGGTATGGTGGCTGTTTTGAGGAAGGTATATGGTGGGTTTATGGTACCGGCGAAAGTTGCGCGGTACTAGAGAGGCTAGCAATGGTGGAAGGTGAGAGTGCGTATAATCCATGGACTCAACATTAGTCATAAAGAACTCATATACTTATTGCAAAAATCTATTAGTTATCGAAACAAAGTACTACACGCATGCTCCTAGGGGGATAGATTGGTAGGAAAAGACCATCGCTCGTCCCCGACTGCCACTCATAAGGAAGACAATCAATAAATAAATCATGCTCCGACTTCATCACATAATGGTTCACCATACGTGCATGCTACAGGAATCACAAACTTCAACACAAGTATTTCTCAAATTCACAACTACTCAACTAGCATGACTCTAATATTACCATCCTCATATCTCAAAACAATCATCAAGTATCAAACTTCTCATAGTATTCAACACACTCACAAGAGAATTTTATTATTCTTGAATACCTAGCATATTAGGATTTTAAGCAAATTATCATGCTATTTAAGACTCTCAAAATAACCTAAGTGAAGCATGAGAGTTCATCTATTTCTTCAAACTAAAACTACCACCATGCTCTAAAAGATATAAAAGAAGCACTAGAGCATCGACAAACTACTCTGAAGGATATAAGTGAAGATCAATGAGTAGTTGAATAATTATGCAACTATGTGAAGACTCTCTAACATTTAATAATTTCAGATCTTGGTATTTTATTCAAACAGCAAGCAAAACTAAATAAAATGACATCTAAGAATAGCAAACATCATTTGAAGAAGCAAAAACTTAGGATCAACCGATACTAACCGATAGTTGTTAAAGAAGAAAGGTGGGATGCCAACCGGGGCATCCCCAAGCTTAGACGCTTGAGACTTCTTGAAATATTATCTTGGGGTGCCTTGGGCATCCCCAAGCTTGAGCTTTTGTGTCTCCTTAATTCCTCTCATATCACAGTCTCCCTAAATCTCAAAGCTTCATCCACACAAAACTCAACAAGGACTCGTGAGCAAGGTTGTCAGAATCGTGATTTTGAATCGGATCGGAGCTCCAACAATAGGATCGCAAATCGTAGAATCTTCACTATCAGGATCGTAGAAACGTAGATTCTATGAACTAAAGTCGTAGAATCATAGGGGTTAGTTTGGATCGTAAGGTCGTGGAATCATATAACATAATCGCGATTCTGACAACCTTGCTCGTGAGATAAGTTAGTATAAACCATTGCAAAACCTTATCATACTCTACTGTAGCAAATCACTAAAATTATTATTCAACATTTCATACTAAATGCCTCTGCATATTTAATAGTCCTATCCTCAAATAGAATCATTAAAGAAGTAAACATATGCAAACAATGCAAACATAACAGCAATCTGCCTAAACAGGATAGCCTGTAAAGAATGCTGCAACATCCATACTTCCCTGGCTCCAAAAATTATGAAATAAAATTCCCACTGTAGTAAATTTATCAGAACTTGATATTCAAAAGGTTTCAACATTTTATCACATTCTGACTTTTCTAGGGAATTATTGCAACAGCGGTAAATTTTCTGTTTTCAAACAGCAACATGTATACTTGTAACATAGGCATAGTAAAGGCTATCAATGCCACTTTTATTGAAATAAAAGATGCAAAACATTATTATAAATAACAGCAAGCAAATCCTATCAAAATAAATTGACGCTCCAAGCAAAACACATATCATGTGGCGAATAAAAATATAGCTCCAAGTAAAGTTACCGATGAACGAAGACGAAAGAGGGGATGCCTTCCGGGGCATCCCCAAGCTTAGGCTCTTGGTTGTCCTTGAATATTACCTTGGGTTGACATGAGCATCCCCAAGCTTAGGCTCTTGCCACTCCTTATTCCATAGTCCATCGAATCCTTACCCAAAACTTGAAAACTTCACAACACAAAACTTAACAGAAAACTCGTAAGCTCCGTTAGTATAAGAAAATAAATCACCACTTCAAGGTACTGTAATGAACTCATTATTTATTTATATTGGTGTTAAACCTACTGTATTCCAACTTCTCTATGGTTTATAAACTATTTTACTAGCCATATATTCATCAAAATAAGTAAACAACACATGAAAAACAGAATCTGTCAAAAACAGAAGAGTCTGTAGTAATCTGGATCAAACGTATACTTCTGGAACTCATAAAATTCTCAAATAAATTTATGGACCTGAGGAATTTATATATTAATCATCTTCAAAAAGAATTAACTAAATAATACTCTCCAAATAAAAATTTCAGCAATTCTCGTGAGCGCTAAGGTTTCTGTTTTTTACAGCATGATCAACAAGACTTTCCCCAAGTCTTCCCAAAGGTTCTACTTGGCACAAACACTAATTAAACACATAAAACCACATCTAAACACAGGATAGATGAATTATTTATTACTAAACATGAACAAAAAGTAAGGAACAAAAATAAAATTGGGTTGCCTCCCAACAAGCGCTATCGTTTAACGCCCCTAGCTAGGCATGATGATTTCAATGATGCTCACATAAAGGATAATAATTGAAACATAAAGAGAGCATCATGAAGAATATTAGTAGCACATTTAAGTCTAACCCACTTTCTATGCATAGGGATTTTGTGAGCAAACAACTTATGGGAACAATAATCAACTAGCATAGGAGGGCAAAACAAGCATAACTTCAAAACTTTAAGCACATAGTGAGGAAACTTGATATTAGTGCAATTCCTACAAGCATATGTTCCTCCCTCATAATAATTTTCAGTAGCATCATGAATGAATTCAACAATATAACTAGCACCTAAAGCATTCTTTTCATGATCTACAAGCATACAAGTTTTATTACTCTCCACATAAGCAAAATTCTTCTCATTCGGAATAGTGGGAGTATCATAAGAGACTTGAATACTATAAATTGTTTCCACATTAAAAGAGTAATGTTTAGAAAAAGGGTAATTATAATCACGACAAGTTTTATAGATATAATCATCACTACTTTTTATAGCATATGTATCATCACAATAATTATCATAAGTAGGAGGCATGCTATCATCATTATAAATTTGCATATCAAAACTTGAGAGGCTAAAAATATCATCATTATTAAACATAGCATCCCCAAGCTTGGGACAAACATTAATTGCAGCAAATATATTCTCAAATATTTCATCCTCATCAAACATAGCTTCCCCAAGCTTGGGACTTTTCATATCATAAGCATAATCACTCTCATCATTAATAGTATGGATAGCACCAATAGTATAGCAATTATCATATTCTTTCAAGCAAGTGCCAAAAAGATTTTCAAGATCATAAGAAGCATCATTATCTTCCCAATCATAATCATCACAATAAGCAATAGGCATAACAAGATCATCATCAAGTGTATTATCTTCATTTTCATGAGGTACAACAATAATAGGAGCAGCATTATTTGGGAGAGATATATTTTTACCTCTCTTCCTTTTTCTTTTCTTCTTCTTCACCACATCATGTGTGGGTTCAATCCTCTTTTTGGAGCTCCTTATTAATGAGATTGGTTGAATAGAGGGCTCCTCTTTGTTACCTGATTCATCATAAGAAATAATAGGAGGATATTGGGAAGTCTCTTCCCTTTCATTAGTATTCTCTTCATCCTCTATTTGCTTTCTTTTCTTTATGTAATTGGCAATATACAGATTATCAATGCAATTCACCGCACAATACATATAAATTTTTCTCTAGATCAAAATGAAGAACTTTATCAAGGGCAAATTTTGGAATATCCTTAATTCTACATTAAATTTCTTCATAACCCAAAAGCAAACTAAGTACATTATGATGTGTAAGGGAAATCAAGTCATCACAATTTTTGGACACGATACGCTCATGAAACAATTTGCATTGGGCACTAAAATGATCACGTTCATTGTGAAGTTCAAAAGTAGGGCTAAGAAATAATAAATTTTCAGCACATTCATCTAGCTCTTCTTGCAACAATTTGGTTTCTAAGTACTTATGCCTCTTGCAATATCTATCTTCCCTATTTGGTGTGTACTTGCAAACCCAGTCTACTCCACAAAAATTGACATGTTTATAGGAGGCATTTTCATCATAACTAGTGCAATCATCATTAGCATCATGGATATTCAAAGAATTCGCACTAACAACATTGCAATCATGCTCATCATTCAAATAATTAGTGCCAAACATTTTAGAGATCTCTTCTTCTAGCACTTGAGCACAATTATCCTTTCCATCATACTCACGAAAGATATTAAAAAGGTGAAGCGTCTGAGACAAACTCAATTCCATTTTTTATAGTTTTCTTTTATAGACTAAACTAGTGATAAAACGAGAAACTAAAAGACTCGATTGCAAGATCTAAAGATATACCTTCAAGCACTCACCTCCCCGGCAACAGTGCAAGGAAAGAGCTTGATGTCTACTACACAACTTTCTTCTTGTAGACGTTGTCGGGCCTCCAAGTGCATAGGTTTGTAGGACAATAGCAAATTTCCATCAAGTGGATGACCTAAGGTTTATCAATCCGTAGGAGGCGTAGGATGAAGATGGTCTCTCTCAAGCAACTCTGCAACCAAATAACAAAGAGTCTCTTGTGTCCCCAACACACCCAATACAATGGTAAATTGTATAGGTGCACTAGTTCGGCGTAGAGATGGTGATACAAGTGGTATCTGGATAGTAGATAAAGGTATTTGTAATCTGAAATTATAAAAACAGCAAGGTAACAAGTGACAAAAGTGAGCATAAACGGTATTGCAATGCTAGGAAACAAGGCCTAGGGTTCATACTTTCACTAGTGTAAGTCCTCTCAACAATACTAACATAATTGGATCATAAAACTATCCCTCAACATGCAAAAAAGAGTCACTCCAAAGTCACTAATAGCGGAGAACCAACGAAGAGATTATGATAGGGTACGAAACCACCTCAAAGTTATTCTTTCCAATCAATCCGGTGGGCTATTCCTATAAGTGTCACAAACAGCCCTAGAGTTCGTACTAGAATAACACCTTAAGACACAAATCAACCAAAACCCTAATGTCACCTAGATACTCCAATGTCACCTCAAGTATCCGTGGGTATGATTATACGATATGCGTCACACAACCTCAGATTCATCTATTCAACCAACACAAAGGACCTCAAAGAGTGCCCAAAAGTTCTACTGGAGAATCACGACGAAAACGTGTCCCAACCCCTATGCATAGGTTCATGGGCGGAACCCGCAAGTTGATCACAAAAACATACATCAAGTGAATCATGTGATATCCCATTGTCACCATAGATATCCACGGCAAGACATACATCAAGTGTTCTCAAATCTTTAAAGACTCAACTCGATAAGATTACTTCAAAGGGGAAACTCAATTCATTACAAGAGAGAAGAGGGGGAAGAAAACATCATAGGATCCAACTATAATAGCAAAGCTCGCGATACATCAAGATCGTATCACCTCAAGAACACGAGAGAGAGAGATCAAACACATAGCTACTGGTACATGCACTCAGCCCCGAGGAAGAACTACTCCCTCCTCGTCATGGAGAGCACCGGGATGATGAAGATGGGCACCGGAGAAGGATTGCCCCCTCCGGCAGGGTGCCGGAACGGGTCTAGATTGGTATTTGGTGGCTACGTAGGCTTCTGGCGACGAAACTCCCGATCTAATCTCCGTTTTGGATGTTTTAGGGTATATGGAGTTATATAGGCAGAAGAAGCACGTCAGGGGAGCCACGAGGGCCCCACGAGGCAGGGGGGCGCGCCCCAGGGGGGTGGGCGCGCCCCCTACCCTCGTGAGCTCCTCCTTCCTTCCTTGACGTGGGGTCCAAGTCCATCGGGTGGCTTTCGTTCCAAAAATAACTTCTCTAGTTGATTTTGTTCCGTTTCGACTTCGTCTGATATTCCTTTTCTTCAAAACACTGAAATAGGCATAAAACAGCAAATCTGGGCTGGGCCTACAGTTAATAGGTTAGTCCCGAAAGTAATATAAAAGTGGATAATAAAGCCCAATATTGCCCAAAACAGTAGATAATATAGCATGGAGCAATCAAAAATTATAGATACGTTGGAGACGTATCAGTGGATATAAAGCTGAATCATTTGCTTCGAAACGAATTTTCAAGCACCTGATTTTTATTTGATGGGTAGCATAAGCACCTGCCGTTCGAATTCCCAGTTCTTCAAATTTTTCGAAACAAGTGCATGCTCTTATTATCACGATGAAAAAACAATATCCCTGCTGCATCCCAATTATCAATCTGTACTTGCAGAATTCTCTCGTTTATTGAACACGTATATTGTTTTTTCAGGTCAAGCAAGTTTCAACTGGGTTGTAGACTGCCCAGGCTTGGTTTTGTTTTTAACAGGCCCAACCCATGACGATAACGGGGCACAAAGATCCAGCTATCTACTGGCCTCCGGCCCGCGAGCGTTAGTTATATTTTGTCTTACAACATCCGTAGGCACTTTTTTTTACTGAATCAAACACACAACCCAGTTCTATTTTCCTCTTGAAACGCATGTCCTACATCCATTTTCTAATCTCTACCTATAGTTTTACTAGTTCATATACACGTATCATTATATTGAAAATACATAAAATTCACTTTTTATATTTACATCCTTATTTTTGTTGTTGTTTTCCCTCCCAGCGCTGATTTTTCTACCACTGGTTTTCTCTTAAACCAACTCAATTGTGCCACGTCTTATTTGCTTACAAAAACAAAACGATTTTTTTGGCAAATCAATAAGTTCTTAAAAAATGTTTATCATTTCGGGATTACAAAAGTTCTGAGTCCACCGAAATATGCAAAATAAGGTTGCACTTTTTGACCGTGGTCCTGGGCAGAAAATGGATTGTAATAAATTACTTAAGAGTTAGCAAATGGGTTGCAAATTATTAAAAAATAGCAAATGAGCTCTATGTTGTCTGCAATAGATTTGGAGGCTGACTTGTGGGCCTACTAAGTTCATGCGTACACAAGGTTTATCAAAAAAGAAACTTAGTCAACAATCGACTCTACGAGCGTCAGACAGTTAGATGTCAATCTAACGGCAATCGTGCTTCTTCAGTCTCTGATCTTCCTGCCCCAGCCGCCCAAACCAGCGTCGTCGGAACCGCCTGCTCCCGCCTCCCCTGGCCGGCTGTGCTGCCGGGCAGGCCTCATGGCCCCATCATATACTCGCATCCCTGGTCTGTCTATCCCTCTACTCACCCACACCTCCTGTTATTTTCCGGCGATGGCAGCTCAGCTAGTCAACCCTCGTACTCTCCACCGTGTGGGCAGCCACTGTCGTGTCTTCCCCAGCTCCATGTCATTCCCTTCATAGGCCTCGCCGTCGTCCACCGCCCTGGTGCTCTCGGCGCGGCGTGGTCAACGTGGTCAACGAAAGACATCCATCGGAAGTGGACTGTACGTGGAGAGGTTGACAGCTGGGTCCACGGCCGCACACAAGGAAATGCCTCCTTATTACACGCAAAATAATAATTCCTCCACCTGACATCTGGGACCCGCTAGAAGGGCCTCTGTATTTCACGTAAAAAACATTCCCTCCGCTGACAGGTCGGACCCACCAACTATATCTTCACACGCAAGGAAGTGCCTCCTTATTGCGCACAAAAAAAAATGAATACCCTCCTGCCAGCTGGGACCCACCACAATGGGAGGCTGACTTGTGGGCCTACTAAGTTGACGGGGACAGAGGGCTTTGTCAAGTTAGTCAATATGAATGATTCTAGCTCCAGTGACCGTACGGTGTCCATCCAACGGCCTTAGTGCTTCTTCAACCTCTGGTCTTCTTACTCCAGCCGCCCAAAGCAGCGCCGGTCGTGCCGCCTGCTCCTACCTCCCGTGGTCGGCTGTGCTATCGTGGAGGCCTCACCGCCCCATACTACTCCCACCGCTGGTCAGGCCATCCCTCCACTCACCCACACCCCCTGTTTTTCTGCGGCGACGGCAGCCTCACACCGCAGCCGAACCAGTGAACCCTCGTACTCCTCTCTGCGTGGGCATCCACTGCCGCATCTTCCCCTGCTCTGCGTCGTCCCCTTCCTAGGCCTCACCGTCGTCCACTGCCTTGGTGCTCTCGGCGCGGCGTGGTCAATGTGGTCAACGACCGACTTCCATCGGAAGAGTACTGTACATGGAGAGGCTGACAACTGGGTCCACGGCCACATCCCAGTTTCTTTTGATTTGCCAAGTCGCTTTGTCAGGCGTGTTGGGCTGCAAATCTTTCAAGACGAGGTGAGCTTCATTCGGCTGGCCGAGAAAATGGCCTATCAGTAATGAGAAATGGGACGTACATTTTTAAAACACATCAAACCGGCAATTAGTTTCAAATTTCTTTTTTTCATTTTGAGATTTTAAATTGCATTGATTTTTATGCGTGGACAATTTGTTGGATTTTATATTGATATACATTTATTTTTAAAATCAGTTTGAATGTGACTCAAAATTTCGGGATTAAAAACAGTTCGGACCGCACCGAAATATGCAAAATTTCGTATAGTTTTTTAACCGTGGCCACAATATGGGATGTAATGCTAACAAAAAGAATATGTGCTCCAAAAAAACCTTAAGAATTAGAAAATGAGCTGTAAATTATTAGAAATAATGGCAGATGGGTTGTATGATGTTTTCCATAGATTTGAGGCTTTCCTAAAAAATGTTGACGCACAAGCAGTGACTGTTGGATGTCCATCCAACGATCGTCGTGCTTCTTCAATCTCTGCTCTTCCTGCTCTAGCCACTCAAACAAGCGCCGATGGGACTACCTGCTCCCTCCTCCCCGCGGCCGGCAGTGCTACCGTGCAGGCCTCATCGCCCCACCGTACTCCCATCGTTGGCCTAGCCATCCATCTACTCACCCACACCTGATGTTATTCTCCAGCGACGGCAAACGAACCGATAAACCCTCGTACAGTCGCACTCCCCTCCGCGTGGGAAACAACTACCGAGTCTTCCCTACCTCCGTGTCATTCCCTTCCTAGGTCTCACCATCGTCCACTGTCCTAGTGCTCTCGGCGCGGACTGGTCAATGTGGTCAACGATCGACATGCATCTGAAGTGGACTGTACGTGGAGAGGCTGACAGCTGGGTCCACGGACGCACGCAAGGAAATGCCTCCTTATTACGCGCAAAATAATGATTCCTCCACCTGACATCTGGGACCCACCGAAAGGGCCTCTGTGTTTCGCGAAAAAATGTTACCGCCGCTGACAGCTTGGACCCACCAGCTATATCTTCGCACGCAAGGAAGTGCCTCCTTATTATGCACAAAAAAATGAATACTCCCCCAGCTAGCTGGGACCCGGTATAGTGGCAGGCTGACTTGTGGGCCTACTAAGTTGATGGGGACGGAGGGCTTTGTTAACTTAGTCAATATGCATGTTCTAGCTCCACTGACCGTACGATGTCCATCCAACGACCATAGTGCTTCTTCAACCTCTGGTCTTCTTGCTCCAGCCACCCAAAGTAGCGCCGATCGTGCCGCATGCTCCTGCCTCCCGTGGCCGGCTGTGCTGCCGCGGAGGCCTCACCGCCCCTACTATTCCCATCGCTGGCCAGACCATCCCTCTACTCACCCACACCCCCTATTATTCTGCGGCGACGACAACCTCACACCGCAGCGAACCAGCGAACCCTCGCACTCCTCTACGCGTGGGCATCCACTGCCGCATCTTCCCCGGCTCTGCGTCGTCCCATTCCTAGGCCTCGCCGTCGTCCACTGCCCTGGTGCTCTCGGTGCGGCATGGTTGACGTGGTCAAGGAACGGCTTCCATCGGACATGGACTGTACATGGAGAGCCTGACAGCTGGGTCCACAGCTGCAGCAAGGAAGTGCCTCCTTATTACGCGCAAAATAATTATTCCTCCACCTGACAGCGGGGACCCACCGGACGGGCCACCGTATTTCACAAAAAAACGTTTCCCCTAACTGCTGGGACCCACCAGCTACATCTTCGCACGCAAGGAAGTGCGTCCGGGCAAAAACAAAAAAAAACGATTCGCCCCCCTGAATGCTGGGACCCACCAGCTACATCTTCGCATGCAAGTGTCTAACAGTTGGGACCCACCTGGTCAAAGCATACGTAGCGTTGTCATTCTGGTCGCAAACGTGTACGTACACACTGGTCGATGTAGAGACACGCACGTGTCGTAGTAGAGGCGCGCACGTAGCATGTACACGTGCGTACATCGGCCAGGGTGCAAGAAAGTAAATACGGCCACGTACATACATACGGGTGGGGTCTCGAACGCCTACTCGCGCGTACGTATGGCCAGGCTCGTGTACATGGCTGGGTCGGAACGGAGAAACAGCGTCGTCGTCGTGTTCATGGGGAGCCAATCGGCTGGGTCAGAACAGAATGCGTCGTCGTGTTCATCGGGAGGGCTTGGACGGAACAGCCGATGGAAACGAGGCCTGGTGTACCACAGAACGGAGGAAACGGCCTTGTGTTCGACCGGCCACGTTCGAAACGGGATCCTGTTCATCGGGAGGGATCCGGCGTACCGCAAAACGGAGGAAACGGACCTCCTGCGGTCGAAACGGGGGTCCTGTTGATCGGGAGGGGTGTGGCATACTGCAAAACGGAGGAAACGGACTTGTGTTGGAGTGCTACGGTCGAAACGGGGGTCCTGTTCATCAGGAGGGGTGTGGCGTACCGCAAAACGGGACTCCACAGGATACTGTTCATCTCCATCGTCGACCCCCTCCAGCCTCCATGGGCTACTATTCATCCACCGTCGACCTCCTCCAGCCTCCACCTGCAACTGTTCATCCACGGGGCTCCTGTTCATCCAGCCTCCACCGCGCGCTACTCCACCGGCTACTATTCAACCAGCCCTCTCCACGGGCTCCTGTTCAACCACCCCTCCACGGGCTACTATTCATCTAGCCCTCCACCGTCTATCGTTCATCTTGCCCTCCACGGGGTGGTCCTTTTCATCTAGCCCCAACCGGCTCGATCGATCGGGGTCCTGCTCATCCAGAGGCAACACCACGGGGTCCTGTTCATCCACCCCCACCGGGAACTGTTCATCCAACCCCCCCTATGGGAGTCCTGGATTAGGGGGTGTCCAGACAGCCGGACTATCTCTATTGGTCGGACTGTTAGACTATGATGATACAAGATTGAAGACTTCATCTCATGTCCGGATGGGACTCTACTTGGCGTGGAAGGCAAGCTAGGCAATACGGATATGTGTACCTCCTCCTTTGTAACCGGCCTTGTGTGACCCTAACCTCTTCGGTGTCTATATAAACCGGAGGATTTTAGTCCGTAGGACAACATACAATCATACCATAGGCTAGCTTCTAGGGTTTAGCCTCTCCGATCTCGTGGTAGATCTACTCTTGTACTACCCATATCATCAATATTAATCAAGCAGGACATAGTGTTTTACCTTCATCAAGAGGGCCCAAACCTAGGTAAAACATTGTGTCCCCTGCCTCCTGTTACCATTCGCCTCAGACGCACAGTTCGGGACCCCCTACCCGAGATCCGCCGGTTTTGACACTGACATTGGTGCTTTCATTGAGAGCTCCTCTATGTCATCGCCGTTAGGCTTGATGGCTCCTACTATCATCGATAGCGATGCAGTCCAGGGTGAGACTTTTCTCCCCGGACAAATCTTCGTGTTCGGCGGCTTTGCACTGCGGGCCAATTCGCTTGGCCATCTGGAGCAGATTGAAAGTTATGCCCCTGGCCACCAGGTCAGGTTTGGAAGCTTAAACTACACGGCCGATATCCGTGGAGACTTGATCTTCGACGGATTCGAGTCTCTGCCTTGTGCGTCACGCGGTCACGATGAGTATGACTTAGCTCTACCATCGGACAGTGTTAAGGAGATCGCACTGGCAGCCGCTCCGACCCTCAATTCGGAGCCAGTTGCGCCTTCCGCGGACGGGTGGATGGACCCCGCCACGGAGGCCTTACCCTCAGCGGCGATCGAGCCGAACATCGACTTTACCTTGCACGAGAGCCGTGTTGTTAAACTGCCGGATACTTCTCCGGCCACGGACTCCAAACCGCCTGTGCCCGTTCCGGTCAAATCCGGTTGGGCGCCAATCATGGAGTTTACCTCCGCAGATATCTTTCAACACTCGCCCTTTGGTGATATACTGAATTTATTAAAGTCTCTCTCCTTGTCAGGAGAATCCTGGCCGAACTATGCCCGGCAGGATTGGGATGCGGATGACGAAGAAATTCGCCGCCCACTCACCACCCACTTAATAGCCACTGTCGATGACTTAACCGATATGCTCGACTCCGACTCCGAAGACATCGACGGTATGGACGACGATGCAGGAGACGAACAGGAACCACTGCCCCCAGGGCACTGGACGCCCACTTCACCACATGACGTATACATGGTGGACACACCAAAGGAAAACAATGACGAGGAACGGAAGGACAACCCGAAGGGTTGTTCCCTCGAGAAGCAGTCGAAACGGCGGCGTAAGCGCCGCCCCAAATGCCGCCTCGATAGAAACAACGATCATACAGACCCAACGTTAGAGCAGGGGGAACCATTGTAGGACCACAGCAACACGGAGAATCAAGCCGAACAACCCGACTCTGTCAAAGATCATAGTCCAAATGACGTCACACCGGAGTAACACCCGGAGCAACAAGACTCGTTGCCACCGCGAGGAGTCTAAAAAAGCAGAAGCAAAGGCTCAAAGCTGCGCAAGACACACTCCAAATCAGATGGAACAAAGTACTCAACACAGCAGCGAAGTACAGCGGTAATCGCCCCACCAAGAGCTACCCGAAGCGGAAGTTGCTACCTGAATTCGATGAGGAGGCCTTAGATCCCCCACAACCAAAAATCAAAACAGCCATCTGGCCGGATAAGCGACCTCACGACCAACATAGAGCGGCAAACAACACCGCACATAAGCCAATACGCGATCCACGCGAGGACTCGCATCAAAAGGACGGCACAACCAGATCCATCTATGGACCACGTAAGCGTGCTCCAGCATACAACGCAACACAACAAACATCCGAAGAACGCGGTACACCCGGATACAGGGGTGCCGCACACCCCCTATGTTTCACCGATGAGGTGCTAGATCATGAATTTCCACAGGGATTCAAACCCGTAAATATAGAGGCATACGACGGAACAACAGACCCTGGTGTCTGGATTGAGGATTATATCCTCCATATCCATATGGCTCGAGGAGATGACCTCCATGCCATTAAGTATTTACCCCTCAAACTCAAAGGGCCAGCTCGACACTGGCTTAAGAGCCTCCCCAAAAGTTCCATTGGAAGCTGGGAAGAGCTCGAAGATGCTTTTCGGGCAAATTTTCAGGGGACTTACGTCCGACCTCCGGACGCGGACGATTTGAGTCATATAACTCAACAACCCCGAGAGTCGGCCCGAAAGCTTTGGAATAGGTTTCTTACTAAAAAGAACCAAATAGTCGACTGTCCGGACGCCGAGGCCTTGGCAGCTTTTAAGCATAGCATCCGCGACGAATGGCTTGCCAGACATCTCGGCCAAGAAAAGCCGAGAACAATGGCAGCATTAACAAGCCTCATGACCCGCTTTTGCGCGGGTGAGGATAGTTGGCTAGCCAGATGCAGCATCAGCGACCCCAGTACATCCGAAGTTAGAGATGGAAACGGGAAATCACGGCGCAACAACAATAACAAACGCCGGAATAAAGAAGACAGCGCGAAGAGCACGGCAGTAAACGCCGGATTCAAAAGCTCTCGGCCAAGTCAGCAAAAGCCGCCCTCTAAAGGCGCCAGAGACGAACTGTCCAGCCTAAACAAAATTCTGGACCAAGTATGTCAGATCCATAGCACCCCTGGTAAACCCGCTAATCATACCCACAGAGAATGTTGGGTCTTCAAGCAGTCCGGCAAGCTCAACGCCGTACACAAGGGGGAGGATACACCAAGCGAAGACGAGGATGAGCCTCTCAAGCAAGACACTGGGAACAAAAGAAGTGTCCACCAGAAGTCAAAACAGTCAACGTGTTACACGTGATCAAGGGGAGAAACAAAGCGACACTCCCAGAAAAATATGCCCAAGGGCCTATCACCGCGGAGTCCTGCCACTGGTCGTCTCAACCGATCACTTTCGACCATCGTGATTACTCAGCAAGTATTCGACGTGCAGGATGGGCTGCCCTGGTATTAGACCCAATAATTGACGGATACCACTTCACACGAGTCCTGATGAATGGTGGCAGCTGTCTAAACATGATATACCAGGATACAATCCGCGAAATGGGGATAGACCCAACGAAAACTCGCCATAGCAACACTACCTTTAAAGGAGTAACGCCAGGCCCAGAGGCTCACTGCACGGGCTCCCTACTACTAAAGGTTATATTCGGCGTCCCCGATAACTTCCGTAGCGAACATTTAACCTTCCACATTGCTCCGTTCCAAAGTGGCTATCAAGCACTACTTGGACGCGAAGCTTTCACTCGCTTTAATGCAATACCGCATTATGCTTCCCTCACACTCAAGATGTCCGGTCCACGTGGCATCATTACAGTAAATGGAAATATTGAGCGATCTTTGCACGCCGAAGAGAATGCGACCGCCTTGGCAGCCGCACACTAAAAACGGCCTCACCAACTAAAGCATTTGATAGGTCGTCAAGACCACGGACACGGTTAGACGAGTCCGGCGCAGCTATATGTAATTCATACCGGTTTGATGGCCACACCCCTATTACAAATACAAGGGGCTCAACGCACGCGGACAAGTGGCAATTTTTACTCATCTTTAATTATACATGTTTTTTTAAAAAAAACTACATTTCTGCATGACAACTTTTCACCTAAGTTCCTCTCTTTTACAGATGACCATCGTGCTACACCCGTCCAAGATACGGCACAACGGAGACACAGGCGCAGACGTGCAGCAGGGACCCGCACCAAGGATTCTTTTTAGATTAAGACCCTGCGTAAACCTTTTTTACTGTCTCTTGTTGATACACATCCCTTGAATTCTTAGTACAATTGAGAAGGATGCTGACATCTTGGCATGTGGCCATGTCAGAATAACGCCCGTACCTGGACACAAGGGGCTTCTTACAAAGGGCACTATTCAGGCGCAGTTTATACCATAAAGACCGAATACCTTAGGGAGTGTTCGGCGTCGTGAGTTTGAACTTATATGCATCAGCTCCGAATCATGTCTTTGGTCAAATGTTGGGTTTGCCCGGCTCCTGTGTTTTGGTGCCTTACATTCCGTTCTATAGGCTAAGGCAGCACCAGGAGAACTACTGCGATTGTGCCTTGGTTCGTCTGGACGAGCACCTCAGTAGAGAAAGCCGAAAACTGACTGTCATGATATAGCGCGAGACTGGTCAACCACTCGACGACCTATCGGAATGTTAGGATTCCTCCGCTTTAATGAAGGGCCATTTCCCGGCCAGGCATATACGCACCCCGAGTTTGGGAGAGTGCGGGGCCACCAGGGGATATATAGTAGCCCCCCCCCGTCAAACTCCTATGGCTAAGTGAAAGTGTTAAAGCATCATAGTCCGATTGCCTCATTCGCTACGCTATCACCTCCTTAATAGGACCAAGACGTTGGGTTAAGTGTGAACATGCGTTTTCTGCGAGCACCTCCGCATTATATGCGTGGGGGTTGAAGCTGACGACTGCAATCTTTCAGGTTATATACATATCTATGTAAACGACCGCACAGGAGGCACCATATTACTTTCCGACAAAAGTATAAATACAGCCTTACTACATTTCATAAAAACATTGTGTTTACAATGGGAATACATGTCACTCAAACATAATATTCTTCGAGCACTAGGCCTCTATCAAATGAGCACCCTCAAGAACCTCTTCAAAATAGTGCTCGGCAGCTACTCGGCCTATGGCCGAACCTTGCGCCGCAACAGTGGTAGCATCCATCTCCGCCCAGTATGCCTTGACACGGGCAAAGGCCATCCGCGAGCCTTCTATGCACGCCAACCTCTTCATCGCATTGATGCGCGGCACCGCACCAAGGAACTGTTGCACTAAGCTGAAATAGCTGTTCGGCTTCGGCTTCTCCGGCCACAAATGATCTACGACGGACCTCATGGCAAGTCCGGACAACCTATTAAGTTCGGCCCATTCGGCTAGCTAATCAGTCAAGGGAAGCGGACGCTCCAGAATGTTAAATTGCGATAAGAACAGCTTGTCCACTTCACGATCTGTCTGATCTCGGAAGTATTCGACCGCATCGACAGCGCTTGCAGCCAAGTCCATATATGCGTCTGCCGAACTCCACAGCCGATCCAGAGGGGCATACCGCGGATCTCCGAACTTCCTTTGCAGCAGAAAGGGCTTCCTAGCCACAATATCCCTGGCTTCGCGCAGCTCCTCCTTCTTCGCCCTCATAGCAGAGCGAGTGTCTTTGGTCGCCATCGTGGCCTTTTCAAGGTCCTATGCCTTCACTCGGTTTTCTTCTTCAAGGAACTGGCAACGGTCGGCAGTGCCTTTTAATTCCACGGCCATCTTGGCCATCTTCTCTTTGCTTTCGCAATGCGCAGCCTTCTTGGCTCTTAACTCTTCAGCCGCCTTCAAAGCAGCCGCATTACTAGCTCTTGCTTGTTCTTTGGCTCGGGCAAGTTTCGCCCGAAGGGTCTCCATGGTGGCAGCTCCGTCTGCAGTCACAACATATTAAAGATACTGGCATCATGCTGCTCTTATTATGTGACATTCACCAGAAAACATTACTTACCCTGTGACTCGTCAAGCCGCTTGTTAACAAGCTCGATGTCGGCGTCTGCCGCATCCAATTGCTGCTTTAGTTCGGCAAACTCATTAGTTCGGCTAGCCACTGGAGCCTCCACCATCTGCACATCAAGGCAGTCTGGTTATTACCTAGGACTATGATCCTCTGTTCGCCGCCGTTCTCGACAACAACCAGAGTCTCAGGGGCTACTATCTACACAGGGCACACCTAACATATGCGGTACTATCAAAAAGTATATCATTTCACGTACCTCAAAGCCCGTCAATAGACTCATAAAGGCTTCATGTAATCCGCTTTCGGCGGACGAAATTCTTTCCATCACCGTACCCATCAACATACGGTGTTCTTCTGAGATGACCGCTCGCTCCAACAGCTCCCTCAGAACGTCCGACCGCATACCAGACGATGTCGGACTCTTTTGTTTGCTCCCTTCGAGAGCCGGACGCTGGGGACTTCGGGTGACTATGGGATTATCTTCTGGCCTCACCGGACCCGGAGAGGCCCTCCGTGACGACACTTCGAGGTCGCCCGCCTCTTGAGCGTGGGAGTCCCGGGGAGGCGTTTCGCTCTCCATCATCTCCGGAAGAAGATCCCCCGAAGACGAGCTTAGCTGAGAAGGGCTAAGATCCGAACTGCAAGATATATGCTTCGGTTATTTTTCTCAGAGGAAAGGTAGTATACCTTCACTATTAAAGTATTTTTTTGATCACTGACGGCTCGTTGGAGGGCTGGTCCCCGCATGGACTTTGTGCGGCAAGAGCACCGCCCGAGGCAGGACCCTCTGTTGGAGACTTCTTCTCCCGTTTGGAGGCCTCGGTCTCCGGATCCTCAGAGGCAGTCCTCTTCCTCCCCCGTAACGAGAGAAGGTCAGAATCTTCTCCTTGGTTATCCTCCCTTGTGGAGGCGCTCGTTCCCTCGGTAGGAACTGGCAGCGATGGGGCCCGCTTTCGCCCATATTATTCTCCCCCGCATCTTCCTTCGAGGGCTCCGGGCAAGGTGCGCGCTCGAGCATCTTTTCCAGTACCGGATTTTCCAAACCCTCAGGGAGGGGGGCCAAACACCGAATCATCTTCGCCTTTGTTAGCTAGTCCTGGTCATAGGGCGATTTCTCAGAAATGACGTCATGATAAATAAAAGACAGTGTGTTCAGCTTGAGGATTACTTACTTGTTCGGCGGTGCGGTTACTACTCAGGCCCACGTCCTTGGTAGTGTCCGGACACTATGTTTGAGGTCCGAAGAATGACTTGTACATCTCCTCGTGCGTCAGGCCGAGGAAACTTTGAATAGCACGCGGTCCTTCTGGGTTGAATCCCACAAACGAAGGGGCCGGCGTTTGCAAGGCTGGACTCGACAAACCAGCATGACTTGCATTACCATAACCTAATTAAAATCTCCCTCGAAGAGATCTTGAATGCGGATTTGCAGTATAGGCACGTCTTTGGCTGGACCCCAGCTCAACCCTCTGCTAATCCATGACATCAGTTGTGGTGGGGTGCCCGAGCGGAAAGCAGGGGAGCCACCCACTTGGCACTTCTGGGAGCTGTGATGTAAAACCACTCCCGTTGCCATAATCCGGACACCTCTGGAAAGGAACCTTTTGGCCACGGGGCTCCCGCAATCTTGCTTATTAATGCTCCTCCGCACGCTGCGTGCTGTCCCTCGATTGTCTTCGGCTTCACATCAAAAGTCTTGAGCCACAGGCCGAAGTGAGGGGTAATACGGAGGAAGGCCTCACACACGACAATAAATGCCGAGATGTGAAGAAAGGAGTCTGGGGCTAGATCGTGGAAGTCTAGCCCATACTAAAACATCAAACCCCTTACGAAGGGATCCAGAGCGAGGCCTAGACCTCGGAGGAAGTGGGAGATGAACACGACGTCTTCGTTGGGTTTAGGAGTAGGGATGACCTGCCCTCGGGCAGGCAGCCGATGCGAAACTTCGGCGGTCAGATATCTGGCCTCCCTCAACTTC
Organism: Triticum dicoccoides; assembly: GCF_002162155.2. Lineage (NCBI taxonomy): Eukaryota > Viridiplantae > Streptophyta > Magnoliopsida > Poales > Poaceae > Triticum > Triticum dicoccoides. The sequence continues at coordinate 204,728,481 of NC_041392.1, forward strand.
TGGATATCTTCTTCTGTAAGGGAGGAGGGTGTCCATCGGCCTTGAAGGCTGGATCCGGACATGGTTGGAGATCCGGAGCACCTGACCTGAGCTTTGGGTGTTAGAACTCGAGGCGGGGGAAGGATTCGATTGAGCACGGGAGGGGAAAAAGTGAAAACCTTGGCCCTTTATAAAGAGGGTGAATACCAAGCGTCCTCCCCATGGGCGTTTGGGGCTTGCCTATAATCTAGGAGTCCTAAACGCGGTTGGGTTACCCACGCCCGTATTGATGAGAATCCCATGATAAGGGGGCACGATCTTTGCTTTGACGAGACGTGGCAAAAAACTGCCTTGCGTTATGTGCGGGGCAAGTTAAAAGAAACGGTTAGAATAATCGCCGGGCCGTGACATAATGTCGTGTTGCCAAAACAAGTCAGCAAATTGGATTTTGTGGAAATATTATTCTCTCTACGGTGGTATGTGGAACTTATTTTGAAGGGTCGGACACTATCCTTATATTCAAATTCTTCCGTGGTGTATTCGGAGGAGGAACCCGCCTTGCAATGCCAAAGACAATACTGCGCGCGCATTCAGGTATACTAGCTTCCTATAAGAGAACTAATAGGAACTTTGTCTGGCCAGGAATGGATGCCTCTCTTGAGGACAGACTGTGACGGTAAAGCAACAACATCAACTCGCAATGGCCCTCGATGTTAACCTAACATGGATTGATTCTAAATTATGAATCAAAAATCCTGATCTCGCAAAGGATCTGCAATAGCTGTGTGTACTCGAGGACTCTTAGGGAAAGAAAAGCACTTTTCTCTCTCAGCAGTTAGACCGGCTATGGGTGTGTTGGTTATATACTGCGCCTTCCTTCTTCGAACCTTTTGGTATGGAGCAAAAACATGATTCATTAAAGATTGGAAGGTAGCAGGTGCATTAGTGAGTCCAAATGGCATCACTAAGTATTCATAATGACAAAAATATGTCCTAAAATTTATGAATGTCTTCTCTTCTCATTCTTATCTGATGATAACCTGATCTCAAATCAAGTTTGGAAAACAGTTGTGCACCATGTAGCTCATCTGCTTCCTATTCTGAACAGGAACACATTCCGGGCAGGAACAAATTCTAAGCTTTAACAAATGCAGGTCTGAATCGCTTCCGGGCAGGAACACATTTTCAGCTTTAACAAATGCAGGTCCGAATCGCTTCCGGACAGGAACAGATAAATCTCGCTCAACCGGAGAACTGGACTCATCGTCATTGAAAGCCTGGTTTAGGGGCTACTGTGGGAGTCCTGGATTAGGGGGTCTCCGGACAGCTGGACTATCTCCATTGGCCGGACTGTTAGACTATGAAGATACAAGATTGAAGATTTCGTCTCATGTCTGGATGGGACTCTACTTGGCGTGGAAGGCAAGCTAGGCAATACGGATATGTGTATCTCCTCCTTTGTAACCGACCTTGTGTAACCCTAACCTCTCCGGTGTCTATATAAACCGGAGGATTTTAGTCCATAGGACAACATACAATCATACCACAGGCTAGCTTCTAGGGTTTAGCCTCTCCGATCTCGTGGTAGATCTACTCTTGTACTACCCATATCATCAATATTAATCAAGCAAGACGTAGGGTTTTACCTCCATCAAGAGGGCCCGAACCTGGGTAAAACATTATGTCCCCTGCTTCCTGTTACCATCCGCCTCAGACGCACAGTTTGGGACCCCCTACCCGAGATCCGCCGGTTTTGACACCGACACCCCCCCGCGCGCAATGCTCACTATTCATCCAGAGGCAGCATCGATCGACTTCAGTTAGCAGCAGTAGAGAAGGAATCGCTCGATCGGGTTTAGTTAAATGCCATCGATCGATCGCTCGGGTTCAGTAATGCGTAGCCTGCAGTGCAATCGCTCGGGTTCAGTTAGAGCCCAACGCCTCGCTCCGATTCAGTTAGAGCCCAACGCCTCGCACCCACGTGCGTGCGTGTACGAGAGAAACGTGCATCAGTCGGCCCCGACCACCCACCATAACCGGGAACACCCCAATATTTTCCTCACCCTCGCTTCTACCACGGTTTTTTTCGTCATGGATGGCCAAAGAATGTCATGCAGCTGCATCTCCGGCCCGCCCAGGACGAAAAGCCCATTTTCTGTCATGATTTTTTGTCATAGAAGTAGGACCCCACCACATCTATGATGATACCGGGTTTTGTCACAATTATCATCATAGAAGTGTCATAAGTATGACAGAAAAAAATCGTTCAGCCCAAAATGTCAGGGATGTGTCTTTTTTTGTAGTGAAAGCTTGTCCCAATTCGGCCAAAAAAATTACCACAACATGTTGGTGCCATGTCATGACACCATGCCAAGTTTCGTGATTTTCAGTCGTGTTTTGGATTTAGATGAATTAAAAAACCAACTTTGTCAATCTTTCAGGCCGAGCCACGACGCCCAGATGTTTGAATTTCATTCCCATTTCTCGCATGGGACCTAAAAATTCACCCAAGGACACACATGTGATTTTTCAACCAACTTTGGTGCACTGGAGCATGTGCTTGTAGTTCAAATTTGAATTATGCACATTAAAAGACCAGAAATTCAATTAATGTATAAGAATTCCAAACGAGCCCGGAATAATTCCAAAATTTAGCACGATACTCAAATCGTTCTATGTTGCCTCTGTAAAAATCAAGGGGGGAGGCAGCGTATATCGTTACACACACAAAGGTGACACGTCCCCCTCGGGAACCACGAGTCTTCTCGAGAGAAAGATCCGGTTTGCAAGAAGCTTATACCCAAAAACTTGTCCAAATGTGGCCAATTTTTTTACCACGGCATGTTGGTGCCATGAAATGACACCATACCAATTTTCATGATTTTCAGGCTAGTTTTGAATTTTCAGGAATTTAAAAACCAAGTTTCTCAATGTTCCCAGCCGAGCCACGACGCCCAGATGTTTGAATTTCATTCCCATGTCTTGCATGGGGCCTATAAATTCACCCAAAGACACACATGTGATTTTTCAACAAACTTTGGTGCACTGGAGCATGTGCTTGTAGTTCAAATTTGATTATGCACATTAAATGCCTAGAAACTCAATTAATGTATAAAAATACCAAACGAACCCGGAATAATTCCAAATTTAAACACGACACACTCATGTAGTTGCATGTTCACTGTACATAAATGTTCTAGCATACACTTCACCATCCTTTCCCTTTGTAACACCATTTTGTCTTTCAAAATATAATGAAAAAATCAGGTATACCACAAACAGTTTACTAGAAAGAATCGTGTGGGATGCGATATAAAATATCTTGGTGCACCGTCTTGTCTGGCTTACGCAGGAAGATTCGTCGTCTACAGTCCACCGCACCCGCTTGAACCACACTTGCGCCCCAGTTTCTCGCGGCATCGAGCGAAATTTTTCTGCCACCGCGGAAATATCTATATCACAACCCCCTCCTTCCCACCAAAACCCACACATTTCCACTGTTCCTCCTTGCTTTCCAAGTACAAACCTTCAATGCTGCTTACTGGCAGCTCAGCATCCTCATCGGTGACCCTTCTTCTTGCAGCACCGCTTCCTCGCGGGCTACCCTTCTTCTTGCAGCGCCGCCTTCTCGCCGGCGACCCTTCTTCTTCATGCGCAGCCTCCTCGCGGCCGAACCATCTTCTTGTTGCACGGCCTCGTCGATATGGTCAGGTAATCCACACCCCACCCACACCATCCTCCTCCGTCCCCGTCCCACATGCCCCGGCCGATGGCGCGACACCTTTCGTCGAAATCACTGCCACCCTCCTCTAATTAAGCGCCGCCCACAACCATTTTGCACGCAGTATAACATAGAGCTCGGTAGGATCTGGTAGGAGAGAAGCAAATCGCGGCCGCACACGCACATGAGGTCGCTATGGCTGCCATGTGTACCGACCGCCAGATCTTGGGAGAGCACCTCATCTTGGAGGCCACCGTCGACACCGCCATGTGGTTGTCTACTTTAAAACAGAGTTCATGCTGTTTTCTCAAGGCCATCGCCAGTGCCTTCTAGTGATTTGTCCTTTGTAATGTTAATATGCAATCTGATGTTCAGTTAACAGTTTGGTCCTCTAAAATGTAATGTTCAGTTAACAATTTGGTCCTATGAAATGTAATGTTTAGTTAACAGTTTCCTCCAACAATTGCTACATTTTATAGCACTTTTCTCAAGCATTCTTTGTTTTGTTAACTGTCTTATCTTCTAGTATGTGTTTCTATTATGCAATGTCGTGCTCAGTTAACTGTTTTGGTTCATTTGGTCTGCTGTCCATTTAACTGTTTTGGTTCATTTGGTCTGCTGTCCATTTAACTGTTTGGTTCAATTCTACAATTTGATTTTCATTTGTTGTGGGTACAATTTTGTATTGTTATGCATGTGAAATAAATTGAATTTGGCTATACTCAATACATATTCTACTGATAGTATGGCAACTCTCAGTTAACCTGATCAAGATCTTCCTTATGTGTGTTGCAGGGAAACAATGGGAGACACTGCTGTTTACCATCAAGGTATGCTCATGCATGGTCCTTTCGCTAATAGCACATAATTGTGCAGTTGCAGGAATCATTCTAACATTTAGGTTTCTTACAATTTGGTCTTGCACATGTAGGTCCTGCTGTCAGAGGCTTAGACCCACTATTCGACCCATTTTGCATATGGGGAAATGAGATGTCCATGAATATCACTCAAGTCAACAAACTCAAAGATTGTTAGGATGAAGAAAATTGCAACGAATAATAGCAAGATCTTTGTTTGCACAATGAAGAAGACATCAGTCAACTATAGGATGGTACTAACTCTTTTACCTTGTTTTTACCCCTTGCGCCATTTCAAAATTTATAACAGTTATTTATGCATATCTTTTTTTCCAGTACTTTTCAAAGTAGTTCACCGATGATTACCTCTCAAACCACCTGCATGGTCAAGAGGCGAGGAAGGTATTCATTGAACACCCGCGGTACAATATTGAAGTCTTCCTGAAGAGGACGAAGGTTGGGCGGGAAATTATCCATAGCAACTAGCCTAAAGTTGCAAGGACATTCAACATCACCGAAGGCTCAATATTTGCCTTCCGCTTCTGCAATTTTCCAGATGAGATTCATCTGTCTATTTACTGTGTATGATGCTGCTTTCCAAAGGTTTTCGATGTTGCATGTGAAACTTGGTGCTGTTGTGTAATGGTGTAACTGAGTGCCGAAGCTATCTGATGTAATTCGATTATGAAATCCTGGTTGCCGTTATACAGACATGAAATATCTGGTGCGTTTTGTAAGAAATACCAATTTGATTACTACATGGATTATCAATAATAGGCTAATTACCCTGCTTATTGGGGTTTTCTATTGCAAACGATTACTCAGACAACACCGTGGGCGATGTACTCAAACAACCCACACGGTTCCTAGAAAGTAGGCGTGTTCAATCAATTAACAATCACACATGGCTTTCGGTAGAGAACTGTTTGCGTTAGGCCACCTTGCACAAACGTTTCCACACCAAAAACTATGTGTGATATACATATGAACGGAAATGTTTTTCTGGGATTCGCCCTGTGGGATGTACATACGAATGGAAACAGTTGGGTTTCGATGCCTCGCCAGATCGCACACGAGCTCATTTTGCATGCCAGGAGGGCCTATCCCCGACGGTTTCTGGTCGTGTGGGAAGGACCCCCTATCGCTCACACTCACTTAGCGGCGGTTCCAAGCGCCATCGCGGAAAGGGGTTAAAAACCGTTTGTATAGCTGGTCTCGGCACCAGTGTTATATCTTTTGAGCTATGCAGTTTGCTCTAGTGCTTCACTTATATCTTTTTAGAGAACAGCGGTGGCTTTATTTTATAGAAATTGATGAAATATCATGCTTCACTTATATTATTTTGAGAGTCTTTAAACAACATGGTAATTTGCTTAGGTTATGAATTTAGTCCTAACATGATGGGCATCCAAGAGGGATATAATAAAAACTTTCATATAAGAGCATTGAATATATGAGAAGTTTGATTCCTTGCATTTGTTTTGAGATATAAAGATGGTGATATTAAAGTCATGCTAGTAAGTAATTGTGGATTGGTAGAAATACTTGTGTTAAAGATTCTGATTCCCGTAGCATGCACGTACGGTGAACGGTTATGTGATGAAGTCAGAGCATGATTTATTTTTTGATTATCATCCTTTGTGTGGAGGTCGGGAGCGCACGATGGTTAACTCCTACAAACCTCTCCCCTATGAGCATGTGTGTAGTGCCTTGTTTCGATGGCTAATAAATTTTTGCAATAAGTATGTGAGTTCTTTATGACTAATTCTGAGTCCATGGATTATACACACTCTCACCCTTCCACCATTGCTAGCCTCTCTAGCACTGCGCAACTTTCGCCAGTGCATTAAAGCCACCATTTACCTTCCTCAAAACAGCCACCATACCTACCTATTATGGTATTCCCATAGCCATTCCGAGATATATTGCCATGCAACTTCCACCATTCCATTTTATTATGACACATACCATCATTTTCATATTGCTTTGCATGATCATGTAGTTGGCATAGTATTTGTGGCTTGGTCACCTTTCATATTTTTTATACATGTCACTCTTGATCGCGCATCCCGATATACCGCTGGAGGCATTCATATAGAGTCATATTTTGTTCTAGTATCAAGTTGTAATTCTTGAGTTGTAAGTAAATAAAAGTTGGATGATCATCATTATTAGAGCATTGTCCCATGTGAGGAAAGGATGATGGAAGCTATGATTCCCTCACAAGTTGGGATAAGTCTCCGGACTTTAAAAATAATAAAAGAGGCCAGAATCCCAAATAAAAAAAGAGAGGCCAAAGAAGCCCAAACAAAAAAGTGAGAGAAAAAGAGAGAAGGGACAATGGCACCATGACCTTCATGATAGAGAGTCTCCTATTTTGTCACTTTCATATACTAATGGGAATTTTCATTATAGAGCTTGTCTTGTATATTCTAATGATGGGCTTCCTCAAATTGCCCTAGGTCTTCGTGAGCAAGCAAGTTGGATGCACACCCACTTAGTTTCTTTTTGAGATTTCATACACTTATAGCTCTAGTGCATCTGTTGCATTGAAATCCCTACTCACTTGCATCGATATCAATTGATGGGCATCTCCATAGCCCATTAATTTGCCTAGTTGATGTGAGACTTTCTCATCCTTTTTTATCTTCTCCACAACCATCATATTCTATTCCACCTATAGTGCTATATCCATGGCTCACGCTCATGTATTGCGTGAAAGTTGAAAATGTTGAGAACACCAAAAGTATGAAACAGTTTCTTGACTAATATCGGGGATGTGCATGATGAAACACTTTGAGTGATGAAGATGGAGCATAGCCAGACTATATGATTTTGTAGGGATAACTTTCTTTGGCCATGTTATTTTGTGAAGACAAGATTGCTTTATTAGTATGCTTGAAGTATTATTGTTTTTATGTCAATATTAAACTTTTTTTGAATCTTATGGATCTGAATATTCTTGCCACAATAAAGAAGATTGCATTTATAAATATGTTAGGTAGCATTCCACATCAAAAATTCTATTTTTATCATTTACCTACTCGAGGACGAGCAGGAATTAAGCTTGGGGATGCTTGATACGTCTCCAACGTATCTATGATGTTTATTGTTCCATGCTATTATATGATCTATTTTGGATGTTTGATATGCATTAATATGCTATTTTATATTATTTTTCGGACTAACTTATTAACCCAGAGCCAGTGCTAGTTTCTGTTTTTCCTTGTTTTTGACCTTTACGAAAAAGGAATATCAAATGGAGTCCAAACAGAATAAAACTTTACGATGATTTTTCTTGGACCAGAAGACACTTACGTGACTTGGGGAGAGGGCCAGAAGAGTCCTGAGGAGGCCACAAGCCTCTAGGGCACGCCCAGGGGGGCCCTGGCTTGTGGGCCCCTTGGGAGTCCTCCAACCCTAATTCCAGTGCTATATATTCTCAAATATTCCCCCAACATCAGAAGCATCCACCAAAATACTTTTTCGCTGCTACAAGCCTCTGTTTCCGTGAGATCCCATCTTGGGGCCTTTTCCAGCACCCTGCCGGAGGGGATTCGATCATGGAGGGCCTCTGCATCAACCTTGTTGCCCTTCCAATGAAGCGTGAGTACTTTACCACGGACCTAAGGGTCCATAGCTAGTAGCTAGATGGCTTCTTCTCTCTCTTTGATATTCAATACAATGTTCTGCTCGATGTTCCTGGAGTTCTATGATCAGATTATCTATGAATATTATTTGAGTCTTCTCTGAACTATTTTATGCATGATTAAGATATCTTTGTATTTCTCTTCGAACTATCGGTTTGGTTTGGCCAACTAGATTGGTTTTTCTTCCAATGGGAGAGGTGCTTAGTTTTGGGCCCAATCTTGTGGTGTTCACACCTAGTGACAGAAGGGGTAGCGAGGCACGTATTGCCTTCTTGCCATCAAGGATAAAAAGATGGGGTTTATATCATATTGCTTGAGTTTATCCATCTGCATCATGTCATCTTACTTAAAGCGTTGCTCTATTCTTATGCACTTAATAGTCTAGATGCAGGCAGGAGTCGGTCGATGTGTGGAGTAATAGTAGTAGATGCAGGATTGTTTCGGTCTACTTGTCACGGATGTGATTCCTATATTCATGATCAGCGCCTTAGATATCGTCATAACTATGCGCTTTTCTATCAATTGCTCAACAATAATTTGTTTACCCACCGTATGTTTTCTTGTAAGAGAGAAGCCTCTAGTGAAACCTATGGCCCCCAGGTCTATTTTCCATCATATATTTTCAGATCTATAAACCAAAAAAACCTAAAAATACCTTGCTGCAATTTATTTATATTTACTTTAGTTTGCTCTTTTATTTCTTTTTTATACCTATCTATATTAGATCTCACTCTTGTTCGCGACCGTAAAGGGACTGATAGCCCCTTTTTCACATCGTGTGCAAGTGTTTGTTATTTTGTGCAGGTGCATATATTGGGGACTTGCGTGTGCCTCCTACTGGATTGATACCTTGGTTCTTAACTGAGGGAAATACTTATCTCTACTTTGCTGCATCACCCTTTTATCTTCAAGGGAAAAATCAATGCAAGCTCAAGAAGTAGCAAGGCATAGGTTCACTAGTGGCATCTTTCTCTCTCAAAAACAGGAGAATAGCATGGTAAACAACCTATAGTTGGGCAATTGAAAAGATTGCAATATTTATGACTATGACCATTCATGGCATAATCTCATATATGCATTACATTCATGGTAAGTAGACCCTTAATCCAATTGCATCTACTACTAATAGTCCACCCCAAAATCGCTATCCACCATGCATCTCAAGGTATTAAGTTTACAAGAAACAAAGTATCGCAATAAGAAAGATGACATAATGTAGACAGAAAGAAGTCAATCAATATGACAAAACCCCGTCGTTTTATTCTTAGTGGCAACAATACTGTATATGCCCTGGCCCTTCTTGTCACTGGGTCAGAAAACCGCAAGATTGAACCCACTACAAAGTACCAGTCCCACTGAAGAAAAGACCCATCGAACTTGGACAAAGAAGATAGATAGATCCGAGATCATGCAAAGCTATTTAATTATACAGCAATAAAACATCAAAAGATTCAATTAGCCAAACTCAAAATATTTAAGTGAAGTGCAAAGAGAATTCTATAAATCCATACTCAATAGATATAAGTGAAGTGCATAGAGCATTCTATAAATCAACCAAGGACCATAAAGAGTCATCCCAACCAGGATGGTAATTTTTTATTCAAAATAAAAAGAAACTACACTCCAAGAATTTACGCATATTATATGATCAAATAAAAACTTATGTCCAACCGAGACATATCGATAGTTGTTGAAAAATATGAAGGGGATGCCAGGGAATTGATACGTCTCCATCGTATCTACAATTTTTGATCGGTCCATGCCAATATTATACAACTTTCACATACTTTTGGCAACAATATATGATTTATTGGACTAACATATTGATCCAGTGTCTAGTGCCAGTTCCTGTTTATTGCATGTTTTCTCGTTTCGCAGAATATCCATATCAAACAAAGTCCAAACACGATAAAAAATTTACGGAGATTTACTTTGGAATATATGTGAATTTTTGGAAGAAGAATAAATGAAAGACGGTGCTCGAGGGGCCCACTTGGCATCAGGACACGCCTGGGGGCAGCCGCGCCCTGGTGGGTAGTGGGCACCTCGTAAGGCGGTTGCTGCCTTTATTTTGCCACAAGAAATATAATTTGTGGATAAAAATCCCCTCAAAATTTCAGCCCAGTCGGAGTTGTGGATCTACGAGAATTTAAGAAACGATGAAGGGCCAGAAAATAGGAACGCGAAACAGAAGAGAATAGAGAGAGAGAGAGAGAGAGAGAGAGAGAGAGAGAAAGAGATCCAATCTAGGAGGGGCTCCTACCCCTTCGCCGCCATGGCGGCCATGGACCAGAGGGGGAGCTCTCCTCCCGTCTAGGGGGGAGGCCAAGTAATAATAAGAAGGAGGGGGCTCTCCCCCTCTCCCCCGGTGGCGCCGAGACACCACCGGGGCAATCATCATGACGGCGATCTACACCAACAACTTCGCATCATCACCAACTCTCTCCCCCTCTATGCAGCGGTGTAACACCTCTTCCCCCCGCTGTAATCTCTACTTAAACATGGTGCTTAATGCTATATATTATTAACCAATGATGTATGGCCATCCTATGATGTTTAACTGGATTCATTTTATCCTATGGGTTGATTGATGATCGTGATTGGTTTGAGTTGTATGTTTTATTTTGGTGTTTTCCTATGGTGCCCTCCATGTCGCGCAAGCATGAGGGATTCCCATTGTGGGGTGTTGCAATACGTTCATGATTCGCTTATGGTGGGTGGCGTGAGTGACTGAAACACATACCCGAGTAGGCGGGTTGTTGCGTATGGGATAAAGAGGACTTGATACTTAATGCTATGGTTGGGTTTTACCTTAATTATCTTTGGTAGTTGCGGATGCTTGCTAGAGTTCCAATCATAAGTGCATATGATCCAAGTACGGAAAGTATGTTAGCTCATGTCTCTCCCTCATATAAAATTGCAATAACGATTACATGTTTAGTTATTGATTGCCTAGGGGAAAAAATACTTCTCTTGTGTTATAAAAATCGTTCTACTAAACAACTAACTATTATTATATCGCAAAGTACTCCTGGTTTTATTCTTATAAAGTATTCTAGCATCACAACTACAAAATAGTTTCATATTTGTTCTAGGTAAAGCAAATGTTTAGCGTGCATAGAGTTGTATCGGTGGTCGATTGAACTTGAAGGGAATATAAATCCTACCTTTAGCTCCGTGTTGGGTTCGACACTCTTATTTATCGAAAAAGCTACAGTTGATCCCATATACTTTTGGGTTATCAATACCATCTTCTGGAGCCATTGCCGGGGAGCAATAACGTGGGGTGAATATTCTCATGTGTGCTTGTTTGCTTTATCAATAAGTAGTTTTTATTTTGTGCTCTTGTTTTCTATATTTAGTTATGGGTATTTAACACAAAATACCAAAAATATAGTTGTACATGATAAACCAATGGTGGAAGAAAACCACCCAAAATATATCATATTGTTGAAGCTTTTTACTTGGATCATCTTCGATCCCTATGTACTCGTGTTGAAAACCCAACTAGCTTAGTTGAGGGAAAATCATTAGATGAGCATGCTCATTATGTGCGACACCGCTTATGTCAAAAAGGGAAACTTTTATGGCATCATATTAATACTATGCATTTTTATGCTTGGAATTTATGCGAAAAATATGATTTTACTTGTTGTTCTGAAGACCCTAAGAAACACCTTCCCTACCAATGTGAGTTTAGTCATAATGGAATCGTATATTCTTATGCTAAAGGTGATTATAGTTGCTATGATATGGAACAAATTGAAGAACTTGTTGCTTTTAGGGGTGCTTATGAAATTGCTTCTTTGATTGAAAAGTATGATATTACTATTTACAAATCTGAAAATTCTGTCATACTTAAATATTGCTATGAAAATTATGCTTCTAATGCTTATGTTAAACTATATATTGAGGACTCCTCCGCTGTCTAGGAAGAGATTAATATTTTGCAGGAAACTATGGAAGAAAAAATTGATGAAATTGTGAGCTCATTAGATGAAAAAGATGAGGAGGAGAGCGAAGAACAAAAGGAGGAAGAGCGAATTGATCACCCATGCCTACCTTCTAATGAGTGTAACTCTTTATCCCATGCATTATTTAATTTCCCTTCATGCTTACCGAAGGATGAATGCTATGATGATTGCTATGATCCCTTGGATTCATTTGAAATATCACCCTTTGATGAAATTCATGCTTGTTATGCTTGTGTCCAAGATGACAATATGAATTATGCTTATGGGCATAAACTTGATGTTGTTCCTTATGTTAAACATGAAATTGTTGCTATTGCACCCATACATGATAGTCCTATTATCTTTTTGAAATCTGCCAACTACACTATATCAGAGAAGTTTGTGCTTATTAATGATTATATTGATGGGTTGCGTTTTACCACCACACATGATGATTTGAATGAATATAATATGTATGTGCTTTCTGCTCCTACTTGCAATTATTATGAGAGAGGAACTACATCTCAACCTCTCTATGTTTCCAACATAATAAAATTGCAAGAAACTGCTTATGTTATGCATTGGACTTTACTTTGTGTTAATGAGTTGTTCTTTTATGACATGTCGATGCATAGGAAGATAGTTAAACATCTTCATTGCATGATATGTGTTGATTTGTGATCACTACTAAATTACAAATCATTGTCAATTAAAATTGGCTTTGATATACCTTCGTATCCGGGTGGATCAATTACTTGAGCATTATATGCCTAGCTTAATGGCTTTAAAGAAAGCGCTGCCAGGGAGACAACCCAGAAGTTTTAGAGAGCCATTTACTACTGTTGTGTGATTTTAAAAAAGTTTAAAAACAAAAAAATAGAGGTGAACCTTAAACTTTTCAAAAAGGAAAGAGAAAGTAAGAAAGATGAGCACCGTTGAAGTGGGAGAGCTCCTTGAACTTTGTTCATGCCCATGGAAACTTTGAAAATATTGAATTATAGAAATTTTTCAACAAAAATAATTATATCCTTGTAAAAATCCATTGTATTATAAAAATAATATGCCAAGATTTTCCTTTAGGATGTTTAGATTGCTTGTTTGGTATGTGCGGTGCAAAAACATAAATTTTGCTATAGTGCGTGAATTTACATTTTTTACTCGAACATGCAAAAATTCTGAATTTTTTACACGGTGCTTCTATGAATTTTTTTATTTTGTCCTAATTTTTCAGAATTTTTGGACTTACAGAAGTATGGTCAATGTTCATATTACTACATACTGTTCTGTTTTTGACAGATTCTATTTTTGTTGCATTTTTACTTGTTTCGATGAATCTATAGATTGTATCGGTGGGTATTATCCATGGGGAAGTTAGAATATAGTATCTATAATTCAATAACAAAATATTAATGGGTTTGCAACAATACTTAAGGTAGTGATTTGTATTATTATACTAACGGATCTCACGAAGGTTTTGTTAAGTTTTGTGTCGATGAAGTGTTTGAAGATTGAGGAGGTTTCGATATGAGGAGAAGGAAGAAAGACAAGAGTTCAAGCCTGGGGATTCCCAATGCACCCCAAGTAAATATTCAAGGAGACTCAAGCATCTAAGCTTGGGGATGCCCTGGAAGGCATCCAATCTTTCTTCAACAAGTATCGATATGTTTCGGTTTTTGTTTTGTTCACATGATATGCGTAAATTCTTGGAGCGCTGTGTGCTTTTTATTTTTCTTTTAGTGATGCACCATGTTGGTAGGAGATAGTCCTTGGTTGTTTTATAGAATGCTCTTTGCACTTCACTTATATCATTTGAGTATGGCTTTATAGAATGCTGCATGTGCTTCACTTATATCATTTGAAGTTTGGATTGCCTATTATTCTACATCTAGAAAATCGTCAGTTGTAGAATGCTCTTTTGGTTCACTTATATTTGTTAGAGCATGGTCTATTGCAGAAATAATTAAACTCTCTTTCTTCACTTATACTCCCTCTGTAAACTAATATAGAGCATTTAGATCACTAAAGTAGTGATCTAAACGATCTTATATTAGTTTACGAAGGGAGTATCTATTTAGAGAGTCAACAGGAATTTGTCATTCACATGGTTAGTCATAAAATCCTACATGAAACTTGTAGATCACTGAATATGATATGTGTCATGGGAAACCACGGCCACCTATGGGACCAAGGGCCCCTTGCTGGTTTGGCAGGGGGGATGTCATGTTGCACAAAGAGCAGAAGAGCATGGGGCAGCACGAAAAATATCACACAGGCAATTTTAACCAGGTTCGGGCCACCATGAGGCGTAAAACCCTACTCATGCTTTGGTGGATTGATGATGGAAGAATGGCGGTGGAGCGTAGTACACTTGCTCGGCAGGGTTGCCTCAGGGGGCCAATGGCTACGCGCGTATGAATGTGTGGGTATCCAACCTTCTTACCCTTTCTACGGTTGCCATGGGCCTTCTTTTATAGGTTAAGGGGTCACCATAATGGCAAAGTAGTTATTATGCACTGATAAGATGGCAAACAATGATATCATACCTGACCCTGCAGGCTGATAGGGTGCATTAAATGCGCCGCTCAATGTCACATCATCGCTTGCCCGACAAGCCTTGCCGGGCTGCTTTGCCAGCTTCACTCCTGCTCGCTTGACACATTGCAGGACGGGTGTCATTCGTAGGCATCTCTTGTGGAAAGAGGCTGCCGTGTGGCGAATGGCTGCCACTTAATCACCTTGTGGCTTGACACCACACTGATTGACGACGTCGGTCGAGGCGGAGTAGTTAGGTGAGGTGGTTTTGCCTATGTGAGTCTCGGCAGGCCCTGTCGGGACGTCTTGGACGTTTTCTTCTGGGGGTGACCCCGCCCTTGCCGATCTCACCTGCCCAACAAGGGAGGCTTTTCTCCTGGTCGTATCATGCTTCCCTTGCTTGACCTTGGTCCTCTTGATTTGCATGTTGGTCCTTTGAAGATCTTGGTCTCTTGTACTCTAGCATGGCCTCGGCTTGTCCGTGCAAGAGTCAGGGGAAATATATACCCATGTCTGTTTTTCCCGACATAAGCCCCCGGGCCTGAGCCACACGTGTTGGCACGACACATTGGGTTAGGCCCCAAACTATGCACGAACACGTGGTAGGAGAGGGCTGCATATGCCGGTTCGCCATGGTGACTAGTCAATCCAACGTCCACTTCGCGCAATTACTGCGCGTCGTGAGGTCGTGGGACTGTTGCATTTAAGGTAAAGCAGTAACTTTCTGAAGCACCACGCCTCTGTTCCGCACTTCCCCCTTAAAATAGGGAAAAGCGGAGCGACACGGTTCACCTGTCACTCACCCCACCCTTCCCTCATCTTCCTCTGCAAGCCAAATCACCGCCCCTTCTCCCTCTTTCTCTTGCCCGCCCTGCCCCTTTCACCGGACCCCCTATTCCATTTGCATAGCCACTCACGGGAATGGGGAAGAAGCCTACGAAAAAGGGGAAGCAGACGGCCACGGCGAAGGAGGTGGCCGCTGAGGGGAGCAAGAGGGCGGCGGAGTTGAACAGGAAGCGGAGGGGAGACGTCGTCTTCCTTCCGTCAAATCTGGATGGCCCAGTACTCAAGCAAGGTAAGGGTATTTGGTGGGGAGGCCCGTCCCAAAAGGGCATAGGGCGCCCAATGTTCCGGCAGAGGGGAAAGAAGATCCGCCAGACTTGTACCGATTCTTTTGCGCTTATTTCATCTACGGCAGATGTCCCCCTTTCTTGGGGTTCTTCGAGGCGGTCATAACCATCTATGGATTCCACCTCCTTGACTTCACGCCAAATGCAATGGCGACCATGGCCATTTTTGCCCACTTGTGCGAGAACTTTGTCAGAGTCGCCCCCAATGTGGATCTGTTCAGGCACTATTTCGTTCCGCGAGTGGAGAACAAGGGTCATCGCTCCGGGAAGATCAGCTGGATGCCACGGGTGGTAAGGAAGCTTTGGTATTACATCCCTGGTAAGTAGCGCGAGAGGTGGGACGAATGGAGAGGGTATTGGTGCTGGATTTAGGACAAGGAAGCCCTTGATTTCTGCGAGGTGCAGATGGAATGCGTCGAGCGCGGCAAGGAATGGAGCGCTTATGGCCTCACCAACGATAGGCTGCGCCTGGCAATAAATAGGATCACCCATTTGAAGACTGCCGGGTTGACCATCGAGCATGTGGGGGCAGATTTTCTCCTCCGCCGCATTTCACCGCTGCAGCAGAGGGACATGCCCGCTTGGCTGTATGGAGATGCTGGGGACAGGGTGAGGTTTCTTCCGGGATTGGCAAACAACTTGCCAGTTTACGCCCACGCCTGGTTGTGTGACCAGTTGTTTGGCCGCTTTGAGATGTTCAAGCTCCCGGCAACAGTTATCCCTTTGAACATCAATTCAGCCTGGGACCAGATACTAAAATGGATGCCGGACTGCAATGCCCATGGAGTGGAAAGAGATTGGCATCTACCCACTCTTGATGAAGAGCTTGAGTGGTCCGGTTCTGTAGTGGAGAGGGCTACCAGGGCCAAAACCAGGATGTATAAGCGCACCTTCTCCATGGAGGTGGCGTGTATCCCGAGGAGGATCGAGGAGGACAAAGCTTCTCGTCTTGCGAAGATGGCAAGGGCCGTGATGGCCGGGAAGGGCAAGGGGAAAGAAGATGGGAGTTCTTCCCACGGTGGCAGTGAGGCGCATGCCACGGAAGAGGCTGTCGGGGAAGAACTTGCTGGTGATGCTCCTATCGGGAATGAGTTTGCCAGGCTCAATGCCCTAGCCATAGCGGCAATGGAGCTCCAAGAGGGGGAGGAGGATATTGGTGAGGTGGCGGAGCTCGAGGTGGAATGGCTCGCGGCTAGGTCCCAATCCCCCGATCCGGTCTTGGATCAGCACCCTCGTAGGCGTACTGCTAACCGAGGGGCGGTGGCTCTCAATCCAGCGCCTGCCGCCAAGAGGGTGAATAAGACCACCACCAAGGTCACCAAGGTTGATGTGGCGTGTCGCCAATCCCCTCGCTGTGCTCGGATCAAGACTTCCCCCGCCAAGCAATTGGCGGATGTGGAAGTTGATTCCAGCTCCCACTCCGGCTCGAGTTCTTCACAGTGCTCGCCTCCCTTGGAGCCCCCGGCGCCACGTCGGGCGACAAAGTTGTCGGAGATTTCTACCCCTCCGCCCCCGAAGAGAGGAAGGGAGCCCTCGCCTCCCATGGAGTTCAACTTGAACTCCATGCTCATTGAAGAAGAGTAAGGAAGATTTTTCCTTTCATAAATAGCTTCGGTATACTTGATTACCCTTGTTGGCTAACCTTTTGTTCTACTGTTGTCGACAGGGAAGTGGAGGAGGACACAGAAACCCTCATCCACCGTCCACGGAAGAGGCTCCGACGCGTCGGGTCGCCTAAGACCATAGAGAGCCCGGCCTTGGCGAGGAGCGACGCTAAGTATCCCGTGTCGAGCCCCCAGTCCAGCCCTCGGCTCGGAAGCGGAGGACCGGACTCTTCCGCTTGAGGTGATGGGGACGGCCTTCCCACTCCCTCGGCCGGAGGGGACGGTGAGACGACATAGAGCGAGCCCCTTATGAAGGGGCATGTCTCCTCCGCCAACCGAGCCAAAGAATGCCCAACAGAGCCTTCCGTGGATGAAACCGCACAGAGAGCTACCGCGACTGCCGTGGTAGGGGGTGAAGTACGCTGCCGGGGAAACTGAGGTCCCTGCTCGACAGACTTCTCCAGGTACTCAACTTATGCTCTTTTTTCTTTCTTGCCCTGATCACTTCTCCTTGTTTCCCCATTACTTGAAACTTCTGTCTCTTCGTTGTTCGCTTGTCCTCTCATCAGCAGACCCCCAAACTGAAGAGCCGAAACTACTAGAGGTGGTAGCCGACATAGGAAGGGCTACTGCGTATGAGACCATTGAGATTGCTTCTGCAGAGGGACACGACCTCGCTGCCGGGAATGCCCAGGATTCCTCGGTGGTGGTGGAGCATTTTTCGGAGGACGCCCCGGAGGAGGAAGTGGTGGTCAAGGTGAAAGTTCCTCTCCAAACCATGGATCTGCTTCCCTCCTCCGGGATCGTTATGAAGACCCTGCCACCCCTTCAAACACGCTGGCCATGGTGTTGTCGCAGTATGGGACTAGAGCCCCTGGCCCATCTTCGACAATGGTTGTGGAGCTCGACCAAGAGTTCAACGCCTTCTGGCACTGATGTATTAGGGAGTTGGGGAGGCAGATAATTCAACCGCCGTCGCTTTGGACTTGTCCTTCCCGGAGTCCGTGGCGGCGGGTGTAAAGGAGATACAGGCCCGGCACAACTAGAAGTGGCAGATGCTCAAGGAGCGGCGTGAGTCCGCCAGCAAAGTGGACCAAAAGCTGAAGGACAAATGCTTGGAGTTGCGCGAATGGCATGATAAGCAGTTCAAGGTGCTCATGAGGCAGCAAGAGACCCCTCTGATGACAAGAGAAGACATCTTGGCCCGTGAGACCCGCCTGGCGGATCGCAAGGCACTCCTGGACGCCAGAGAGAAAGAGATCTCTTTTCGGGAGGATAAGCTCAAGGCCACCCTTCGCGCCAAGGACGATGAGTTGGAGGCTCTTGTGCAGCAGTGTACCAAAGAGATAGAAGACAAGCATGGAGCTGCACTGGATGCCCTTGTCGCTAACTCTGCTGCTCAACTAAAAAAGCTCACTGAAGATCTGGTTGCCGCGTCTGCCACAAAGACTGACTTCGACCGGCAGGTGGCTAAGCTGATCGAGGACCTTGCCGGGAGCACCAAGGAGGTGGAGGCTCTCAAAGAAGAAGCACGAAAGGCGGAGGTCCTTCTTACTAACGTGCAGGCGCAGCTCTCCTCCAAGGACCAAAACCTGAAGACTATGAATGGCACCATCACCGATCTGAAGGCCAGGATCGGCTCCTTGCAAAGCATGGTAGAGTCCAGCGAGTCTCGCCAGTAGCTGTTGTCCCAGGATTTGGATACTGCCCAGTGCCTCCAAAAAGGTGCGGAAGACAAGCTGAAGAACCAATCCGAGCAGGTTAACCTTTGGATCAAGAGCCTGATCAACATCACCGAGCGCCTTGCTGTCCCAACTGCGGTGATGGGCATGGATGGCCCAACTATCTCGGTCAACAAGCACGAGGTTCCAAGCACCAAGCTGGGAGTATTCTTTAATGAGTTGATCAAGAAGCTGAAGGTGCATCAAGAGGGGAGGGTCGAGCATTTCGCGACCGACTCCCGGAAGCTTGCCCATGACGCCCTCTTCATGGTCATGAGCAATATTGCATGCCGCCATCCGAACCTCGACCTCGATGACGGATTCAAGAAGCCGCCAGTGGGCGCCGACGTTACAGCTGCCAAGGAGAAAGCCGCTTCTTCGGCCGCCAGGGACCTCCACGTCCAAACGGCTTCACCCGGCCACCAAACTAAGTAATGGGATGTTGTTGCTCCTGTGTTACCCTATAACAAAACATGATGTATGCTTTGTGTTTAGGCACTATATCTTTTTCGTTTGCATGGAACTGATATTTTCTGTTGAATCTTAAATGCGCGTTTATCCCTTTGAGATTTATATTCTTGCATTCTCATGATCAATCCCTATGTCTGTTCTGGATGCCTGCCGATATCATATTGCCGCGATTGTCGTAAGGGTCTGGCCCTTAACATTCATCTTGGTGTGGATGCGTCTCGACAGGTTTTTCCTAGGTAGCTCTCGACGCGGCCTCTCGTCCTGCGAGCATGGCTCGAGACAGGACGATGGTGCGATCAAAGAAACTAGCCAAGGTTCCATCACATGAGGGTTTTCACGATACGAACGCTTATTAAAGCCAAGGGATAAACGACCGCAAAAATCTAAAATGCATCAATAAGAAACAATGATGTAGACTTAGCTTTTGTTTTTAGTTCCTTTTCCCTCTGCCAGACCACGTGCACTTGGCGTACTCGCGACGTCCAGAGGAGTGGAAGCCAAACAGGCAGCTCTCTCATTCCCGGTAGGGACCGATATGCATCAAGTGTGCTTGGCGGGCAGTGGGGTATGGTGTCAGGCTCTTCTAGCCCCTCCTTTTTTCCCTTCCCATTCAAAACAGCCAGGCGGCGGCTATCGCATGGATCATGCCAACGCAGATGGCCTTGCCGAAGCACGCTTGTTGGGGCATCAACCAACGGATTCATACCAGCGTTTTACTCAAGATTTCCTGAACTGGGGTAAATACTGGACCGAGCATCGCACGGTAATCATCGACATTGATGATGCTAGGCCCAAAGCGGCTCGACTGCTAGCCGCTGCTGATGAAGGGAAGGGGCGGAAAAGAGAGACCTTGTGCCTGCGTGCCTTGCCCCCTTTTCCCGAACAATGCATGAACAGTGGGCATGCCGCATGGGCCGTCGAGGGGAGCATATCATCGCGAGCAGCAATCTTCATCGTAGCCGCGGCTACGGCGGGATGTGGTGATGAATAATGTGGATGCGGGGCGGCCCCGCTTGGTCTTCGCATCTTCGTAGGCGCCATGGACGCCAAGAGCTTCGAGCGGGTTACCACAGATAGGGCGTGCTGCTCACGCTTTCAGGTCCGCACAAGTGATCCCCCTACTTGGCGTGCCAAAGATGTCGTGGGAAACCACGGCCACCTATGGGACCAAGGGCCCCTTGCTAGTTTGGCAGGGAGGATGTCACGTTGCACAAAGCGCAGAAGAGCGTGGGGCAGCACGACAGAGATCAGACGGGCAATTTTACCCAGGTTCGGGCCGCCGTGAGGCATAAAACCCTGCTCCTGCTTTGGTGGATTGATGATGGAAGAATGGTGGTGGAGCGTAGTACACTTGCCCGGCAGGGTTGCCTCAGGGCGCCAGTGGCTACACGCGTATGAATGCGTGGGTATCCAACCTTCTAACCCTTTCTACGGTTGCCATGGGCCTCCTTTTATAGGTTAAGGGGTCACCACAATGGCAAAGTAGTCATTATCCACTTATAAGATGGCAAACAGTGCTATCATACCTAACCCTGCAGGCTGACAGGGTGCATTAAATGCGCCGCTCAATGTCACATCATCGCTTGCCTGGCAAGCCTTGCCGGGCTGCTTTGCCAGCTTCACTCCTGCTCGCTTAACACGTTGCAGGATGGGTGTCGTTCGTAGGCATCTCTTGTGGAAAGAGGCTGCCATGTGGCGAATGGCTGCCACTTAATCACCTTGCGGCTTGACACCGCACTGATTGACGACGTCGGTCGAGGCAGAGTAGTTGGGTGAGATGGTTTTGCCTCCGTGAGTCTCGGCAGGCCCTGCCATAACGTCTTGGACATTTTCTTCCGGGGTTGACCCCGCCCACACCGAGCTCCCCTGCCCGGCAAGGGAGGCTTTTCTCCTCGTGGTATCTTGCTTCCCTGGCTTGACCTTGGTCCTCTTGATCTGCATGTTGGTCCTTTGAATATCTTGGTCTCTTGTACTCTGGCATGGCCTCGACTTGTCCGTGCATGAGTCAGGAGAAATATATACCCCTGTTTGTTTTCCCCGACAATATGTTTGATTCCTTGCAATAGTTTTGCAATGTAGAGATGATAATATGTGGGAGGTACTCGTGATTATGAATCTAATGCTTTATGTGATCTAGGTGCTAGCGTTTCCACTATACCAAAATCTTTAGGTGATGTGCTAGGCCTTGTTGATATGGATGAATGTTCCCTTAATTTGCACTTAGCGGATTCAACTATTAAGAAACCATTGGGTAGAATAAATGATGTGCTTATTCTTTCTAATAGGAATTATGTGCTCGTGGATTTAATTGTACTTGGTATTGAATGTAATCCGTCTTGTCCTATAATACTTGGTAGGCCTTTCCTACAAACCATAGGAGCTATTATCGATATGAAAGAAGGAAATATAAGATTCCAGTTCCCATTAAACAAAAGGATGGATCACTTCCCTAGAAAGAGAATTAAACCACCATATGAATCTATTATGAGGGCCACCTATGAAATTAATGTGAAATATGATAATACTTGAAACAATGCCTTACGCCTAGCTAGGGGCGTAAAAAATTAGCGCTTGTTGGGAGGAAATCCAATAGTTATCTTGTTTTTCTTGTTTTTCTTTCTGTTTTTGAGTGTAGACACAATTATGCTACTATTATGATTGTGTTCTTATATTTTAATTAGTGTTTGTGCCAAGTAAAGCCTTTGGGGTGATTTGGTTGATTGTTGACTTGATTCTGTGAAAAAATAGAAACTTTTAAGCCCAGTACTGGAATTTTCATAATTCACTGGTACAGGATAAAATTCTGAATGTTTACACATTATTGATATAAAAATTGCCCATGTTATCTAAATTGTTCGGAGTTTTCGTAGTTACAGAAGTATAGTATTTGTTTAGATCATTACAGACTATTCTATTTTAGACAGATTCTGTTTTCAATTGCATAGTTTACTTGTTTTAATGATGCCATGGATTACAACGGGGGGTATAAGTCATGGAGAAGTTAGAATACAGTGAGTATTATGCAAGAATAAAATATTAATGGGTTCATAACAGTACCTAAGGTTTACGATTTGCTTATTATACTAACGGATCTCATGAGGTTTCTGTTGAGTTTTGTGTGCTGAAGTTTTCAAGTTTTGGGTGAGATCACGATGGATGAAGGAATAAGGAGCGGCAAGACCCTAAGCCTGGGGATTCCCAAGGAACCCAAAGGTAATATTCAAGGAGACTCAAGCATCTATGCTTGGGGATGCCCCGGTTGGCATGCCCTATTACGTGTACAATCCGTCGGTATACTACTTGGAGCTATATTTTAATTCATCACATGATATGAGTTTTTCTTGGAGCGTCTTGTATGATGGTAGTCTTTGCTTTTTTTTATTTTTAGTTTGCCACAATAATTGTTTGCTGCACACACACCTTTTTAGAGGGACACACATTTCTTCATGATTTGTTAGAATACTCTATGTGCTTCATTTATATCTTTTGAGCTAGGCAGTTGCTCTAGTGCTTCACTTATATCTTTTAGAGCATGGTGGTGGTTATATTTTAAAGAAATAGTTACACTCTCATTCTTCACTTATATATTTTTGAGGCAGTCTAATAAATAGTAATGGCAATATGCACGTGTTATGAAATTGGTCCTGATATGATAGGTATTCATGAGGGATATAATAAAAACTTTCATGTAGTTCACTAAATATGATAAGTTTGATTCCTTGCAATAGTTTTGCAATATTGAGATGGTAGTATGTGGGAGTACTAGTGAATAATTGTGGTTTATTAAGAATATTGGTGTTAAGGTTTGTGATGCCCGAAGCATGCACATATAGTCTCCTGTTATGCGATGAAGTTGGGGCATGATTTATTATTGAGTGTTCCTTATGAGTGGCGGTCGAGGACGAGAGATGGTCTTTTTGTACCAATCTACCCACCCTAGGGGCATGCGTAGTAGTACTTTGCCTCGAGGGCTAATGAACTTTCACAATAAGTACGTGAATTCTTTAAGACTACTATGAGTCCATGGATTATACGCACTCTCATCTTTCTACCATTTGCTAGCCTCTCCGATATCGTGCATTGCCCTTTCTCACCTCGAGAGTTGGTGCAAACTTCGCCGATGCATCGAAACCCCGTGATATGATATGCTCTATCACACATAAGCCTCCTTATATCTTCCTCAAAACAACCACCATACCTACCTATCATGGTATTTCCATAGCCATTTTGAGATATATTGCCATGCAACTTCCACCACTCCGTTTTTATGACATACACATTCATTGTCATATTGCTTTGCATGATCATATAGTGGACATAGTATTTGTGGCTCAGCCACCATTCATCATTATCATACATGTTATGCTAGCATCATTGCACATTCCGGTACACTACCAGAGGCATACATATAGAGTCATATTGTTCTAGTATCGAGTTGTAATATTGAGTTGTAAGTAATTAAAAGTGTGATGATCATCATTATTAGAGCATTGTCCCAATGAGGAAAGGATGATGGAGACTATGAGTCCCCCACAAGTCGGGATGAGAAACCGAAAGGAAAATAAAATAAAATAAAATAAAATAAAAAGAGAAAAAAGAGGCCAGAAAGAGCCCAACAAAAAATGAGAGAAAAAGATAGAAGGGGCAATATTGCTATCCTTTCCACACTTGTGCTTTAGCGTAACACCATGTTTTTCATATAGAGAGTCTCCTATGTTGTCACTTTCATATCATAGTGGGAATTTTTCATTATAGAACTTGGCTTGTATATCCTGATGATGGGCTTCCTCAAATGCCAGAGGTCTTCATGAGCAAGCAAGTTGGATGCACACCCACTTAGTTTTCAGTATGAGATTTCATACACTTATAGCTCTTGGTGCATTCGTTGCATGGCAATCCCTACTCCTCACATTGACATCAATTGATGGGCATCTCCATAGCTCGTTGATTAGCCGCGTTGATGTGAGACTATCTTCCTTTTCTGACTCCCCCTTATTGATCTCTATCACCACATTCTATTTCACCCATAGTGTGCTATGTCAATGGCTCACGCTCATGTATTGTGTGGGGTTGAAAAAGTTGAAGCACATTAAAAAGTATGAAGCAATTGCTCGGCTTGTCATCGGGGTAGTTCATGATTAATACTTTGTGTTATGAAGACCAAGCATGACAAGATTATATGATTTTGTAGGGATATTGTTCTTTAGCATTTTTATTTTTAAAGGCATGATTGTTTGTTAGTATGTCTGAGTATTGATGTCTTTATATCAAATTATAGACTATTGCTTTGAATCATTCAGATCTTAATATTCATACCTAAAAGAAAGATTACATGATAAACATGTTAGGTAGAATTCCATCAAAAATTCTATTTTTATCGTTTACCTACTCAAGGACGAGCAAGAACTAAGCTTGGGGATGCTTGAGTACGTCTCCAATGCATCTATAATTTCTTATTGTTCCATGCTATTATAGTATAAACCTTGGATTCTTTATATGCTATTTTATATCATTTTTGGGACTAACCTATTATCCCAGTGCCTGGTGCTAGTTGTTATCTTTTGCTTGTTTTTGGTTTTCCAAAAAATCAATATCAAATGGATTCCAAGCGCTACGAAACTTATTGATGATTTTTTTCTGAACAAGAGAGACCCTAGAAGCTTAGTGAGTAGACCAGACGACAATCGAGGAGATAGCAAGGCAACATGGCGTGCCATGTTGCATTGTGGGCCCCATGAGGCTTCATTTGACCTAATTCCACTTCTATGAATTCTCAAATATTGGGAAACCAATAGAGAGCCACCCAAAACCCTTTTTCCGCTACCGCAAGTTTCTGTTCTTCCGGGATCCCATCTGGAGGCCTTTTCGGTGCTCTGTCGGATGGGGAATCAATCACGGAGGGCTTCTACATTGTCCTTGCTTCCTTTCGGTGATGCATGAGTAGTTCACCACAGACCTACAGGTCCATCGGTGGTAGCTAGATGGCTTTTTATCTCTCTTTGATCTTCAATATAATGTTCTCCTAGATGTTCTTTGATTTCTATTTGATGTAATCTTATTTGCGGTGTGTTTGTTGGGATCCGATGAATTGTGTGTTTATGGTCTGAATATTCATGCGAAGTAACTGAGTCTTTTCTGAACTTAATTATGCATGATTGTTATAGCTTTGTATTTCTCTCCAATATATATGTTTGGTTTGGCCAACTAGATTGATTTATCTTCAGTGCGATATTGATGAATCTTGCGGTGCTCCATATCTGAGTGATACAAAGGGACAAGACACGTATTTGTATTGTTTCCATTAAGGTTAAAATGATGGGGTTATTCATATTGATTGTGTTTACTTTGTCTACATCATGTCTTTTTGCTTAAGGCGTTACTCTGTTTTCATACTTAATACCATAGATGCATGCTCGATGGCGGCCGATTGGTGGAGTAATAGTAGTAGATGCAGACAAAAGTCGGTCTACTTGTCTCGGACATGATGCCTATATTCATGATCATTGCCTTGGATATCGTCATAACTACGCGCTTTCTATCAATTGCCCAACAGTAGTTTGTTCACCCACACTATATGTTGTGTGTTTAAGAGAGAAGCCTCTAGTGAAAACTATGGCCCCAGGTTCTACTTTTATCATATTACAAAAACCTAAATTCCGTTGCTGCAATTTTTTGTTTTTATCTTGTTTTGCAATTTATCTATCTACCACTAAAAGATTTGATCATTTCAAGTAATGAGTTCAAGGGGATTGACAACCCTCTTGCCCGTTTGGGTGCAAGTATTTGCTTTTGTGTGTGCATGTGTTGTTCACGAGGCTTTGTGTGATTCTCATATTGGTTCGATAAACTTGGTTCTCACCAAGGGGGATACTTATATCTATTGTACTGCATCTCCCCTCCTCTTCATGGAAAACCCCAATGTAGCTCACAAGTAGCAGCTTTTCCCCATGAAATTAGCTTTCTTGCAGAGAAAGAAGAGCCCCAATGGACCTTCACAGCTCCCCCACGGGTCCCTCATGCGGGTGGGGCTAATGACACCCCGGGAGACCATGTGCACCCACAGGCACCGCCTTACGACGATTCCTTTATCCAAAATCAGATATTTTCCATACAAAAATTCAAAAAAAAATCAGCTCAGTCCGGCTTTGTGAATTTTTGATGTGTTTTTCCAAAAACTATAGGAACAGGAACTGGACTTTGGTACTGGATTGATAGGTTAGTTCAAATAAATATTGTGCCAAAAACATAAATAAATGATGTAAATATAGTATGAATACTTCAGAAATTATAGATACGTTGGAGACATATCAGTGAGTGACATAGCATGACATGCCTACTAGATGGAAAGAACGATAATGACCTTTGGACGTTGCGGTCTGGCTAGATGGAGTGTTTTGTCATGTTTACCTGGCCTTTAGACGCTGCAGCCATGCCAGTTGGTGTATGTGGTTGCACGCTCTTGGCGACTGCGCTCCCCTAGGACTAATCATCTATTCGGTTTGCTTTGCCTCCTTCTGCTCATGTGCTTTTAGGTGGGGGTTCTCGGTTCCAATGCCTCAGGTCATTTGACATGGGTGGTCGGCCGAGCATTGTATCGATCCGATTATTGGGTTGCCCTGGCAAGACAAGGAAGCACATGGCCAACAATCGTTGTTGTTGCCGTTGCAAATATACAAGGCAATTACAAACTCAATATGAATATAATCACTTACATGCAATTCACCAGAAACATCATTCAAATGGTTCACCTAATTTCTTGATTGTTGTTTTTCTGTCGCATTTACAAGATGAGGAAAGGCCGAAGCATGAAAAAAATCTTAGAGTCCATTCCCCTGCTCAAGCAAACAGCTTATGTGTTGCCAAAAAATCCATGGCATTGATCATCGTCAAGGCAAATATAAATGTGGTATAAACATAATCATTTGCAGACGGTTGAAAAAACAACCCTTCAAATTGTTTTCTTCACTTTCGGGTAGTTTGTCTCTTCACCAATGGCGCAACGGTTCATTATAAAAAAAACTTGACCAAGAGAGATTAGTGCCTTGTTTTTTGAAACAAGGAGCACCCCACAATCGGTTTGTATTAATTACCATAACAAATTTTTACGTTTGTTATTAGCACTTGTGGCTTGTTTTTAATTAACAAGGAATAACCCTTCCACTAGAAAACCAAGAAACAACCAAGGAAAACACCCTATGGAGCAGGTGTAGTGGGACTAAACATCACATATGATATAAATAGTGAAATTTATAGTAAAAACAATAGTTGCATGCATATATGTGTACATGTATAACATATTAATACAATGACCTGAATGTAAAGTTCCAACAAGCATGCACATTTTGACCTTATTCCAGGATGCATTTGATATACTTCATTTTAGTTGAATTTATTTATGAAGCTGATTATATGTGCACTAATTTCCTTTGGTTTTTCTTCATTAATGAAATGTGCGACATCCTTCGTTATCACCACATCATCCAGTAATGGAACAAACTTTTTGAAGCCTCCTTTGTTTATGAAATTTTGTGCGTCTGCAGTATTGTATGTTAGATCCAAATCACCAACAATGAACTTGGTTGGCACCTTTATCTCAGCTCCGGTCCATGGTGAAGTTAGATCCCATGTTCTGCACAGAAACAAACCAAATATGGTTGTTTAGACCACAACATTGTGTGGTGTCACTGAGTCATCCTAGACATACTTTTTGTGACTATTTCTTTGGGAGATCTAGAGTAATTATGTCTCTACGAGTGTATTGTGGATGACGTAGACCATTGATTTATAATAAAACTTAACAATGTGGCATTGTTACCAACAAAATAGAAAAGTATAAAGTTTTGCGCAAGTAAATGACAATATTAATATATCATGTATCGTAAATTACAACGTTTGCTCCATTATAGCAAAGGTGAATTTGCTTGTGAGACAATCTTTACAAACTTATGATAAATATTTCTTGGGACACCTTTTGGAGAAACCTTCTCTTATTCATTTAATCACCTCTAAATGAATTAATTATTGTTTTTGAAAAAGCAGAATTTATAGTATTGCGTATATTATTAGTTTTCTTATCTAGAACAGAATTCAAACATAATTGTGTATGTATGTACGTCATTTCAAATATTGATGATATATCTAATTAGAAATCCAACCCCTCTTTCTCCCAAAAAAACCCTATACCTATAAAAAATATCATTATGCAAAACATTTAAAGCCTTGAATCATATTTTAAGTTCAGATCCACATATTTACGTTAAGGTAATAGTTAATTATAATTATTCATAAAGTTAAAATCTAAAAGGAAAAGATTCCAAGGTAAGCAACTTATAATTACTTATTCAAAGCACGGTAGTAGTTCAATCCCCCGATGAAACCAGACTTGTCAAACTCGGTCGTGTAGTACTTGATGTCCTCCTCCGTGATCCAACTCGGCAAGGGCACCTCCTCATCTGGTGAGCCCCATCCGCTCTTCAGGATGAAAAGTGGGCCAGGAGTTCGATAAGCGAAAAACTTTCTTAGCACCAACTCTGTACCAAGGCGCCTAAATTCCGCTTCAACTGCTCCAGGCTCCTATAAATTAGATTTACAAGTAGCTCAATCATAATTTTTTAATGAAACTCCAGAGACAATATGAGAGTTGAAAATGAAATGACTTTAGTTAGTGCATCTTTGATTCATGTGATTCTCAAAAGCTAGCAATAGAATAAAACGTAGTATCACATTGTTATGTCATGTTGAACTCTACATGGCTAGAGAACTATAAGAATATAAAACAAAGAGTGTTTGGCAATATATAGATAATTAAAGGAAGTGTAATAAGTTGTTTGAGTCGATGGAAGGTTTCTCTAAAACATAATGCAATGCCATCCTTAGGATTTTTTGTTGGGGATTCCATGAATCCTAGGATTTAAACAACATACATGTGAAAATTCCTAAGGATCAAAATCCTCCTAATATCCTATGAATATCCTTTGAGGCAAAGATCCATTATAGCCTCGCCACACCAGAGAAGATGCCACATACGTGATAGGGGAATAAAACATTGCGTTCCTTTGTCACAAAATTACACAAGAGTCAACCAATCTTATGGAATGGTAGATTGATAGAAACAAGAAGTAGTAAATAGAATGGTAACTTGGAGAGTACCTTCATCACTAGCATGAAAACACTTTTAGCTAAGGAGGAATTTAATTATTTTTACATTGTACAACATGTATCTGTCTGATTCAATTATTAACTAAATTTTAGAACAAGTGTCAGAGTTTCATACGGACAGTGCCGTCGGGAGGATGGAGAGATTGTTCGAATGAGCGCATGCGGTATAATTGGAATGTAAGATGTTACAATGAGAGGATTTGCCCAGGTTCGGGACCTCTGGGAAGGAGGTAATACCCTACTCCTGCCTTGGTTGTCTTTATTTCCAACGGTGGTCGACAGAGATCTAAAGGATCGCTGGCGAGATCTTCTCTTGTGGTTATAACTCACCCTGCTGGTGGCTCAGGGTGGCATCCATCCTAGGGTTTTTTTCTCTCTTCTTTTTTCCCACTGCGCCTATCCTTAACCTTCGCCTTGTATACCGACATGGCTAGGGTTACATTTCTTAACTTGAGATGGGTCCAGGGTTGACTACTCGGATGGCCTCGTGTCACGATGTCATCAACATTCAAAATGTCATGGTGTCGCTTCGGGGCCGACGGTCAAGCCCATGTGCCTCTATAAATCCTGGGTAGCTAGGGCGAGTGAGCATAGGAAGCCTTGCCCTTATTCAGATGCTTTTGTTTCTTCCGAGCCAGTGGTGGCTTAGTTTTCAGTGGGCGAAGAATGACCAGCCGGGGGTTTGGAGTAGATGACTCTGATAGGTACCGATGAAGATAGGGCGGGCCTTCGCCCTCCCTCCCCACAAGGCACAGTGCTGGTGTTCTAGGATTCCCTCCCTCTATGATGTTTCTTGAACAGAACAATGTCGTTGTCGAGGGGAACATGGAGGCCTCCAATTCTTCCATGGCCATGCCCTCCGATCGCCTCGCCATGGACGAGGTGGAGAAGGAGGATTTGGGTATCTTATCTTACATGCTGGCAAACATGAATCCAAGAGTTGTACCTATGTCAAGGGAGGCCACCTGGCAGCCTAGAAGGAGAGGCATCTCTCTGGGCTTTCCTCGACAGTGTCCTTTGAGTAAAGTTTCTTCCCATGGTCTTTAGAGCATTTGGTTCCACACGAGTGTCAGCCTCTCAGGTGTTCATCGCCTTCACCGAATGGCTTGCCTGATTTGGGGGCCAAAGCTGCCCAGGAAGCCATTCCATTGTGTGTCGCACTCAAGCGCATTCAGCACATGAAGGATCTCCTCGCATATGTTGAAGCATAAGAGATCAGGGAGTACTCTCAGTGTGGAGCTGATGCTCTAGAGGGCAAGGTGAGCATGGCCTCGTCACCCTTCCCAGATGGGTCACCTAGCATAATCCACCGGGTGAGGACGCCATGGACGACAGCTGCTGACGAGTAGAATACAGTGTATTCAGTTGGCTCCCAGCTGGGGGAATCTAGCTAATGGCCCATTGTTGGGCATATCATTAATTCCTTTAGAGTATTGAGTGGCGTTTGGTAGGCCGACGAAGTCTGCCCCCAAACGGTGTCCTGTGGGTAACACCCTCACTTCTTGTCCGAGAACCGTTTCCTAAACCATGATGCATGAAGTCTCTCATGGGAGGGGTTCATCTTTCGACCCACGGGGTGCACCTCGTTATAACCCTTCACTCAGTGTGCCCGTAGAGTTGAGGACCCAATGGTCATCTGTCAGAACCCTATATGAACTGAAAATCCAACCTCATGTGGCTATATAGGGTTGTGCAAAAGATGAACATCATTCCCATTGTGAAAACGAGGCCTTCCTCCTTTGGCATGCCCAAGTGGTCATTTTCCTTGCCATTGTGTAACACCCCGGATATGATTTACCTAATATGTACTCCAACTCTTGCCGTTTCCGGCCTTAAGTTATTTTATTTTCTTGGGTTCGGGTTTTTGTCTCCGTGTGTTGTTGTTGTTGTCATGCATCTCATATCACGTCATCATGTGCATTGCATTTGCATACGTGTTCGTCTCATGCATTCGAGCATTTTCCCCGTTGTCCGTTTTGCATTCCGGTGCTCCGTTCTCCTCCGGTGGTCATTTCTACCTTTCTTTCGTGTGTGGGGATTAAACATTTCCGGATTGGACCGAGACTTGCCAAGCGGCCTTGGTTTACTACCGGTAGACCACCTATCAAGTTTCGTACCATTTAGACTTCGTTTGATGCTCCAACTGTTAACCGAGGGACCGAGAAGGCCTCGTGTGTTTTGCAGCCCAACACCCCTCCAATTTGGCCCAAAACCCACCAAAACCCTCTCCATCATCTAGAGCGTTCGATCACGATCGCGTGGCCCAAAACCGCACTCCATTTGGAGCTTCCTAGCTCCTCCTACCTATAAAACTAGCACCCCCTCCAAAATTCTCCTTCTCCTTCCCCCGAAACCCTAGTCCCCTTCGTCTCCACGCGCCGGCGGACATTTTTCCATCCGTCCGGACATGACCGCCGCCCTTACCGTGCCACGTGTCGCTCCCTGACTGGGCGAGCCGCCGCGCCCACTTCGCTGCCCCACCGGCCCGTCGAAGCCCGCCGCAGGCCCTCCCGGCCCGCGCCCCGATCTGCTCCGTCCCGCGCCTCGCGCC